>NC_056558.1:28133954-28139627 GCF_013358625.1 Macadamia integrifolia
TAGGTGGATAAGATTTAAAATGAATTGCATAGCATATAGTGCATATGGATGTGATTGTTGTGTGGTTTTTTTTTCACTTACTGAGCTAGTGAGCTCATCCCATGTGCGCACATCTTTTAGATGATTTTGCAGGTCATCCACCTGAAGATCACGAGTCGGGCCCCACTGTTGAGTTTCCTAATGAGAATCGATGAGTCCCTGAGGAGTATGAGTACGGTGCTGATTGTATATGTGAGAGTTGTGCTGTGGGACAGCAGTAATGACACCGTACAGGATTTTGCTTTTTGATTCTTTTGATGACCTCAAATTTTTGTGTACTTGATACATAAATTGTTATTCTTTTTGTGTAAATATCATGCCTACGGACCCACATGTATTTATCTATTTACTACAATTTGGGTATCAAGTATATTGGGGATATTTACAG
Organism: Macadamia integrifolia; assembly: GCF_013358625.1. NCBI lineage: Eukaryota > Viridiplantae > Streptophyta > Magnoliopsida > Proteales > Proteaceae > Macadamia > Macadamia integrifolia. Next base: position 28,134,382 of record NC_056558.1, read on the forward strand.
GTAATTTAAGTCTTCCGCTGAACTTTTGAACACTTCTCTTAGATGTGGGTATGTTGTGGTGGGGTATTGTATCAGATGATCCTGGTAGGTTTGGGTTAACCAGAGTTAACCCGATCATCGATCCAGTTCTATGTGAACGGGGTGTGATAGTATTGGTCTCTGTCGATGCCGATTCGATACCAATCTGGATCAGATGGGATCGGTGGGTATCGATCTATTCTAGCCCTGATTTTTATAAAAGGTACTACTTTTTACCTATTTTACCCCTGAAACAATCAGGATAACCGATCCAGATCGGGGATAGATCTCAATCGATACGATCGATCCCATATCGATACTTGAAACCATGATCAGTTCGATCTCCAATTCCAAGTTTAAAATCCCTAGTTGATTTGGCTAGTTTGGATCAATCCTAATTCCAATCATTAGAGAATGGCATATCTAGGATTTTGGGGATTGGGCTGTTGGATTTTCGAATTTAGTGTCAATTCCAGCATTTTTGTGATTGATTCGGATCTAATCCAGACTGGAATAATTAGGGATCAATTTACTCTTTGATTTTGAGTTAAAATTCTGGTATTAGCCAATTTGGATTAGAATTGGTCATGAACTATCCAAATCCGGTAGTTCTAGAATGGTTAATTTAGAATTGGAATCACTAAAGGGATTGTTTTGATACTCAATTTCAAGTTTAAAATCATTGGTTGAATAAATCAATTTCGATCCAAATCGACCATAGTAATCAGAATGACTGATTATAAGGCTTTTGTGATTGATTCGATCCATTTCTGATTTTGGTCACTTTGATCTAGATTTTATCTAGTATTAGGCAAAACTAAAATCAAAGTTCAATTTCAATTCAGAATGGTTCGGTTTTTATTGAGTTGACTTAATGGCCTCTTGTAGGTAATATGTTCTCTTTTAGTAATTTTTTTAAGTTGTTATAGGGTTTTTTATGGTTTCAATTCGCTTGATCTGGTCCAATTCAATTTTTTATCAATTTGATAAAAACTCAAATCGATAAAGGTTTGTTTCACGTTTCTCTTGATTAGTCCAACCCGCTTGGACTGAAAATGGACACCCTTACTCAAAGCAATAGACCCAATCACCCAACGATTAGTACAAATTTTTTTTTTTTTTCAATCCCATGTTGGACTTTAGAGAGACGGAGAATTGAGATTTGAGATTCTAAACGTAGTGATGGGTTTATTTGAGGATAGAATTCCATTTCTACATTTTTTAAACACTTTATCATAAAATGTGGTGCAAGAACTTTTTAAGTTTTTATTGGGAATATAAACAAATGAAATTACTTTTTGAATCCTCTTGAACCATTCATTTCTTTCTCATGATAGAACTTTTAGGTCTAGAAGTGGGTTACAAGCCTTTTGTAACCTACCTAGGTTACAACTAGACAAGCCCATTAACTATTCCATGAGGGCTTGAGGTTTTCTTCAATTGAACGGCCTAGATCCCTAGATCCAAAGGGCATGAATGTAATGGAGTTATCATGATGGAATTGGTATTTGGTAACTATTGTTAGGGCAGTCAAGAGTTAATGTGTTGCAAGGTTTGAGCCAAATCCACTTGTAACATCGTTTCAGTAGTCAGATCAAGATCGATGGAATCTGATTAGGCCTGATTTCTGAATCCCCCTTTTGAATCTGCCATGAATATATTATTAGTCAAATAATAACGATATTTCTGTTGAATCATGTCTTTTCTTCATAACAACCCCTATTATTTCCCAGGCCCCAAATAACGGTCCCATTATTTGATTCTTAGGGATTTTTTTTTTTTTAACTTTATCTTTTTGTGCATTATTATGTGCCCACATCTATGGAAAGAATTATTTGAAATAATGCTATGGGAGTTTTTTTAAAACTTTCCCCTTTTATGTGTTATTATATTCCCACATTCTTTTTTATAGGAGAAAGAGAGAGATAATTATGGAGAGTGGGAAAGGAGAAACGTGAAAGGATGAGTTATGAGGAGTGAAAGTTAGAGATTTAAAGAGGAGTAATAACAAGAATTACTTCCCCCTTTCTCTTGATTCAAATATGGAGAGAGAGAGAGAGAGAGAGAGTTATAGATAGTTTATTATTATTATTATTATTATTATTATTATTATTATTATTATTATTTTTCATCTTCCATTTTGAAGGGTGAAAGGATGAGTAAGATATTTTTTTTTTTTAAATGATTATAGAGATTTAAATATGGAGACAGAGAGAGATTTAAGGAGGAGTAATAGTAAGAATTACTTCCCCTTTCACCTCCACGTTTAGAGAGAGAGAGAGAGAGAGAGAGAGAGAGAGATAATTATTATTTTTTTCATCTTCCATTTTGAGGGGTTTTTTTTTTTGTTTTTTGTCATTTGAAAATTTTTTTTGACAGATATCAATGGTTTTTTTATCGTTTTGAAAAAATATACCAAAAACAGGAAGTACGTATGTTTTAATAATAGTATGATATAGGGAAGATTAAGGAAGTAGCTACTAACAAACAAGAGCTCGAAAGGGAGACAACTCCAACTATGAAATATTTATATCCATAGAAAACTGTTTGTTCACATACTTGTCATTTTCAAAATGTGAAGCAAACACCACTCACTCAATTTTACCATGTAGTTAAGAATAACTAAAAATATGCACATTTTTCTACCTTAGTATGCTTTTCAAATTTCTTCCCGACTAACTCCAAGCATTCCGTTGTTTCTTTTGTTCAATAATGCTCTCTGATAGTCTTATCAATAATGGTCCTTGCTATCATGAGACACAATCTATTTGATTCATCTCATTCCTTAGATAGAGCCTTGGCTCCAAGTATAACACTACTATTAGCTATGGGTTTGGGATGCTTAATAGTTTATAAAACAATATCAAATTGCATGATTGCAAGTGTCACATTTAGGAATTCAAACCACTCAAAGTTTGTGCCATTGAATACCTTGATAGATGTATGACGAGATGGTAATGCTAGCAAACACTAAAATTTAATAAAATTGGCCAAGCGAGGAATCAATCAATATATTCCAATCTCGTTTCAACGATAAAATAACAAGAAAAAATCCAAAACAATGAGTGAAAGGTCTGGTGTCAATATGCTCACATCTATGACAAGATCGCCTCATTTGCAGGGGACTCATTCTAAGTAAATTGAGATATATGAAACAAAATTTCTTCGAAAATCTAGTAATTTATGGTAGCCTGCCAAGGACTCCCGAATCTATGAAGCCCAAGAACCTCACCCTCACTAAAACGAGCGACTCACATGTGGTGGAAGAGAGTGCAATGTTCAGCATATGGTCTCTTTAAGAATAATCTGTAAAACATTGCCAGTAGGTGTTCTTGTTGGTGTATGGTGTCTTGTCTTCCGTCGCAGTTTAATCCAGGGAGTACTGGTGCAACACCTAGATAGGCAGGACGACGGTTCCGCTAGCCGATTAGTGGGCCGTGGGAGTTACAAGGGGGCAGGAGGCCCCCCTACATAGTAGGGGGTGTAGGGGGGCGCAGTCCCCGCACGAATTTTTTATTTGAGGGCAATTGTAGTTCAATCCGGATTAGGGTTTTTTTTTCGCTATATATTTGTAGCGAGGGTTTCTTTCTCTGTAGTGCAAGCAATACTGAGAGGTGTGAGGACGAGCGCTGTAACCCTATTCTTCATTAATAGTGAAGCAGGATCTCATCTCACCGGGGACGTAGGCAACCTTGCCGAAACTCGTAAAATCAGTGTGCATTGTTTGTTTTGTTTTTCCATTATCTTCTGCATCGTTTTAAGATTGCGTTTCTACAAATTGGTATCAGAGCTCTAGGTTTTCGTTTTCTAGGGTTTACTATCACGATGACAGGGAAGTGATCAAATATCAAGTATGACATCGAGAGGTTTAATGAGAAGAACAATTTCACCCTCTGGCGTCAAATGATGAAGGATCTTCTGATACAGCAGGGTTTGGCGAAAACGTTGTTGGGGAAGTCGAAGAAACCTACAAAAATTACTAATGAAGATTGGAAAGAGATGGAAGAAAATGCGGTAAATGCTATTCGATTAAATCTTTCTAATGATGCCCTACAATATGTTGTGGGTATCGAATCTGCACCGCAGTTATGGGCAAAACTTGAAAGTATCTACATGACGAAGTCCTTAACGAATAAGTTGTTCGTGAAGAAGCAATTATATTCTCTACAGATGGAGAAAGGTATGGATCTATTAGAGCATCTTAATATGTTCAATCAGATCGTAAGTAAACTTGCAAACCTGGAGGTTAAGATCGATGATGAAAACAAGGCATTACTATTGCTGTCGTCGCTCCCAGAATCATATGATCACCTATTAACGACTCTCTTGTACGGGAAGGAGACCCTTGAGATGCTGCCCTCATGTCCAATGATACAAGGAAGAAGCCAGTAATACGAAATCTCAAGGAGAATATTTTTTCGGAGGTGACAAGGAACAAGAAAGAGGGAGATCAAATCAGAAGGGATATGGGAAGAGTCGATCAAAATCAAAAGGGGTAAAGACAAATGTCTCTTGTTACTATTGCAAGAAGGAAGGTCATCTGAAGAGAGAGTGCTTGAAGAGGAAGGCAGACTTAAAGAAGAAATGTGTAGATAAAGCATCTGAGGAAGCTAGTGTGACTGACAGTTCAGATGGAGATGATGGAGATATACTCTCTATATCATCAGGTAAGAATCAACCTTCTGATTCTTGGATTTTAGATTCTGGATATTCATATCATATGTGTCCACATAAGGATTGGTTTGATACATATCAACCATATAATGGTGGGTCTGTCCTAATGGGGAATGGTGTCGTTTGCAAGACAATTGGGATACGCACTATCAAAATCAAGATATTTGATGGGATAGTAAGGACCTTAGCAGATGTGAGACATGTACCAGAATTAAAGAAAAACTTAATATCTTTGGGGGCACTTGACTCAAATGGCTATAAGTACATAGTAGAAAGTGGAGTTCTCAAAGTTATTAAGGGTGTAATGGTTGTTATGAAGGGACAGCTAGCAGGAAATCTATACAGACTCATAGGGAGCATAGTTATAGGTGGAGCATCTGTGACTACAGATGCAGTATTTGATACAGATGATACCTATCTGTGGCATATGCGGTTAGGGCATATGAGAGAAAGAGGATTGATGGAGCTTCATAAAAGGAAAATGTTGAAAGGAGTAAAAACTTGTAAACTGAACTTCTGCAAGTATTGTGTGTTCGAAAAACAGTGCAAGGTTA
>NC_056558.1:28139647-28142930 GCF_013358625.1 Macadamia integrifolia
GGTTTGAGGACATGGTTGCTTATGCCCTCACTGTAGGTACAGGTGATCCATCTTCCTACCATGATGCTTTGAGTGATGCACAACATGATAAATGGATGACAGCTATGATGGAGGAAATGGAATCTCTACAGAAGAACAAGACTTGGGAGATTGTGGAAAAACCCAAGGGAAGAAAAATCATTGGGTGTAAATGAGTCTTTCATAAGAAAGAGGCAGCATCTGAGAAGGAGCGTGAAAGGTATAAGGCCAGACTTGTAGCCAAGGGCTATGCACAGAAGGAGGGGATAGACTACAATGAAATATTCTCTCCGATGGTGAAACACACTTTGATCAGGGTATTACTTGCTTTGGTGACCATGTATGATTTAGAGCTTGAACAACTTGATGTGAAAACTGCATTTCTTCATGGTGACTTGGAAGAACAGATTTACATAGAGCAGCCTGAAGATTTCAAGGTGCGGGGAAAGGAAGACCATGTTTGTCTGCTTAAGAGGTCGCTTTATGACCTTAAGCAATCTCCTAGGCAGTGGTACAAGTGTTTTGATTCCCACATGATGAAGATTGGCTATACAAGAAGTGAGTATGATAGTTGTGTTTATTATAAAGTGTCAAGTGATTATTCCATTATTTTGTTGATGCTTTATGTTGATGACATGCTCATTGCTGTAAAGAACAAACATGAGATAGTCTCTTTGAAGTCTTTGTTGAGTGCTGAATCTGAGATGAAGGATCTTGGTGCCGCTAAGAAGATTCTTGGCATGGAAATCCTTAGAGATAGAAATACAAGTAAACTTTGGGTAACTCAGAAGAGGTATATTGAAAAGGTGCTAGAGCGTTTCAATATGGAAAAGGCTAAGTCAGTTAGCACTCCGTTAGCTGGCCACTTCAAGTTATTTGAAAGGGATTATCCTACAACACATGAGGAGGTGGAGCAGATGTCTCAAGTCCCTTATGCTAGCGCAGTTGGGAGTCTCATGTATGCTATGGTTTGTAACAGGTCGAATTTGTCTCATGCAGTTAGTGTTGTTAGCAGATACATGAGTAATCCAGGGAAGGAGCATTGGAATGCAATTAAGTGGATCTTCAGATATTTGAGCAAGACTAAAGATATAGGTGTTATGTTCAGTGGCAAGGGAAGTTCTACAGAATTGACAGGTTATGTTGATTCTGACTATACTGATGATTTAGACAAGAGGAGGTCTACTACAGAGTATGTGTTTACATTGGCTGGTGGACCTATATCATAGATGGTGATGCTTCAGTCTACAATTGCATTGTCCACTACAGAGGCAGAGTACATGGCAGCAGTTGAGGCTGCCAAGGAAGGTGTCTGGTTGGCTGGACTAGTTCGTGAGTTGGGGTTGGAGCAAGGAGGTACAATGTTACTTGTGACAATCAGAGTGCCATACATCTTGCAAAGAATCAGGTGTTTCATGCAAGGACAAAGCATATTGATGTGAGATTTCAGAAGATCAAGGAGCTTGTGTCAGAAGGTAGTATTCACTTGAGAAAAATTCATACAGATCTCAATCCTGCAGATATGTTTACAAAGCCAGTTACTACAGAGAAGTTCGAGTCCTGTTTGGACTTGATTTATATTACTCATTGTTGAAGATGAGGGATGCCCAAACAGGTGCGGGTTTGTACCTCTAATGAGGTACAATGATGAAGATGTCTACAAGTTATCTTTACAGGAGGCTCGACAGAATTCAAGCCAAGGTGGAGGTTGGTGTATGATGTCTTGTATTCCGTCGTAGTTTAATCCAGGGAGTACTAGTGTAGCACCTAGACAAGCAGGACGGTGGTCCCGCTAGCTGATTAGCGGGCCATGGGGGTTGCAAGGGGGGCAGGAGGCCCCCTGCATAGCAGGGGGTGTAGGGGGGCGCAGCCCCCCGCTCGAAATTTTTATTTGAGGGCAATTGTAGTTCAATCCGGATTAGGGTTTTTTTTTTTTTCACTATATATTTGTAGTGAGGACGAGTGCTGTAACCCTATTCTCCATTGATAGTGAAGCAGGATCTCATCTCACTGGGAACGTAGGCAACCTTGCCGAACCTCGTAAAATCTGTGTGCATTGTTTGTTTTGTTTTTCCATTATCTTCTGCATCGTTTTAGGGTTGCGTTTCTACCGTTCTATACCTTGAAAACTAGCCCTTGAGCAGAAGCATAGTCACTCAAGTTATGAAATCCCATTAATAAGATTAAAGAGAAGGCTCTTGGGTTCGGACTTGGGTACACCAAATACTATGCACTATTTTAACCTTATTCTAGAAAACCTTCCAATCCCAAGTCCATAGAAACAATCCACTATGATAATTACCATATAAATATTATATAACACATCCCAAATTTGCAATTCTGATACAAATTGATTGATTTATTTCATAGGATCAATATGCTGGATCGATGAACACAACAATAATAACAAAAGATTTAATTATGAACTATATATGGATCCACATCCCTCGTCCAAGAACTCCTCTAAAGATATTTTCTCCCTCTTATCAATCTTGTTTGCTTCTTTTTCTATACATCGTGTCAGTAATAACAACCAATATACATCGCTACCTTTACTTAGAAAGGGATCAGGGTCCAATCTAAAATAAGAGCAATTGGAGCTCTTCGATAATAAGGCTTAATCACTAATAAATCCACATAATACTTTACACATAAGGCAGGTAATTGAAGCCCATATTATTCATTAGACAATCATCTCTAATTGCTCATATTACTCATCAACTAATGCAAACCACACAATGAATAATACTAGTCTACACGTATAGAAAACACTACAGGAAACTATTCTCGAGGATAGTGTTGTCAAATTTTTATGATAGACGTTGCATATCCAAGGGTTTCAGTGGTCTTCTTGTTGATAAATCATCATCTTACGTTTGCGGCTCCTTTGATCTGCCAAGCTATGGAGTTTCAGCATCAAGGTTATACTGAAGTCTTCAAAACATATTTTTTTTTTTTTTTTTCATCTTCCTTCTTTGCTTGCTTTTAAGGTTTCTTCTTTGGATCTTTGTGCTTACCAAATATCAATCGCGATATGAACCATGGGGAGACTAAGCAAGAAGACCATCATATTACAATTTTATGCAGAGAGAACTACTTTTGTATTCAAAAAAGAAACTAATCTTAACATTATTTATAGTAAGACCCACCACATTCTACTTGCAGTTATATATCATCCATTGTGATTTGATTGGATGAAGTGAGAATCATGGAATCAGTCTTACCAAGAGAGAGAGAGAGAGAGAGAGAGAGAGAGAGAGAGAGA
>NC_056558.1:28142985-28199958 GCF_013358625.1 Macadamia integrifolia
AGCTGGTTTTTTTTTTTTCAAAGATAGAAGAAGGGAGAGATAAAGTTGTATTCCTTACATGCTTCACATAGAAAATAAATTAAAAAGAATAAAAATGAAAAAAAAAAAATTAGTGTAGCAAACTCCCTCTCTATCATTAGCAGGGCATGTGTCATCATCTACAAGCATATGTGAAGAATAATTATGTGCAGCAAGCTTATCCAGATCACAAAAGAATAGTATATGTATAAGATATTACATTGTACCCTTCCAACATCAAATTAGTCTACTTAATTGTATACTTCCATATTTTGATAATCTTGTTATACCTTTGACGAATTTTGATAATAAAACAAGAAGCAAATAAAGAAGGTTACATGCTCTAGATACATCAAGAGAGGTATCATTCATACCATCCCTTTAAGTATAGAATCAATTGACTGTGTCGTCTAGAGTATTCTTCACCAGCTTAAGATGTTTTATCTAACCTAAAGTTGTATGACATTTTTGGTTGGGGCCTTTAGCAAACATATGTTTCTTTTACAATTGAAAGAAAACTTCCTTCAACCAATTCTCTCTTTATCAATGCACAGCTTATTCCAATGTGCACAAGTAAAGCCAACCTCTAAGGAATCCTATGTGATCTCAACTTCTATTCAACTATACTTATCACATGTGATAACAATTGCGTTTTATAGTTACCTATTGTACAAGGATTGTAATCCTTTAAGCAACAACCGGTTAGGCTCTTTGTATATAAATAAATAAATAAAAAAAAAAAATATATATATATATATATATATTGAACTCTTAAGATTGTAGAGATAATTGAATATAGAGCCATATGAAAAAAACATTTTGCTTTAACATGGTATCATGAGCACAGGTTATTTAAGTTTTCTATATATATTCTTCTTGTTCCATCCAGCACTTCTGATCCTTTACACTATTCACTACTCCTGCTCCTTTTTTTTTTTTTTTTGTTCCAGTGGCCTCCGAGGACACTTCTTATATTGTTCTTGTCAGCATTGCAAGAAACTCTCCCACCCTTTTATTCCTTTCGACAAGCCACTTCCTTTCGATCAAGCTCACGTCAACAAACTTCTTGATCTGGTAGAAGCAAGTGGCACCCTTTCTTCGTGGCCAAGACCTATTCGGTCATCTTTATAGATCGTCTCATTACCCTCCTGATCCAAACGTGACTGCACTCAGGATCTCAACTCATCAATTTACTTGTCGCAGCCTTATCAAAGGATGTGGTCCTCCTAATACTTGACAAAGACGTCTCGAAAACCTCTATTAGAAAGATGATGAATCTGTGACTATTTTCCTCCAATGTGCTAAGTCTGTTGTTGACAAACTGGACACCGCGGGTAGCTCTATCACCACTACCAACTTCAATATCCATGTTCTTCGCGTCCTAAAGGAGGATCTCTAGGCAAATCGTTCTCTTTGTGATAACAGTCTCACCTCCTCCATACAATGAACTTCATGGGCTGCTCCTCAACCATGAAAGCATCTGCAAGCTCTCTATCATTGATGGATTTGACTCCTCTAATCCCTCTGCCAACACAATACAATGTTCCCCCCTTCCCTTGATGACTAATGCTCCTCTTCCATGGGTCGTGGTTCCTCTAAGTGTCGAAGGGGGGCATGGTAGATGTAGACACGACTATGGGGATCATGGATCTTCTCAGGGTGTTCTTTTTTGCCTCTTGCTTTTATCATCCTTAATCAGCTTCTCCAACTCGCCCCCAACCATACCCATGCCATCTTGCCTACCCACCCCCTAATTGCCCATTGTGCTCAATAATCTCTTTTATCCTACCCGGCTTGTCCCCTCCTTCCTCATCCACTGCCCTTACTTGGTATCCTAACACATCATGTTAATCTATCCATTCCCTCTCATCATATGGTTCCTACAAAGGACTGAACAATCTTCATGCCGGCAATGGTAAGGGTATCCCCATTGCACATTGGTTCTAGCTCATTAGCTTCTGCCACCCTTCTCTATTTTTGTTTATCTAATGGGTTACATATCCCATCTATCTCTAAACCTCTACTCTCTGTCCAAAAATTTTCAAGGACAATGGTGTGTATTTTGAGTTTCATCCATCTTTTTTTGTGTCAAAGACCAGGTCACCAAAACAACTCTACTTTCCGGACCAAGTAAAGGAGGCATCTACACCCTAGAATTGAGTCCACCTTCCTCTCCTACCGCCAATATTGTCAAAAGAACCACCATAAATGGTTGGCACTCCCGCTTAGGACACATGTAAGAACATCTCCTTTGTCTAATGCTACTTCTTCCCAACTTGCCCCGACAATCTTCCCATCTTCATCATATTTGAAATGATTGCCAACTTGGCAAATCCAGTCATTAATCCCTTAGAGAAACTAGTTCTCTTAGTCTTTTTCCTTTTGATTTGGTGTTTAGTAATGTATGGGGTCCTGCCCCGACGCCCTCCAGCCCTCCACTCAGGGGCATCATTTTTTTTTTTTTGGGTAATCTTTGTAGATGATAATACAAAATACATTTGGCATTACCCACTTGTGCACAATTCTAATGTTTTCAATGTCTTTAATCACTTCAAAACATTCATTAAGCATCATTTTTTTGTGCACCCTGAAGGTGATTCAAACTAATTGGGAGGCAAATACCGCTCCCTCCCCCCCCCCCCCCCCCCCCGACATTATTTTCTAAACTTGGCGTCTCTCATTGGGTCTCCCGCCCCATACACATAAGTAGCAGGGCACTATCGAAAGATGTCATCACTATATAGTGGAGATGGGGGTCTCTTTCTCCTTGCCCATGGTTTGATTTCTATGCAATATTGGCATTTTACGTTCGAAAATGCGGTGTACCTGATCAACCACATGCCTTCCAAGGTTTATCAAATCTCCCTCCCTTCCAACTGTTCATAACAAAGCACATGATTATCTATTCCTTCTGTGACGACCCAAGGATACTGTAAGTACCAGACCCGCCTGAGAGATCGGTGAGGTGTCCCTACCAAAAATATAGTAAGTACCAAGGGGTTTGGGTGATCGGTGATGGTCTACAAATTTTAGTCTCACATCGCCTAGGGAGAGATTACTGGGCTAGTTAATAACCTCTAGCCTCTTTAACATGGTACAACGCATTTTAAAGCCTTGAGGTCCATGGGCCAAAGAAGACAATATTGTGCAAGGTTAATAGGGCAGTGGCGTTATAAATGATATCAGAGCCACCCCCCAACAGCGTGTGGGGCCACAGTGGGGATGCTGTGCCGAAAGGGGGGAAATGTGATGACCCAAGAATATGGCAAGTACCAGACCCTCTTGGAAGACCGATGAGGTGTCCCCACCAAAAATATGACAAGTACGAGGGGGTTTGGGAGATCAGTGAGGGTTTGCAAATTTTAGTTCCACATCGCCTAGGGAGAGATTACTGGGTTAATTAATAACTTCTAGTCTCCTTAGCATGGCACAACGCATTTTAAAGCCTTGAGGCCCATGGGCTAAAGAGGACAATATTGTGCAAGGTTAATAGGGCCGGGACGTTACACCTTTGGTTATTTAGTGGCTATGTTACCACTACTTTCATCCTAAAATCACTACAAACTTAACTATAGATCCACCCCAGTGTCTTCCTTGGTTACAGTCCTTCCCATCATAGTTACAGATGTCTTAACCTATCCTATAATCAGTTTTATATTTCTCGTCACGTGCATTTTGATGAGTCCACTTTTCCCCTTACCTCTAGGTCTATCTGATCCTACTCCTGCACCCTCTACTCCTCCCATGCAAACTTCACTATGGGCTGTTGTCCCTATTCATGTTCCTCCTATTCTACCTCCATAGCGTCACCCTATCCCCTCGTTGTTGCTTACCTCTCCATTCTCTCACGCACCCTCTTCCACCACCCACTCTAGCAACTCTACCCCATCGTCATCCCCCTCCATCGAACCCCTTCACCGTCCCCATCCCCTAGCTTCTCGTTCCCACTTATACACACTTGTGCCTTTGCTGACCTTTACACCTCTACACCCACTCCTTCTCTTCCTACCCAAATAGGCCTCCAACTTCTCCAAGACCCATATCCTACCACTACCACCCCAAACTGTGTCCATTAAATGCAACTTCGACCGAGACTCAAACCTGCCTAGGCACTCGTTGCCACCTCCACCCTTCCCCCATCTATGAACCCACATGTTTCTCTCAGATGAATAAGCTACTTAAATGGTGCACTACTATAGTACTAATGTCCTTTTTTGCAATGGTACTTGGTCACTGGTCCCCCCTACACCTAGGCATGAATCTAGTAGGCTACAAATGGGTCTTCTGTGTCAAAAGTAAGGTTGATGGCACACAAAAAAGGTACAAAGCCTAATTGATTGCAAAGGGCTTCCATCAGCAACATGGTCTTGATTATACAAGCACATTTAATTTTGTACTCAAATTGACCACCATTCATACTATTATTTCCATTGCCTTCACTCAGGGTTGGCCCATCTGGCAACTAGACCTCCATAAAGCTTTCCTTCATGGATTTTTAATTGTAGAAGTATACGTGTCTCAACCCCCAGGCTTCTGTGATCCAAACTGCACCAACCATTTTTGCAGGCTACACATGTAACTTTATGGTCTCAAGTAGACATTCAAAGCTTGGTTTTACCGCCTCACTCAGTTCTTGCTCCAATTTGGATTCATTTTATGGTCTACATCTTTGATTTGATTTAGCATGCTGGGATGGCTAATTACAAGGATGTGCTCAGACACATGGCTACAACTACCAAACCCACAACTATAGGGGGTGTGCTTCGTTTAATCCCCACTAGGTATCATTTCAATCATAGGTGCCCTGCAGTATGTTACCTTAAGCAGACTTGATGTCTCATTTGCTATCAATCGAGTCTTCCAGTTCATGCATGCTCCCTCCGAGGATCATTGGGCCTCAATCAAGCACATGTTGTGCTATCTGAAAGATCCTCAATCTCATGGGTTACTTCTCCAACAGTCTTTTGGTTGTATTTTGTAAGCATTTTCAGATGCAGACTAGATTAGTAGTGGTGATGATCACAAATCCATTGGTGGCTATACTATGTTTTTGTGCTCCAATCTTATTTCTTAGTGTTGTCGCAAGCAGAAGACCGTGGCTCGGTCTTTCACAAAGCCAGAATACAAAGTATTGGCTGATGTAGGGCCAAACTCATTTAGTTCGAATCCATGTTTAAAGAACGTGGGGTACATTCGAATCCATGTTTAAAGAACGTGGGTACCCCTTAAAAGGATCTCTATTTCTCTGGTGTGATGACATTGGAGCCACTTATCTCTTAACCAATTCAATCTTACATGCCCGCACTAAGCATGTGGAGATCGAATTTCATTTTGTCCGTGATCGGGCCGTCAAACATTAGCTCTCCATTCAATTTCTTTCCTCCAATGATCAAATCGCAGACATTTTAACAAAAGCTCTCCCCACTTCATGGTATCAGTTTATAAGGGACAAGTTGAAGGTCTGTTGTCACCCCCCTTCCACTTGAGGGGGTGTGCCAATGCACAACTCATTCTGTGTGCACAAGAAAAGACGATCTCCAAGGAATCCCATGTGATCTGAAGTTCTATTCACTTACCATACTTATCACATGTGATAACTATTGTTTTCTATAGTTACCTATTGTACAAGGATTGTAATACTTCAAGCAACAGTCGGCAAGGCTCTTTGTATATATATTGAACTCTATGATTGTAGAAAGAATTGAATGCAAAACCATATTCAGCAAACCTTGTGCTTTAACACTTTTCAAGGGATATAACCTAGTAAGATCAGGTAATTGAATTTTCAGATTTTTTCATCTCTTGGCCATGGACAAGCACACATAATTTATTTATTTTTTATACAAAAAGTTACCATGATTTATTAGAGAAAAAAATCACAGCGGAAGATTTTCCATCGGTAAGCAGATACCAAAGATGGAAGAAAAGGGAAAAGGAGACAATCCACTGTACATGTGATGAAAACAACAAAGAAGCCTCTCACAGTTGAACGAAATTTAGCTGCTGCCTGGGTTGTAATCAAAGAAATGGAATCTTAAAATGTATTTTGAAAAATACAAAAACTTAGGAGGGTATTTGTGAACTCTAAGGAGAAGTGAATTATTCCATGTGAACTCTAAGGAGAAGTGAATTATTCCATTTCTTTGGCTGCCAAGAACTGCAACTCGGGTAGCAGCCAAATTTTTTCCTTTGCAACTATTCCATCAGCTTCCAAATTACAATGATTAGGTCCACAACAAAAAGAAAGAGAAACAGACTATCTAAGTCACAAAAAGTTGTCATCAATCTTGGCAATTGAGTTGTCCAAACAACAGTGGATCGGTGAATGACTAAGTATTGCAATTTACAGCTTGGCAATCAAAAACCACAATCAACTTCTGAATCTCATAATCATTTGGCCTTGACATAACTTGGGGGCATCATTTGGCCTCGGACCCTCTACATTGCCATACTTACAAGTTCTCTCTGGCCCCTACATGAATGCTTTTCTGGAGTTCATTGTATTTAGTGTTGTATATTCTTGTAAATTATAGGGGTAAAGAACGTTTTTTGATCGCACGATCCCTGTGTCAACATGTGGACCCATGGAAGGGTGCATATGACATAAACAAAAGATGAATTTTTCGGTTTCACAATAGTAAGAATGTCATTTCGTCAACCTCACACAATCAGGGAGTGTTCATTTTTCCTAAATCATATTACCCTTCTACAACAAACCCTTTTCATACTTTATCGTTTGAAGATGATGAACATCCAACATCCCTGTATTAACATCGCTTCATTTCATTAGAGCGTTCAACTCCTCATTGCAACACAACAATCTTTGTTGCATCATCATTACTCATGATACGATTGCTGATCTCTATTGTCAACCACATCTTGGACTTTTAGGATATCATCTCCAGTAAAAAACAGGCCAATGAATCCAACTTTACTTACAGTTAATGCAATATTCCACTCATGAAGAATTTCCTCTTTCTCCAAAGCCTATTGGTGTGGCCATGTTGGTCGGAAGATACAAAAGCAACAATACCAAAAATCAAAACTCAGATTTCTATCAAATTTTAAATCATGCTTATACCCACGTACGTGTAAGAGGGGTTTATCCTTGGATCTAAACCGTAAAACTGAGTAAGTGTGAGGGTTCCTCATTAGCAACACAAAAAAAAAGTCTTCACATTGTTATAGAATTATATGAAAATTCTAAATCATTGATATGTTAATTTTTCCATTCTTTAGGTCAAGAGACTCCAGATGTCAATTAAAATTCAACATTAATTTAAATGCAATTATTTGTAGAAAATGATACGAAAACGATGCAAATAAAAAACAATGGAATACATAAAGAATTTATGAGGATTTGTAAGACTGCCTATGTTCACTATGAGATAAGATCTAGTTCATTATCAATGTAAAATAGGGTTACATCCGCTCATCATCAATTCTGTCTCAAACTAATTATAGATAAAGAACCACTGCATAAATTTATCGCAAAACCATATACATATAATTTATTGAAATACCCAAATAGTCCTAAAAACTTTTTTAGGGGGATAGCTTACTAAGGGCCCAGTTATGATGATAATGTGCAAGGTGGGTCAATTCCTCCAGACCTCGAAGCCTCAAGCCCTTCAAACCCTTAGCCTCTTAATGGCCCTATGGAAGCAGCCCATTTATGTAAGTGATAGAATACAAGACATCCTATCCCAACATTATTTTGTCAAATTTAGATCAGTCTACCTATACAAATGACGGAATACAAGATATGTATCCCAACATTATTTTATCAATTCTTTTTAAAAAATAAAAAAATTCGATTTTGTCAATTTTTCTGAAAAATAAAATATTCTATCAATGTTAGGTCAGCCCACTCATGCAATTGGGAATACAAGAAATCAAAACCCAACATTATTTTGGCATGCTTGGTCCAATGGTTAGGTATGAATGTTGTGGCGTAATGGTCAAGCGGTCAAAACTACCTCTCGATATTCTCAGGGTAAAGTTCCATAGTTCTCGCTCCACCAAATTTCACACATGCAGGAGCCTCGAGTATCGGGTACACAATTTTTTCCTTTTTCAGATTTCCTATTACCAAAATCTTAGATTTGAGATTTCTTGCATGGGTGAGTGGTAGCAACGTTTAAGCGTTGCCAACTTCCGAACACCAAATTTAATCTTAGCCATTGATCTATCTTTAGTTAAATCTCAGCAATCCATTGCTTTTAAGGCATTAACCGGTTATTCACTGTTACAGTGCCTGCTCACAAGCAATCTGCGTCTCCTTCTCCCTCTCTCGCTCTCACCTCCGACCTAGGGTTCGGATTTGGCTCCTCTATGGTACAACACAATGTCCGGCGTGCATCCAACGCCTAGAAACCCCTTGGGCTGCGTGCGACCGCCTTGGACTCTGTGCCAAGGCGTTTCTGACTGTTGAATGCGAGCCGAACACTATATTGTGCCACAGAGGAGCTCAATCCCCTAGGGTTCACCTCAACCCACTCTCCTCCCCTCCCCACCTCCCCTTCCTCCTGTTCTCCCTCTCTGTCTCTCAGAATATTTTCTGATTCTAATCTTACCCTCTTATACTCCTGAAATCGCTGGATTCCGTCTCTTCCTTCTTCGGAAAACTCTGGATTATATTAGTACAGATTTCTCCACTTGTCTAGTCCTTATTATATTTGGGAGAGATTTACCTCGTAACGTGAGAAGGAAAACGAAAGCTCCAAAGAAGGGAAAGTATGGAGAAGAAACAGAGAAGTGGAGTTTGGTCGTCGTTCTTCATTCTCAGTTCCAACTTCTCTGAAATGGGGAAAATTTGGATATTCTTTCTGGCTGGGAATTCCCCTGGAACACTGAGCACACGAAATTGGAGGAAAGATATATGTAGAACAAAAGGTCTCCTGATTAATGCCCTGGTGGAACTTGGTTGATCGCTGCAATGAGATTGTGATGAAGAAGAAGATGGTGTGGGAGAACTGGTAGCAGGTTGATATTAAATGTAGCGTTTTATTACTTTTGAACGCTTAAGCACTGCTAACTTTTGGCCTTCTTGCATTTTTTTTTTTTTTTTGGGTAGGTAGAGAGGGAAGTAGGTAACAGCTAGGAGACTTGAACTTGAAACCTCTCGGTGAGTATGAATTTTTTGCACATCACAACTCACCAATTGCACTAGACTATTATTGTTTTTTCCTGCATTTAGAACCTCTATTAATTGAAGTTTTGAGATTAACTATTACCGAGATCTTAGATTTGAAGTTTCTTGCATTTATAACCTCTATTAATTGAAGTTTTCAGATTTTCTATTACCAAGATCTTAGATTTGAAGTTTCTTGCATTTAGAACCTCTATTATTGCTTTCTAGTACAAGATGATATGAACACTGAATCAAGATGAAAATTTCCTCTGCCTTTTAGTTACAGTCAAGATTTGTCATTGTCTCTGTTCTGCAATTGCTTGCCAACCCACTAATAGTTGTTGGAAAAGAAAATGATAAGGTTGGGCCAATGTGACCCACAAAAGGAAAAAGCATCCATAACCAAACGACTTTGATAAAGAACCCCACCGCCCCTACTGATAGGCTGGAGCCATTAGGCATATTCTTGTCTGATAGTGATGGGAATGGAACCAATGGTTGAGTAATAAAATGGAAAAGAAAAGAAAAACCATGGGCTAGTACACTCCTTTATACAGACTTGCTTTTCTGAACATTCTGTATAGCCAAAACCAAGGCAATGAAGTTCTTGTTTCAGTGTCCTTGCTGCTCATGCTTCTGCTTCATGAAGCCCAAGAAGGGGAAACCAAAGCAGGAACAGGAAGCCAAGGCAGAATGAACAATGCAGCTGGTTTTCTGAAGCTTCTTCATTCCTTCAATCATGTAGAAATAGTGTCCTTCTTTAATTAACTGTTTCTGAGCATTATTACTTGTTCTTCTTTTGCTTCTTCTTTGTCTTTGTAACACTGATGAGAAATGTGTATTTCTCATCCAATAAGCTGATATAAATTGGCATAAACTGGTCCCTCTGAGGCCTTTTCTGATTCTTGTTGATGCCTCTAGTTTAAATTCTATATATGAAAAAAGTTGAACATCAGCATTAGTTTCTTTTCTTGTTTTCTACATTTGATCTTTTGGCATACCCCATTCTTACAAGACCTGTTTCTGCTAGAAATCTTCAAAAAAAAAAAATAAATAAATAAATAAAATAAATAAATAACAAGGACCTATTTACAATGTGAAAAGGAATCCTCAATAATGACAAACAAATATGAGGTTTTTTGGTGTTAGGTTTCCTCTGTAATTTGGGTTGATTTGTTTTCGAGTTATTATTTTTTGCGCGTATTTTGTTATGGTTGTGGATCTCCGTTAATTTTCATACATGTGGGAAAAGGTTATTTTTCCCTCTCCGGCTATATGCATTTTTTTCTCAAAATCGCAAATATTTTAATATCTAAAAATGCACATCACTCTTGGAATACAATGAGAAGGTGAAAACAGGCCTCTTAAGTCATGATCTGTAGTCGTCTTACAGTAACTACATAATAGTAGTACAAGTCACGCATCAGCTTAGGCTAATAGAAGATCGATCATCAAATGCTGTACGTCGGCGGTGATATTCTTGTTTAAGGGTATGGGAGCAGATGTAGTGCGATCGGCCTTTATGATCGGCGGGATTCCTCCAGGGAAGCTACTCTGTTTGAGCTCCTGGATCTGGCTCTGTTTCGCTTGGCTCTCCTTCCCCTTTGTTCCTTTAAGTCTGGGAATTGGATGGGCCGGAGTTTGGGACCCAGTGTCACTGTGCAAGACTGTTTTGGGCACCTAGTCCAGTCCAGTCAAGTCCAGCCCAGCCCAGCACAGCCCAGCCCAGCCCAGCCCAGCCCTTTTAAAATATTTGGTGAACTTTCTTATATGGCTGGGCCTAGTGTTACTGTGTTTTTAGTTCTATCTTTCCAGCTTCTCTCCTTGAACTGGAGGGCCCTCAAGTCATATTCCCTTCAGGGTAACTAGCTCATCTTTGGTTTGAAGTTCTTGCGTGTGTTTTTTTTTCCTTAACTGCCTGCGTTCTTGTGTTTGTTTCTTTGCAAGGACAGTTTGGTTGAGATCTCTAGTTGTGCTTGTTCAGTGGGTAATTTCTCTATGGTTTTTCTTTCATTATATGTCATGAAGATCCTTAGTTGGGAGTTGGGACATTAAGGGACTTTGCCCTCCTTGATCTAAGAATGCCTTGAATTTTCTCTTTCTCACCCATAAACCTGATTTTGTTTTTATTTTTGAACACTAAGGCTGTGTTTGGTATGCATTCTTCGAATGCATTCTGGACCAATAACACATTCTGAACTGTTAAAAACATTGTTTCGTAAGCATTCCATTCTCAAAATTCTAGAACACGGTCAAGAATGCATCTCATTCCGGAATGGGATATTTCCCCATTCTGCATTCTGCATTCTCCATTCTCCATTCTCCAGCCTTGGCACAGCCTGATGAAAATAGTTCCACCACTAATTTTATGAAAGACACCTTCTCTCCCAAGGAATAGCGTCTCATTCTTACAAATCTCCAAAAACAACTTTTCTTTCTCTCTCAAAAAACCGCTTCTCTTGCCCCAAATCTCTCTCTTTTTCTCCTTCTGAAGATCTCCACTTGAAGCCAAAATCCTAGAATCTCCTATTTTCCTCTCGATCTTTACAGGTTTGATGTAAGCAATACCATCTAAGGAACCATTCAAAATTTTATATTTTTATTTGTGAGTTATTGATGTAATATTGTCTGGGATTTTCACCGAAGAGATTCCTCCCATGAGGTGTTTGATAAAATGTCTAACCATTCTCACATAAAAAATGCATTTTAAACAAACATTTTACCCAAACAATGTTCTCATTCTTAGTTAAGAACACATTCTGTATTTTCAGAATGGAAATGCACATTCTCAGAATGGGAATGCATACCATGCACACTGGATCCAGAATGTGTTCTGGATCGTAAAAAATGTTGTTTCGTAAACATTCTATTCTCAAATCCTTGGAATGAAACCAAGAATGCAACCCATTCTGGAATACAATTTTTCTCATTCCACGATCTCATCGTCCAAAGCTCGAGTCTCAAGTCATATATCCCGGCCCTTGAAGCTGCTTAACCTTTTCCGTCCACACAATTCCAAGAATGGAAAAAAAAAATAATTCTCTACCTAAGTTGTTGAATTCCAAGCGGATCTTGTACTTCTTTCCTATCAATTTCCGGTTCAGGCCAAAATATGTTGATAATCTTTTTTATGGGTCTTAAAATAATGCTCTGAATCCCTGTGGTGTCAAGGGCTCAGCATCACGAGAATCAATGAAGATTCTGGGTTGGAGTTGTCAAGGGTTGGGGAGGGCTTTGACTGGATGTTCCTTGCATAGCCTCCTTTGCACTGATCATCCAGATATGGCTTACCTTATGGAAACAAAATTTAATAAGACGAGCATTTCTAAGTTTCACAAGACAAGGGAGAGGACACTTAAGAAATTGCGAGGATGAAGGAGAAATACTTATCCCATGTCGGCAAGTAAGTACTCTTAAAGGCGGGCATTTCTCCTATGTCCAATTATGTAGGGTCCCATTTCAAATTTTTAGTATCACATCAAAATGCTATTCGTAGAGCTGCAGCAAGGTTCTACTAGGGAGTGAAGGCTAATGATTCAAAGATTCATTGGATCTCTTGGTCACAACTTTGTCATCCCAAGTCGAAAATGGGTCTTGGGTTTACGGATTCAAGGTTACAGAATTAGGCCTTGCTTACTAAAGCAGCGTGGAGGTCACAGTGCTCACTAGTCTCGCATTGGGAAAGCTACTGAAGTCCATTAATTTTCCAAATTCATCTTTTCTTGAAGCAAGATTGGGGAATCAACCCTCTTGGGGTTGGCATAGTTTGTTAAAAGGGCGGAAAACTCTTTTGGTGGGGCTAATATGGGAGATTGGAATGGGGGAAATGTGCATATATATTTAGCATGACCAATGCCTACCAACCGTGTAGGTTTTTGTATATAGCAGCGACGACTAGCAATTGTTATTTTACATATATCTCAGAGCTCATCGATCTAACTTTACGGTGCTGGAAAGCCAACCTGATCCACTAATTGGACTGTCAGTTTGCTAAGTTGGTTTGGTTTGTAAGTTTCCTAGCCTACTCGCCTCCATCTGATCGGGCACCTTCAATCGTTGATTGGCTTTTAGTAGTTGGGATAGCCTTTTCCATTTGGGGAAGAGATTTGCTAGAGAATGTCTATCACGAGCCTCCTTCCTACGCTAGTATATTTGGAGAGCAATAAACGATCGTAGAAAGAACAGTATGGTCTCCACAAGATGTTATTGCAGTAGCAGAAAAGGCTTTTGGAGTATCAAGCAAGCAAATCCCCTTCATCTGGTTTAGGAGCTACATCGGCTTCTACTGATTTCCATGTGAGCCGAATTTGGAAGGCACCACCATCAAGATTTTTAAGGTGAATTGTGATGCTACTTTGCTGAAGGATGGTGCAAGAGGAGGTTTAGGAGTGGTTTTCCAAGGCCACGGTGGTGTTCTAGATAGTGCTTATTCAATACTACAACATTTCAGTTCACCAGCACAGGGTGAGGCACTTGCGATTTGATGGGCCTTATTACACGCGAATGTTGAATGTGTACCAAAGCTACTAGTAGAGACAAACAACACGGACATGCTCGGATTTATCCTTGAACCATCTTGTATGCCACCACTTGACGTTGCTCCAGTGATCAGGGATATTCTTAATCTTTGCTCCGCCTTTATTTCTGTTTCCTTTAGTTGTATTCCAAAGGCTATAAACTCTATTGTTGATGCCCTTACAAGGAAGGGCTTGTCCATTATGTGTAGAACTGAATGTCCAAATTCCACTCTATGGCTCTCCAGTCTCTGTGAGACTGAGACTGGCCTTTTACACATCCACTTTCTAAGTAAACATCAATGTCACCAATATATATATACACCTTACTCCTTTGTATTCCTACGAATTTGACAGTTCTATCCCTAAATGTTGATCGAACTTGGTTTTGACCCAGTTCGTTAGTGGTTGGGCCACTTGGGGTAGTTATAGACCCACTAGGTTTAGGAACCCTAGCTGGTCAGAACTTTATAAATAACAGTTTGGATACAACGAAGTAAGCTTTTGACCTAATCTCTCTCTCTCTCTCTCTCTCTCTCTCTGAGCCACTCTATATCTTTATTAGGAAAGTGAAACCGACAAAGGGAAGAACACACCTAGAAGGCCACAAATACATCAAAGCCCCACACCGCCAAGGCTAACACTGCTTCGACCAACACCACAAGGGCTCGCAACTACTACCACCAACCCCCTCTCTACCTTACTCCACATGGAAAACAAAAAGAAAAAGAAGGAAAATTATGCCCCTCCCTTGTAGTTTTTCGAAATTACATGTGGGTCCAAGGGTTTGAACAATTTATGCCCCTCCACTAGCATTGACGATGTGAGAATGATGTTAGTTTTATAAAGCAAAAGACCGTATTACCCCTTTAGTAGGAAATAGTCTTAATATAAGATGATCATTATACCCTTTTATACTCTCTTATACCCAAAACACTCAAATCACTTCCATAACACATAACCGTTGGAGAATGTGGGTTTTGGAGCTCTGCAAATCGCCCCCCTCTGCAAGCAAACTTAGGTGGAGAAGGAGCTTTGCAAATCTCCAGTGAGTATCTGATTCACTCCGACAAAGGTTCGTAAGTGAACCCTCATATGATTCCTATTATCTTCTTTTTGTGTTTTGGTGATGAATCTAAGGTTTTGGGCTTTTGTTTGTGTTTGGGATGAATCTAGGGTTTCTTAAGTGAACCCTCAACAGTTATGTGTTAGAGCTCTGAAATTGCTCTGTGTTTGTTGGTTTAAAAGGAATTACAAAACAAAACTTTTCAATAAGAATGAGTAGAAGGGAATTACAATACAAAAATTTCTAAAAGGTTATGTGTTAGAACTCTCTCCAAACCATGTTCCAAAGATATGGTCTAAAGGGAATTACAGAATAGAAAATTCATTGAAAACAGAGAAAACTAGATGTTTCAGTTAAGAACAATAGTAGAGAAAAGAGGCTGAAAACAGAGTATATAGAATAAACATAGACAAAATAGAAAGGGGGGAAAAGAATAAAAGAGAAAGCAGAGTTGAATGATATAGAGAGAGAACACCATTGGACTCTAAGGAAGACCAGCATGTGACTCTTCTTGATTAATTTGATACAAGACTTAATTTACTGAAATGAACTAATTAACAAGAAAATTAAGGTAAAAAAATCATAGTGCACAGAGTCATGGAGGAAAATCAGAAGTCAGGAACATAATTTTTTCCCCTACACCCTACTTCAGAAGTCAATTTTCATCCCTTAATTTGTTTTCCCCTATCATTTGTTTAAAGCATTTTTGGCTCTAATTTCATGAACTTGACTGGAACTAGCTTAGCTCTCTTTCCCAAATCAAGGGATGAAAACTGTGGTACCATTTTTTTTGTGGATTGTTGTTAGTTGGATGATTTCAGGTCCAAGCAAAGGAGAACCCAAGGTTTTCATTAAAAAAAGAGAACCTAAGATAGGAACAAATCAGTTCTATTGTTTTGTCTTTGTGATTGCTAAATGGGAAAGAAGTAATGCTTTGAAATTACTATTTCTCTACTACAATTTTGAAGTATTTAAGTAAAGTAGAAGGTTATGTATTTTTCATTTAAAAATACTGTTGTCGCTAATTGATTTTAAACTTATTGGTATTGCAGATACGATGTCTATTTGCAGTGTAACTTCTATGAACCAAGCTGATGGTCTGAGGTACGTTAATATTACATGCAAATATCACCAAAAGAGCTACAGTCAAGGTATCAGAGTCCAAAGATAACCCCAACAAACTCTACTACACCTATCCAAAGATTATATAAGAGAAGAAATATGGATTTTTCGCTTGGTGTGAGCTAGTGAATGTGACACCAGTCAGAACTGCACCATCAAACAACCTCAGTCCTCATGATTTTCAATAGTTGAAGGATGAGATGCATAGTCTGAAGGTAAGATTGCAGCGGTTGGGGAAATTTAATAAAATATTGAAGCTTGTTGGACAAGTGTTTTATGTATTGTGGTTGTTCTACCGGTTGTAATGGTTGTAAAATCTTACAAGTCTTTGTTAGGATGGTAATGATGGTCGGGATGGTTGGGAAGATTGTTTAGGATTTTGAGTGGAATAGACCTAGTATGGAACTTTTTAAAGAAATATGTAACTGAATTGAATATGGTAATTAGAATGTTATCTTCTTTCTACCATTGAGCTTCCCATGCATATATGCGAATCACAACTAACATTTCTGAATGAAAAGAACCAAAAATAGAAAAATTGGACAGCATTTCCTCTATAATATTGACATTTGGATATACCTGAGATACATAAAATCATTTTTAGAAATCTCGATTTCACAAATCCATCACATACACATATACCTAATATGTTGATTGAAAAATAGAAAGTCCAAAATGAAATATCCTGCCCACAAATCCATCACATATCACAAGCCAAATGAAACACCACATACAAAACATCCATTTTTCAAAATACACTATGACTCAAAACATCCATTGTTCAAATTACACCATGACTCAAAAACACAATTAAAACTCCAGGACTCTTCATGCTCTATCACCATTTCCTACTTCTTGCTTGCTTTCCTCTTCTCCCATTTTTCTGTCATTTTTCCTTTAAGTGTGGCCTGTACAGAATCACCAACTTCAATGGTTGTGGAAATCTGTGACTTAGTAACCCTTTGAGATAAGCTACATCATCTTGGTCATCATTCACCCCTTTTCTCTGCAAAAAAAAAAAAAAGAACCATGGAATTTTGAGTGAATCTTGATGCATATTATAAGTACTAAATAAAAGTGTAAGAAATGGATAATGTAAGATACCTTTTCAACAACAGATGTGCAACTTGAAGAACCCTTCTTCTTTCCTTTAGGTTCCTCTCTCTTATAAGTTCTTTTATTGTGGCCAAGTATCTTACAAATTTCACATCTGAGAGATCTTGATTTTTTCCTAAAGTCAGCCAGAGGTGCCTCACTAGGTTACCTTTTCCTATTCTTATGTGGTCTGCTTACTGGTCTCTTTAGAAGTGGAGGTTGGACAACACCTAGTAGTGACCCTATTTGAGATTTTAAAATGTAACCGCAAGCGTACGGATCAGTGTAGCTACGGGTCGAAAACGGGGAGAGTAACCACTTTATTTTTTGTTTCTTTTAATAATACGAAAGTGAACCGATTAATGATTGTGATCTAATTCTAATTACCGTGACCTAATTCTAATTACCGTCCTAAACATATGTATCTAAAATAACGTCCTAACCATTCGTCATCTAAGAATTTAAACACGCAAGTCACACAATTAAAATTAAATAAATAAATAGCTGAAAATAAACACCCCACGCAATTAAAAAGCAATGAAAGAAAAAAATGCTAAAATAAAAATAAAGTAAAAGAAAGGGGATAAAGCTAGAGAGAGAATCACAAGTAGGTTTCTCTACTTAGCCCGAGGGATGCATCATAATATGTGCTTCCCTACTTGACCAGAGAGTCACTCTTACAAGGGTTACTCTATTTGGCTTTAGGAAATGGAGACAATTGAAATAAAAGTAATAAATTGATGGTTCTATGGCTAGGAGGGGCAAAGTCAACACATACACTAGCCATGAACCTTGAGGGAAAGGGAAAGCAACAATATAACAACTAAAATTAAGATCCTAAATTAAGAAATAAAGGGTAGTCAGAAGAGGAAATGAGAGGGGGGGAGAGAAGACTACTGAAGAAGCCTACTTACTTGAACTTTATTCCTTGAATGAAAACTTGATCGATTTGAGATACCACCAATACTAAAAACTAGATCTGGAATAAACTAAATCTAAAATTTCTAGTACTAGAGAAAACAAATCTAAAGAAAAAAAATTGAACTTGAAAGACATGCTTCATAGCTTGTTCTTATCACCTAGAACTAAGCCTAGAACTAGAGCTTGAAAATTACAACTTCAATTATTTAAAAAATAAAAATAAAAGACTGAATTAAAAAAAAAAAGTGCTTGCATTAATTGAATAAAAAGAACTTACAAAAGTGTTCAAAGCATAAACCTAGAACTAGAGCTAGAGAAAGAGAAAACTAGAGAAAGAGATAATGCAACTAAGAAAAAACACTAGAAGAAGAATGAAGTTTCCCCCCTCCTCTTACATGAGTTGTATTTATAGTGAATGGGGAGGTAGGGTAATAAATTTCTCTTTCCTAAAAGGGAGAAACCCACAATTGGTAGTGAGATCTTTTGAGACCAAAAGTGCTAAGGTGGAGGAGAGAGAAGAGAGAAATAAACATGGAGAAATTTTCTATAATTTTTTTTTTTGCTTATTTTCTTTCATTTTTTTTTTAATTTATTTGTCTCTTCTTTTTCTACCTCCAAGGGATGATTTTCCTTCTTCCTTTGTGTGATTTGGACAATCTTTTGGTGATGAGGAGAGAGAAGATTTGGACAAGATTTATTTCTCCCTTTTTTTTTTCTTTCCTTTTTTTTTTTCTTCTCTTCTTGCGCAAGAACCCCTTCCACAATTTTCCTTGCTTTTAATTTGATTTGAAAATCCCCTCCATGCCCTTAGTTCTTTAAGTAAGTAAAAAGTAAGAAATCTTTAACAAAATTCTCCAAAAAAAGACAACTATGAAATTCGAACTAGAGACCTCCTGATGAGCAAGGGAATTTTGCACACCCTAGCTCACCAACTACACTAGGTAGTTGTTGTTGGAGAGATATGACGCCCAATAATTCTTAAAGCCTTTAAAATACAAAACCTGCAAAAAGAGAGCAAAACCCAAGGTAGCTCCATTCTAAATATATAAAATGCATGTTTTATTACCCTAGATTTCACACATAAATGTGCTCATCACTTCACAAATCATTCTTACCCTAACCATGTGTGTCATCTTCACAAGCCATTGTATGACCTCAAGCAGGCTCCTCGCGCATGGTTTCATCGGCTATCCACTTTCCTTGTTCAATTTGGGTTTGTGGCCTCCCAAACTGACCCTTCGCTGTTCATATATAGGAATGGCTCATGCCTACTTTATGTATTAGTTTATGTGGATGATATTTTGGTTACAAGGAAAGCCTATGCTCTGGCTGCACAGCTGCTTTCATCTCTAGCATTAGAATTTTCTATCAAAGATTTGGGTCCATTACACTTCTTCTTAGGGATTGAGGCACTGCCCCACTCACAGGGACTACTCCTTACTCAGTCTCATTACATTGGTGATCTCCTGCACTGCACTGGTATGTCTGACTGCAAAGGCGTTCTCACACCTATGGCTACCACTGCCAAACCGTCCCTTTTAGGGGGTGTTCTTGTCACCCCCCGTTCTATACAGAACTGGATTGGTGATCGAGTTAACACCTATTAATCCAAAACCTGCTAGGATCATCTGATACAATAACCATAGAAAGGCATATACACACACTAAGTCAAGAATTTTCTGTATTTCAGTGGAAGTCTTATATATACATACCTATAAATACCCTAATACTCTTGATACCCAAATTGTATTACATAATACATTTACATGTGGGCCCGTAGGCATGATATATAAACAAGAAATATAATTTAAGCATCTAGAACACAAAAGGGGTAACATTTACAAAATAATCAAAGAAAATCCCTTCATGGTATCAATGTTGCTTATCGCAACACAGCTATCGCACGGGCATTCGGCCCCGTGTCCAAGATCTTTAGGGACCCACCAGTCCTTGACTAAAAACTCCATTGTGGATCCTGGCTCTAGCTCTTCTGTCGGATAACCTCCAAGATCATTTAAAAATGATGTGCACGTGGGATGAGCTCACTGGCCCAGTAAGTGAAAATAAAGACCAAACAGTATGTGCAATACAAATAAACCTATATGCGTGCAGTTTATTTTATTATCTTAGTCCACCTAGACAATAATTCTAAGTTATAAGCCATGTGCTACTTACAACCCCATCCTAGTTTACGCCTATAGGGTTGCTGGAGAAGGCCAGCCGTAGGTACCGAAAAAGTAAATTATCAATCCACGGTGACACTAAAGTAAATTATCGACCCACAACGACATTAAATTAAAGCAGTACGATTGGCTCTCTTGTTATATTACCAAAGTTACCGACAGTCCTAATGATCAACCAGACATACTTCTAACCGCCACCGTTGGTTCACAACCTCAGGCTTCCCCCCAGTGATATACCCAGCACCTAAACCCCTGTTGGGAAGGGTTGTAGCACAGGAATATGTCATTCCTAACCACATGCTTCTATGTGAGATAGTAAGACTACATAATGCCACCACGGGCCACCAATCCATTCGTGTCCAAGTTGACTATGACATCTAGTCTAGCAAGCATTATATTCAATAATTTAAAGTTATCCATCTCTATCAGAAACAAGAATAGGCATTTAACAATTAAAGATATCAGCATATCAAATCATAATTGAATTTCATAATGCACACGTCAATGCATGCAATGGCACTCGTGGATGACTAATCTACACAATAATAATATAATGACATGGCTAGTCTATAACCAGAATAAAATGATGCAATGTCTTCTTCCCACTTACCTAGTTGTGTACAATGATCACCCTTAGTACGAGGAAGATCTGATGCACGATGATGCGAATTCCTAGTACAACCTATCATAAATGAAGTTAAGTTTAGTATAACTCCATTTTATGCTCATAACCAATGAGTTATGATGATCCCAATGTGTTTAGAATCTCTAGAGTAGGTTACCCAAAAAATTTCGGCCCAAATGAGACCCAAGAAGTCGGATTGGTGGGTCAACCGATGTGCAAGGCACCCACCACTCCTTACTCACCGCTCGACCCAGGGACTCTGTCTAAACCGGTGGGCTAGGAGCAGCGGGCTAGGTCACCCACAAATCTTGCTCACCCGTCGAGCCAATAGTCTACCTAGGACAGATGAGCACTGGATTGGTGTGTCTAATCATTCCCAGGCACCCACCAATCAGAGCCAGGATTTTGATGTTCTCTCTCATTCTTCATCCCACCTTGGGGAAACCACCACAGATCAATTTGACCACATTTTCTACAAATATAAGGCTCTAAATCATAATTCCTACCTAAATCTATGGTCCATCCGAAGTTTTAAGCGTGGATCTTACCTCTTCACTCAAGAACACATTAAAACCTCAAATCCTTCTCCTTATCTCAAGAGATCACCAAATGCTTTACAAATCTTGTAAGTCTTCCTCTAAATCCTTCATAAACAACATATAGAACCTTTATTAAACCTTAGATTCACATTCTCAAGAGATCATAACAAGATCCAAAGGATTGCTACCCAAATCGAAGGGTTTCACTTAGGGTTTCATAAGGGTTTAAGGAATATGGACATTACTCACCTCAAATAGTAGATCTTGAGATGAGGATCACTAATCTGGTGTTGGATTCAAGAGATCTGAGCACAGTGACGCACAACGAGCATTTCCTTCCCCGTTTTCTTCTTCCTTCCTCTCTCCTTTTTCTTCTTTTTCTCTATCTTCTTTACTTTTCTCACCCACCGTGTAAAACAATAAATGAGGTGAGGGAATGGTAATAAATGCTATTTATAGCGGGGTCAAAATATCTAAAGACTAGAGTGGTAGGTCACACTAGTGGGTTTGACCCACCTATGACCACCCACCAGTCTGCCAGAACTTAACCTAAACATTAGGATTTTTGATGGGGGTTGGCCCCAACACATATTCCACTATTGGTAATCGATTAACACGTGTACTTAACATAAAATATGACCATGTACCTTTATTGCATATACATGTCCCGGTGATACGTGCAAGTGCACGGCTTGAACCCACGGACTTCACTAGGCACTGACTCCAACTCATTTGGTCAACTTGAGTTCAGAGTCACCCTTGCCATCATGTTCCATATGGCATTCGCCTCAGCTCGGTCGAGTTCAGGTCCTGTAAGACCAAACCAGACCAACTGGGTAATTAGACCGGATTTAGAAAGTAGGGTATCACAATTCCTATGGCTGATCCCACTCTCTATAAATCAATTGTTGGGACTCTTCACTACATGATTCTGACCAAGCCCGATGTCTCCTTCCGATCAACCATGTTTATCAGTTAATGCACGCCCTGACTGAAGAACATTGGGGGCTTCTGAAGCGGA
The DNA here is from genome assembly GCF_013358625.1 of Macadamia integrifolia. Classification (NCBI taxonomy): domain Eukaryota; kingdom Viridiplantae; phylum Streptophyta; class Magnoliopsida; order Proteales; family Proteaceae; genus Macadamia; species Macadamia integrifolia. The sequence continues at coordinate 28,165,223 of NC_056558.1, forward strand.
TTCTTCGATATTTGAAACATACCCACTCTTATGGTCTCTTATTTTTCAGGTCTATTGGCCACTCTCTAGGCCTTCTCTGATGCAGACTGGGCCGACAATGGTGAGGATAGAAAATCAACAAGTGGTTATACGATTTACCTTGGCTCTAATCTCATATCCTGGTCTTCTCATAAGCAAAAGACTATTGCTCGCTCCTCTACTGAGTCTGAGTATAAAGCTCTAGCTAATGCTTTTGCCGAACTGATCTAGTTGGAATCCCTTCTTCATAAGCTTGGAATTCCCATTGGTGGCCCCTGGTCCGGTGGTGTGATAACATCGGTGCTACATATTTGTCCACCAACCCGGTCTTCTATGCTTACATAAAGCATGTTGAGATCAACTTTCACTTTGTTCGTGACCGGGTTGCTAAGAAACTACTATCTGTCCAATTTATCTCCACCAATGATTAGCTCGCGGATGCTCTCACTTAGAAACTTCCCACCTCTAGATTCCAGTTCATGCGGGACAAGTTGAAGATCTACATAGCCGACCCTCAACTTGAGGGGGTGTAATAGCATATATAGAATCTTCCCTGATATAGGAAGTCTATATGATTTGGTTCTCCTTCCAATTATATTCATTTAATATTACATGTAATGCTTAATATCCTCTATGGTTAGAGGTTCAATTAATAAGATACACAACTGTTTTCAAAGCCAAAGAAAGAAGGTGGATTAGGCATTCGTAGGCTTAAGGAAGTTAACTTAGCTCTCCTTGTAAAATTCTGCTGGTTTATAAAATAGAGAACTTGATTTTCGTAACTTTTTGCGTGGACGATTTGTTGCTTCGGATGGTTCCTTGAGACACCCTACAAGTTCATCGTCTATTTTATCAGGAATTTAGGAAGTCTAGGAAATTGTGAGCTTGGCTAAGAGGTGCATAGTTGGTTATGGCTCCTCTATCAACTTCTGGTATGACCATTGGCTAGGTAGAAAGAGGGTTTTGTGACTATGTTCCTACTGATTTTACGATTCCTAAGGGGATGAATGCTAACGTTGCTGACTTCATAGAGTAAGGGTAGTGGGTATTGCCACCAATTCTAGCTTTTGAGATGAAGTTAATTTGTGATAATGTTAAAAAAAATACCAACGGTTGCTAAGGAGGATGTGTAGGTTAATTTGGTCGCTCTCTAAATTAGGATCATTATCAGTTTCCTTTGCATGGGAAAGCTTGCGAGACAAAAGCCAAATTCAAGGATGGTCACACCTAGTGTGGCATTAAGGTTTTCAAGCTCTTCTTTGTTTGGTTGGAGACCATTTTAGTATTGTTTACCAATAGATGACAAAATAGCAAATCACTCTATCCCAATTGTCTCTAAATGTAATCTCTACCTTAAGCACTCTGAATCGTTTTGTCATTTATTTTTGGAGTGTGATTTCTCTTGCCAAATTTGGTCAGAGCTGCTTCTGTTATTTGATCAAAGATGGAGTGGGTTCCCATCCACTGAAGAGTTATTCTCGTGATGAAAAAGAAAAGCAGATGTGGTCCTTATGTCTAATTTGTGGCATGCTTTGGTTTTTTTAGCGTCGTATCAAATTTGGATGGAAAGAAATAGGCGTTGGTATGATACCTTTCTTTCTTCATAGCCCATCTCAAGTGGTAAAAGCAATTTTTCCAGAGTTGTAAGAATTTTCTAGTATAATTGATATTCATATATCGTTCGTTATGGACCTATTGCTCTCCACTTTTTTCAATTTCAAGATCTCCTCAATGAAAAATCATTGAAGTTTTTTAGAGTTCTCCACCATTAGGTTGTTGTAAGTTGAATATTGATGGGTGCTCCCTTGGAAACTCGGGTCGGTTTGGAGCTAGTGGAATATTCAGGGATTGTTGTGGGATTCTGTTAAAATATTTTGCTTCATATGAAGGATTTGAAACAAATGTTATGGCTGAGTTTGCAACCCTCTTTGCTATGCACCATGCATCTCTAATGAATGTAGTTAAGACTGTGGATTGAATGTGACTCATCCTAATGCACCATGCATTAGGAATAGTAAAATTCCTTGGTGCTTCCAACAACAATGGTGGTTCTATAAGCGAATTTTGGATAATGTTTCTTGGTGGATCTCTCATTGCTTCTAGGAAGCTAATTCAATTGCAAATATTCTAGTGAGTATGCTGCTACTTCAAGGGTTTCTTCAACTTAGGATATTTCTCCTTTTATTAAACAAGATGTTAGCTAGGATGCTCAAATGAGAACCATATATAAATTTTTTTAAATCTTTTGCTTTTGATTTGATTGGGTTGCTTCTCTGTTGATGGCCATGCCAAAGGTGGAGTTCAATGGATTTTGTCTCATTCCTTGTTTATTATTTCTTCATATCATTAATATAATTCGTAAATTCCTTCGTTGATTTTAAAAAAAAAAAAAATCTCAGTATCCATACCAGCGGGATGTAATGAAATCTCAATCATTCCCATTTTCATTGCATCTCCCACACACCACTATTGTTGCGGCTCCTCTTTCCCTCTCCCTCCCTCTCCATCTCCAACCCCCTTCCCCTTCCTCTCCCCTTCATCTCTCCTTCTCCTTTGGCCAGTCACTCTTCTGCACCCTTATTTCCCTCCCCTCCCGTGCAACTCCACCTTCCTGCTTCCCCAATCTACCCCACCCACCCCTTCCTTGATCCTTTCACCCACCCCCTCCATCTATCATCCTTGACCTCTGCCCCCACCCCAACCCTACAACTCCTCGGCTCTTCCCACCTTTGAGAATTGGGCTCTCATTCGGGAGTCTAGTGTTATTAATCCTTACCTGATTACTCTCCTATGTTTCCTTGCCCTATGGGTGCAAGAACATTTTGTAATAGCTCTGTTGAATATGTCTCCTTGTTAAGACAACAAAAATATGATCACAGATGGCACATCTATAAAATCTTTGTCAATCGCCCCACTATTGCAATGCGAAATTGAGAAGTTGAATGACAACATTATTAGTCAAGTTGCAAAATAGGGACCTAGAGAGAGGGAAGAGGTGAAGGGGCTGAGGTCACATGCAGAATGAACTCACCCAATCTTATCAAAAGGTGTGTCGAGTGGAAAAGAGGGGACTACACGCATGAGTAGTGTATACACCATATTTTGTCACCCCTGGAAAGGCTAAGCGATGATGAGTCGAGAACCCCCTGTGACAGAATTTATGGTCATAATATCTTCTTTGACCAAGACGGTTATTCTTTCTTCCATATCAACATAGGATGGTTAATTAATTGAGTAAAACTATTTTCAAAATTGGCAAACGGGTTCAACAAACTTAAAATTGACCAAGACCCTCTAATAAACCATAGACCTATCCTAATTTGAGCAAAATAATTCAATTGGACCAAACCATTAAGCAAAATAGGGCCAGACTCAGCCTGATGACATGTGCATTTTGGCCGATGTCATTTACAGGCTGGCTGACATTGGCCAAAACCCACATTGTGATTGTTAGATCCCATATTGTGTCGGCCCTGCAATTTTATAGGGATTTCACATATCTTAGGACATATCTCTGCCAAATCTCCTACTTATGACCCAAGGTATACATCTAGACACACTCTAAGACCCCTAGTACACTCAGTAGACTTTAGAAAATTCATGAAAAATGCAAATATTTGTCCACACCTTTAAAAATATTTATTTTCCATAAATAAACACCAAATCGCTCTCCAACAAAGAAAGATGATCAACCCACAATTGAAAGCATTCCACACCTTCCTTAGTTGACCAATAAGCCTCAAACTTATAAATACCAGACCCCTCCCACATTTTTGGGAATCCCGGACAGTGCAAGCCATTATTATCATTGAGATTTGCATACTGGGATCACGTCTTGGAGCTGTTTTACTGTACACTACATTATTTATAGTTCATACTTCAGATAACCTGAACCCACACCCTTCCAAACAACAAGAACCCTTCACAAAACATGTAAGGGGTAAGTCTTTTTTCATTTCCATTTTACGGCTGCTCATTTGGAGTTTGTGCATAAATTTATCGAACTTTATCCTAATAGGGCAGTAGTGAAATGCAATTAGTTACATTGATTTTCGTGTCTTCTCATCTATCTATTGTAATTTTTTTTTTTAATTATATTTAATTTGTTATTTTTTTCTTGGATTTATTCCCTTTGCTGATCTATCTACAACCTGAGAACCTTATTAATGAATTGTCATATTGTAGGCCATCTAAATGCATTTTCCTTAGTTATTTTGTAAAAAATTTCTTCATCAAACTTGTTTATCTAGATTTCTTCTTTCTAACCTAATTTTCTTAATTTTATAAGTTCTATTCCATTTTTACCATTAGTTTTCCCCTAGCTAGTTTCCCATTTTAGCATGTGTTGTATTCTCCTTCATTATTCAACTACAACTACCATATGTTTATACTTGATTCAGATAGTATTGCTGCCTTTTAAGTATTCCATTTATAATTTGTTGTATGATATGCATGATAGTTGTATCACATAATCCCGATCGTTGTGCCCAAAATGCCATGTTAGATTGCTAGGGGTAATTCTGGTTATTTCTATGAAATTAATGTTAGGACTAACTTTGTCTTAAATCTTTCTATCGTATAGTATGTCTGTGTTACATTCTGTATACTAAAAATGGAGCAAAACTAGACAATAGGGTGGAGAGTGAGTTCTCATTTACTCAAATTGGCAGTCATGCTATTATACTACCATGACCACTAAACTCAAGTATTGACAATGTGGAAACCCAAGCCTGAACGAATGTTTCAACAATCTGGATAACCTTTTAGCTCTTAGTTGTGTTAATCAGTTAATGGAAAGCCCAAGAAACTTCATATGGTGGAGCAGAACCGTGTGGTTGACTTTGACTATTACCTTGGTCTTAGTAACAAATATAAAAGAATGAAGGGGACACAAAAAAATGTGGTACCAATGGATTGAACAGTTAGGTATTTGGTTCAGTTAAGACTCAAGATTACAAGCCTGAGCTAAACCTGAACCCCATCATTAATTGACCGAATGGTACAATTAAACCTGCTGGAGTGATACAAAGTACAAACTGAGTACCTGTAACTACAAGTTTGGTTAGTTAGATTATGGGTTCACCAGAGTTTCACTAGTAGGTGAGTGTGACATTATATTGTTGCAATGGGCTGGGCTTAAAGAATGTGGATCAGGTTTTCGTACGAGAACCATTCTCGTATGGGTTGATTTGCACAGATAGAATAAGCCCCGTACGAGAATGATTCTTGTACGATGACTTGATCAGTTCTCGAGCTTGAATACGTTGAGTTTATAGAAGTCCAATTGGGCTAGCTCTACTGCCTAACCTTATAGATCATCTGAAATTTGTCCCCTAAGGAAGCCCATGGTTCATCTGGTTGGGGTCAGGGCATTAAGCCCCGGCCCTGACCTCCAGCATTTCTTACAGCTACTCAAAAAAAAAGAAAAAAAAAAGTGAAAGTGAAAGATTGACCAAGCTGGGTCTTTTCCCCTTTGGGATGTTATCGTTATGAATTGAGAGAGTGGGCCATGATTTATTTGGACGAGAGAGAAGGAGCATTTTTTTAGTGGGCGATTATGGAACGTTTCTGAGGTGTGGTGGTCAGGGTATCTCCCATGGGAGATCCACATGGGATTGGCTCCGGTGATCGATGGTGGCTGGATCCGATTGGCAAGGGGTCTTCTGCTAGAGGGGTGACATGGGTGAGAGTGGTAGACAAGTGTTGATCACCCAATTCTGGAAACAATCTCCCAGGTTTGGTGTACAAACGGTTTTGGTTCCTGTTGCAGGTATTTCCCAGAAGGAAGGGGCTACTGCAAATGTGGTTGGAGGGCTGGACAACCAAGCAGCTGGGGGTGTGGCTTCTCGTGATGGGGTAAGGCCGATGGTCTTGTCTCAAGATAGTTTGTATGGGTCGAATCCTACTATCAACCCAGTGACTGCTGCTGTGAAACGTTCATATGCAGCGGCTATTAGAGGAGGGAGTCGAGAAGGTGGATGTGTATGGCCTGATAATGATGCGTTGCCTAAACCAATCCAAGCTGGGAGTATTACCCGTGTAATTATCCCATAAGACGATTACGAGAGGGTGCGACAGAATTTCAGGTATGCATTGGTTGGTCGTTTAAACTTTCGATTTGTTTCCCTTGATGCTTTGAGAACAGATGCACTGGATAATTGGAATTTGAAGAAGAGGGTGATTATGAACCCTTGGGTAAGGGTTTTGTAATTTTCCAATTTGAAAAGGAAGAGGATATGACTATGGTTTGGAAGAAGGGTCCAATTCATTTCCAAGGGCAGCCCATCAGGTTTCAAAGGTGGAAGCCTAATTTTAGTATTCATGAGAAACAAGTATAGACTAAGTTGGTGTGGGTGCAGATTTACCTTTGGAATATTGGCATGAGAATGTGCTTTTGTCAATGGCAAAGGCTGTTGGGAGGCCTGTGGCATTGGATAGGTTTACCTAACAAGGGATGCTTGGTCATTATGCGAGGGTATTGGTGGAGATTGATACCTCTGAGTCTCATGTTCGTGTGGAGGAGATTCAGGTGGAGCGCCATGAGCCGGGAGTGAATAAGGAATTTTGCTTTCGTTAGAGCATTGTTTATGAGGATTGCATGTCGAACTGTGGGTACTGCAAGAGGTTGGGTCACCTGGTGGCATCGTGTAAGGTGAAAAGAATGGATGACGTTCACCATGATGAGAAATCTAGGAGTGGTGGCATTCAATGTGCGGTTTATGTGGATGATGAAGGGGTTAAGAGGGGTATTGACACTGATAGAATGGAGGGCCATGAAGGGTATTTTCTTGGGGTTGTGGTGGCTTTGAATGGTAGGGAAGTGGATTCAGTTCAGGTTATTGTGGGGGATGTGGTTCCTTAAGTCTCTGTCCCACCTATTGTGGAGATGGAAGGGTCCATCGTTCTTCAAATGGTTGTGTCACAAGTGGCTGTGAATGGTGCATCAAGCCCTGCGCAGGGTAGGAGTGTACCAGCTTCTGAGGTTGGTCTGGAAGGTGAGACTTAGCACAGTGAAGTTGTGAGGGTTCCTGCCATGGACGAGCCTCTTCTTGGGTTGCAGTGCATCGTGGGAGAGGTGGGGGTGGTGTGCTTGGTGTTAGGGGTGGTTTGGCTCCTTAGGTTACAGCGAAATCTTCCAAGAAAGGCAAAGGATCAAAAGGAGGGGGTTCAGGGGCTAGAAATGGGGTGGAGGCTCATAAGGAGGGATAAATTAATGTGGTGTTAGAGGTGGACTGTGTGGATAAAGAATTGGGAAGGAGTGAGTAGTTGGATGGTCATGGTGTCTCTGCAGGTGAAAGGGTGAATGGAGGTTAGGCGCTAAGGTCTGACAGGTCTGATTCTACAAAGTGTTGATTATGCGAATTTTCTATTGGAATATCCGGGGTATGAAAAAGGCGGCGACTGCTAGGGTGTTGCAGGTTTATTTGCGTGATTTCTTACTAGATGTGGTATATATCGCTGAACCTATGATGGATCCTGTTTCTTTTCCAGTTGTGTTTTTTTTAATCGTTTTGGGTATGGGATAGAGTATATTCATAATTCTTGTCCAAACAAAGTCCCAAATATTTGGGTGATTTGGAAAAATAGTTTGGGTCATCCAGTGGTGGTGCAATCATCTGATCAGATGATATCGATATCACTGGAATGGAATAGTCAGATGGTTGTGGTGTCAGTGGTGCATGCTTGTTGTTTTAGGGCTAGACGCAGGAGTTTATGGGTTGATCTCGGGGTTACAGCCTCTTTGGCTCTTCCTTGGGCTATTATTGGGGATTTTCACGCAACCTTCTGTACTTTTCTGAACGGATTAGGGAGGTGTGAGATGTGGAGGTAAATGGTTGTCCAATATATAAGTTCACACAGAAATTTAAAAGTGTGAGTTTTTTTGAAGGTATGGTCTAGACAAATGTTTCCCAATGTGGATTTGGCTATGAAACTGGCTGAGGAGGAGGTGGATAATGTGTAGAAGGAGATTGATCTACATGGGATGTCTGATGCTCTTTTCTCCCGGGAAGTAGAGGCAAAAACTTGTCTTTTGAAGGCAGTGGGGTAGCATGAGAAGCTATGGGCAGAAAAGGCTCGTTTAAAGTGGGCAAAAGATGGTGATCGCAATTCTAAATGTTTTCATCTTTCTGTGAAGGTGAGACAAGCAAAGAATTCTATTAGATCTTTGAAGAAGCAAGATGGGACTAAGGTCTCTAAGCCTGCCCAGGTTGCTCCATATGTGTCTGATTTTTATGAAAATTTTCATAAATTTGCTCCATGTATAGCCCATGATGAGCTATTGCAAGTGATTTCGGAAGAAGTTACAGGTGATGATAAGGCTGCTTCGGAGGAAGTTCCGATGAGGGAGGAGATTAAAAGGGTGGTGTGGGCTCTTGATCCTGAGAGCACCCCTTGTCCAGATGGGTTTCCTAGGGAGTTTTTCAAGAACTATTGGGACGTGGTCAGCGTAGATTTCTATGAAGCTGTGAGGTCTTTTTTCATGGGTGGAAGGATAACAAAGGGTGTAAATAATAGTTTTGTGACTCTAATTCCAAAGGTGGAAGGGACGAGCTCTCTAGACAAGTTTCGTCCTATTTGTATGGCAAATTTCTTTTGCAAGGTGTTGTCAGAGATAATGGCGGATAGATTGGCTTTGCTGCTTCCTTGATTGGTGTCAAATGAGCAAGGGGCATTTCAAAAGGGAAAGCTAATTTCAGCTAACATAGGCCTTGCTTTAGAATTGGCTAACTTGTTGCACGCTTCGATGAGAGGAGGAGGTATGGGTTTAAAAAGTTGATGTCCAGAAGGCATACGACACCCTTTCTTGGGATTTCCTCTCTGCAGTGTTGAGGCGGTTTGGATTTTCTGAGGTGTGGGTTGGCTAGAATCATGAAATTTTGATTTCTACAAGAATTTCTGTTTTGGTGAATGGAGGTACTATGGGTTTTTTTGGAGTTGAGCGAGGTCTGAGGCAAGGGGATCCGATCTTGCCAATGTTATTTATTCTAGCGGAGGAATTTTTGTGTAGGGGGCTGCAGAGTTTGTTGAAGGAGGGGAAGCTGAAGTCTCTTCCAGGTCCAAGAGGGATAGAGGTTCTGAGTCACTTGCTGTTTGCAGACGACATTTTTATATTTATAAATGCATTGGCCAGGTATGTTAGATACTTATGTGATTTCTTTCTAAAGTATTAGGAGTTCTCTAGTCAGAGATTTAATTTGGAAAAAAGTAAGGTTTTTTTTGGTAAGGTGGCGCCCCACAGGAGCAGGTTCATTGCGGATGAGTTGGTAATAACTATTTGCTCTCTTCCTACTAGACATCTAAGGGTTGAGATCTTCAAGGGAAGGGTTTCCAAGGAACGACTACTTCCTTTTATGGATAAGGTAAAAGCTCAATTACAGGGATGGAAGGGTAAGCTACTCTCTATGGCTGGTCGGAGGGAGCTTATTCGTTTCGTGGTGTCAGGTATGACTATCCATAATTTCTCTGTTTACTGGTGGCCTGAGTTTGTGATAAAAATTATTAAACGGTGGATGAGGAATTTCTTGTGGACAGGAGATATTGCATTGGTTAAAAAAATTGTAGTGAATTGGGAGGATGTCTGTAAGCCCAAAGTAGAAGGGGGGTTTGGAATTCGAAGGATGAGGGAGGTGAATTGTGCTTGTCTGTGTAAATTGGTGTGGCAGATGAAACATGAGGAGACGGTTCTAAGTAGGTTCCTTCGAGCAAGATTTAAGGGCAGATTTGGAAATCTCAAGGTGGGGTATAAGTCCCCTTCAATTATGAAAGGAATTTCCAAGATATGGAATTTTGTAGCCTCTCAAGAGCATTGGGTGGTGGGGAATGGCAGTGATATCTTGTTTTGGTAGGATAGGTGGTTGGGGCCTAGATCCATTGTGGAGGTATCTCCTTTTCCTCAAGAGCGGTTTGACAATAGTGATATAAAGGTTATGGATTTTATTCAAGAGGGGTAGAGAATTTTTAAAAGGGGTTATGGAGGAAATAAGGAGGACTCCGTTGTCCATGGAGTATAAGGATATATGTTTCTGGTCTTTAACACCATTGGGAGGCGTTGAGAAGTTCTAGTCCCAAGGTGGGTTGGGCGAAGGTGGTCTAGGGTGGTTCGTTGCTTCCTCTCCAATCTGTTTTTGGGTGGAGGTTGATGCATGGGAAGCTATCTACGGATGACAAGGTGAAGAGGAAAGGTGTATGTTTGCCCTCAAGGTGTGAGGTCTGTATGAAGGCAGAGGAATCTTTCTTTCATCTCTTTTTGGAGTGTGAGGGTGCGGTCTTTCTTTGGAGGTCTTTTGTTCAACTGTTTGGTGTAAATTGGGTGAGGGGGTGGGATTCTCTTTCTGATCTCTTGAATTGGTGGAACCAGAAAGCTGCTGTTAGGTATTCTTTGGAATTGTGGATGGCTGGATTTATTTTGATTCCATATTTTATTTGGCTCGAGAGAAATTTGACAAGATTTGAGGGGGTATCTCAATCATATGACCAGGTTTTCTGGGCTTTAAAAGGAGAGACAAAGAGGTTGTTTCCCTCTAGTAGTAGAACAAATCCATGGGTAAATCTATAGCTGGGAAGGAATTGTTGGTGTATGATGTCTTGTATTCCGTCGCAGTTTAATCCAAGGAGTACTGGTGCAGTACCTAGATAGCTAGGACGGCGGTCCCGCTAGCTGGTTAGCGGGCCGTGGGGGTTGCAAGGGGGGCAGGAGGCCCCCCTGCATAGCAGGGGATGTAGGGGGGCGCAGCCTCTCTCTCGAATTTTTTTATTTGAGGGTAATTGTAGTTTAATCCGGATTAGGGTGGCAATTGTAGTTTAACCCGGATTAGGATTTTTTCGCTATATATTTGTAGCAAGGGTTTCTTTCTCTGTAATGCAAGCAATACTGAGAGGTGTGAGGACGTGCGCTGTAACCCTATTCTCCATTGATAGTGAAGCAGGATCTCATCTCACCGAGGACGTAGCCAACCTTGCCGAACCTCGTAAAATCCGTGTGCATTGTTTGTTTTGTTTTTCCATTATCTTCTGCATCGTTTTAGGGTTGCGTTTCTACAAATTGGTATCAGAGCTCTAGGTTTTCGTTTTCTAGGGTTTACTATCATGATGGCAGGGAATGGATCGAATGTCAAGTATGACATCGAGAGGTTTAATGGGAAGAACAATTTCACCCTCTGGCGTCAAAGGATGAAGGATCTTCTGATACAGCAAGGTTTGGCGAAAACGTTGTTGGGAAAGTCGAAGAAACCTGCAAAAATTATTGACAAAGATTGGGAAGAGATGGAGGAAAAGGCGGTAAGTGCTATTCGATTAAATCTTTCTGATGATGCCCTACAATATGTTGTGGGTATCAAATCTGCACCGCAGTTATGGGCGAAACTTGAAAGCATCTACATGACGAAGTCCTTAACAAACAAGTTGTTCGTGAAGAAACAATTGTATTCTCTACAGATTGAGGAAGGTACAGATCTATTAGAGCATCTTAACATGTTCAATCAGATCGTAAGTAAACTTACAAACCTAGAGGTTAAGATCGAGGATGAAGACAAGGCGTTACTGTTGCTGTCGTCGCTCCTAGAATCATATGATCACCTAGTAACGACTCTCTTGTACGGGAAGGAGACCCTTGAGATGGATGAAGTCGTAGCTGCCCTCATGTCCAATGATACAAGGAAGAAGGCCAGTAGTACTAAATCTCAAGGAGAATGTCTTTTCGGAAGTGACAATGAGATAGAAAGAGGGAGATCAAATCAGAAGGGATTTGGGAAGAGTCGATCGAAATCAAAAGGGGCAAAGACCAAGGTCTCTTGTTACTATTGCAAGAAGGAAGGTCATCTGAAGAGAGAGTGCTTGAAGAGGAAGGCAGACTTAAAGAAGAAAGGTGTAGATAAGGCATCTGAGGAAGCTAGCGTGGTTGACAGTTCAGATGGAGATGATGGAGATGTACTCTCTATATCATCAGGTAAGAATCAACCTTCTGATTCTTGGATTTTAGATTCTGAATGTTCATATCACATGTGTCCACATAAGGATTGGTTTGATACATATCAACCATATAATGGTGGGTCTGTCTTAATGGGGAATGATGCTGTATGCAAGACCATTGGGATATACACTATCAAAATCAAGATGTTTGATGGGATAGTAAGAACCTTAGCAGATGTAAGACATGTACTAGAATTAAGGAAAAACTTAATATCTTTGGGAGCACTTGACTCAAATGGCTGCAAGTACATAGCAGAAGGTGGAGTTCTCAAAGTTATTAAGGGTGTAATGGTTATCATGAAGGGACAGCTAACAGGAAACCTATACAGACTCATAGGGAGCACAGTTATAGGTGGAGCATCTATGACTACAGATGCAGTATTTGATACAGATGATACCTATCTGTGGCATATGCGGTTAGGGCATATGGGAGAAAGAGGATTGATGGAGCTTCATAAAAGAAAAATGTTGAAGGGAGTAAAAAACTTGTAAACTAAACTTCTGCAAGTATTGTGTGTTCGGAAAACAGTGCAAGGTTAGTTTCAAAACTACAAAACATAAGAGTAAAGGAGTGCTTGATTATGTACACAGCGATGTATGGGGTCCTTCAACAACAAAATCTAAAGGTGGGGCAGAATACTTTGTGACCTTTGTTGATGATTACTCAAGGAAAGTTTGGGTCTACTTCATAAAGCATAAAAGTGAGGTGTTCACTAAATTTAAGGAATGGAAGGCTGAGGTAGAAAGGAAGACAGGAAAGAAAATTAAATACTTGAGAACAGATAATGGAGGAGAGTACACATATAAGCCGTTTCTAGAATTATGCAAAGCTGAAGGGATTACACGTCACTTCACGGTTCCAAAGACACCACAACAAAATGGTGTAGCTGAAAGGATGAACAGAACACTTCTAGAAAGAGCTCGGAGTATGAGGCTAAATGCAGGGTTGAGCAAGAGATTTTGGGCAGAAGCAGTGAACATGGCATGTTTCCTCATCAATAGGTCTCCATCAAAGGCGATTGATTGTAAAATTCCTAAAGAGGTATGGACAGGAAAACCAGTAGATTATTCTATTCTAAAAATATTTGGTTGTCCAACCTATGCACATGTTGAGAGTGAGCAGCGTTCCAAGTTAGACTCAAAGTCTAAGCAGTGTATCTTTCTTGGTTTTAAGAAAGGTGTAAAGGGATTCAAGTTGTGGGATCCAAGTTCACAGAAGGTTATGGTTAGCAGAGACGTTGTGTTTGATGAGTCTCATGTAGTAAAGTCAAATTACAATTCACAAGCAGTTGGTGAAAATAAAGAAGGTTCTACTGTGCAGGTGGAGTTAGGTAAGTTAGAAACAACAAGAGAGAATGAGTCATCAAGTGACTTACCAGGATAACATGAAGCAGTAGAAGTTCCCTATACTGTGGCAAAGGGTAAAGGGAAGCGTACTCATAAAGCACCTATGAGATACGGGTTTGAGGATATGGTTTCCTATGCCCTCATTGTAGGTACAGGTGATCCATCTTCCTATCATGATGCTTTGAGTGATGCACATCATGATAAATGGATGACAGCTATGATGGAGGAAATGGAATCTCTACAGAAGAACAAGACTTGGGAGATTGTGGAAAAACCCAAGGGAAGAAAAATCATTGGGTGTAAATGGGTCTTTCGTAAGAAAGAGGCAGCATCTGAGAAGGAGCGTGAAAGGTATAAGGCCAGACTTATAGCCAAAGGCTATGCAGAGAAGGAGGGGATAGACTACAATGAAATATTTTCTCCGGTGGTGAAACACACTTCGATCAGGGTACTACTTGCTTTGGTGGCCATGTATGATTTAGAGCTTAAACAAATTGATGTGAAAACTGCATTTCTTCATGGTGACTTGGAGGAACAAATTTACATGGAGCAGCCTGAAGGTTTCAAGGTGCAGGGAAAGGAAGACCATGTTTGTCTACTTAAGAGGTCGCTTTATGGCCTTAAACAATCTCCTAGGCAGTGGTACAAGCGCTTTGATTCCCACATGATGAAGATTGGCTACACAAGAAGTGAGTATGATAGTTGTGTTTATTATAAAGTGTCAAGTGATAATTCCATTATTTTGTTGACGCTTTATGTTGATGACATGCTCATTGCTGCAAAGAACAAACATAATATAGTCTCTTTGAAGTCTTTGTTGAGTGTTGAATTTGAGATGAAGGATCTTGGTGCCGCTAAGAAGATCCTTGGCATGGAAATCCTTAGAGATAGAAATACAGGTAAACTTTGGGTAACTCAGAAGAGGTATATTGAAAAGGTGCTAGAGTGTTTCAATATGGAAAAGGCCAAGCCGGTTAGCACTCCGTTAGCCGGCCACTTCAAGTTATCTGAAAGGGAATGCCCTACAACACATGAGGAGGTGAAGCAGATGTCTCAAGTCCCTTATGCTAGCGCAGTTGGGAGTCTCATGTATGCTATGGTTTGTAGCAGGCCGGATTTGTCTCATGCAGTCAGTGTTGTTAGCAGATACATGAGTAATCCAGGGAAGGAGCATTGGAATGCAATTAAGTGGATCTTTAGATATTTGAGCAAGACTAAAGATATAGGAGTTATGTTCAGTGGCAAGGGAAGTTCTACAGAATTGGCAGGTTATGTTGATTCTGACTATGCTGGTGATTTAGATAAGAGGAGGTCTACTACAGGGTATGTGTTTACATTGGCAGGTGGACCTATATCATGGAGGGCGATGCTTCAGTCTACAATTGCATTGTCCACTACAGAGGCAGAGTACATGGCAGCAGTTGAGGCTGCCAAGGAAGGAGTCTGGTTGGTTGGACTGGTTCGTGAGTTGGGGTTGGAGCAAGGAGGTATAGTGTTACATTGTGACAGTTAGAGTGCCATACATCTTGCAAAGAATCAGGTGTTTCATGTAAGGACAAAACATATTGATGTGAGATTTCACAAGATCAGGGAGCTTGTGTCAGAAGGCAGTATTCACTTGAGAAAAATTCATACAGATCTCAATCCTGTAGATATATTTACAAAGCCAATTACTACAGAGAAGTTCGAGTCCTGTTTGGACTTGATTAATATTACTCATTGTTGAAGATGAGGGACGCACCAAACAGGTGCGGGTTTGTACCTCTAATGAGGTACAATGATGAAGACGTCTACAAGTTATCTTTACAGGAGGCTCGACAGAATTCAAGCCAAGATGGAGATTGTTGATGTATGATGTCTTGTATTCCATCGCAGTTTAATCCAAGGAGTACTGGTGCAGTACCTAGACAGCCAGGACGGTAGTCCCGCTAGCCGGTTAGTGGGCCGTGGGGGTTGCAAGGGGGGCAAGAGGCCCCCTGCATAGCAGGGGGTGTAGGGGGGCACAGCCCGTCGCTCGAATTTTTTTATTTGAGGGCAATTGTAGTTTAATCCGGATTAGGGTGGCAATTGTAGTTTAATCCGGATTAGGGTTTTTTCGCTATATATTTGCAGCGAGGGTTTCTTTCTCTGTAATGCAAGCAATACTGAGAGGTGTGAGGACGAGCATTGTAACCCTATTCTCCATTGATAGTGAAGCAGGATCTCATCTCACCGGGGACGTAGGCAACCTTGCCGAACCTCGTAAAATCCGTATGCATTGTTTATTTTGTTTTTCCATTATCTTCTACATCGTTTTAGGGTTGCGTTTCTACAGGAATGATGGTCCAAATATGTCTAGAAGAAGGTTTAAGGAGGTAAGGGAAGTCTTCTGGCTGCCTCCGCAGGAAGGGTGGTCGAAGTTGAATTGTGATGGTTGTTCATTGGGTAACCCAGGTAAGGCAGCTTCAGGTGGTTTACTGAGAGATTGTAATTCCCAGGTAATTTCAGTTTATAGTTTTTTTTTTGGGAATTGCTACAAATTTCCAGGCAGAATCTTATGCGGTGATTTATGGGATTGAGAGGGCTCGTGATCTTCACTGCTCTAGTCTGTAGATTGAGTGTGATTCGGTAACTGTGGTGGTGATGATCCAGAAAGGGGTGGTGCCTTGGTTTATTTGGCAAAGGTGGATAGCGTTTCAATCCTTCTTGGAAGGTATTAGCTGGAAAAGTACACATTGCTATAGGGAAGCCAACCCTATGGCGGATTTCCTAGCTAATGCTGCAGCGAAGAAGGAAGAGGAGATTCTTATTGTTGAATGGCCGATAAGTGTACAGAATTTTTTCTTAGAAGATGTGCTATCTAGACCATGGTTCAGGTTTAGATAGTGTTTTTCCATTTGGTATTTTTCCTTGCTTGCTCCTTTTCTTCTTCTCTTGCTAATGGCCATGCCGAAGATGGGATGGGAAGTTAAGTTTGAGGTTGGTTATGTGTCACTGGTAAATCTATTTTTTTTATTTTTTTATTTTTTAATACAAATGATCTTTAGCGGGAAAAAAAAAATCATCAGATAATTTGAATGGAAGAGCTACATTTACAAGCTATTTCATTATCTTATAATGACGAGTCTGCGCTAGCACAGATTGACCCTAAAATAGAATTTAAGTGAAGGTATAACGTAGGGCATACCTTATTGTAAGCAGCATAACAATATTGTTTCTCATGGCCTCTAAGACAAGTACCTACAAGATCTCACTCCAATGCTCAACTGATGATGATCACAGCATGGTCAGATCCTAAGTACTCAGCCTCATTGTGACCTTATTGCTGCAATTCGTTTGTAATGAACAGAAGTTTTTGTTTTGGTCAGCATCCATTTGTTTTTCACTAGACTGTGCTTGTTCCCTCGATGATGAAGAGGGAGATGATAAAGATAGAGAAAGATTGATGTTCACTTCTCTTGGGCTGTCATGACCCTTCTTCTTCTCATCTTTCTTGAAGCTATGGCTCAAACTTAGCTGCAAATTAGGTAACCACTCTTTCTCTTCTATCTTGTTCTTCATTAAACTTGCAATATTCTCTTCTACCTCGGGCGTCACGGGCTTTGGTTGATTTTCCAGTGATGACCTCTGCAACTGCATCGTCTGTGCAAATCTGTTTTCAGCTTATTGCATGTGTAACAAATTATAGGTGAAAAATGTTGAGAATAGGATTGCACCCATCCTCTAAAGCTAGCCATTAAGGAGATAGTGTCCAAGTCCTTATAATAATTGCTTCATGTGGAACACAATAAGGGAGAGAGAGTTGAAACCTTAAACCGAACCTATAAAACTGTATGGTCTGAACTGATAACAATCAGGCCAAACCAAACCAAAGTCTTATTGGTTCGATTTTGATTTGGAATATTACAACCCAAAACCAAACTGAACCGCACCAGAAACTGGATGAACCCGCAACTAAACCAAAACCGGATCAAAAACTGGACCGAGACCAAAACCAAACCGATAAGAAACCGAAAACAGTCCAAAATTCATTAAAAAAACCAAATTTTGCATACTTTTGTATACATTTGTATGAAAAGTCAAATTCAAAGTGAACCAAAAATTGAAACCAACCCGATTACAAATCGATATAAGAAACTGAAGAAAACTAAAACCAAATCGCACTAAAACTGAAACCAGAATTTCCTTATTGGTTCGGTTCGATTCAGTTTCAGCATTCTCACACCAAAACCGACTTGACCTAAACCGAAACCAATCCGGACCGACCCATTGACACCTCTAGGTGAAACTATCATAAATGGTATCTATAAAGGTTACCTGAAGCCTGTTGGTGCTCCATCTGGAAGGTTGCATCATGAGGATATCATCATCAACACACATTGGTGGACGATGAATCTGATTAGCTAGAGGTTGCAAGCTAGAAGTAGCAGTCCAAGCTTTAATGGTTGCAGGGATTCTCCTATCTATTCCTTGATCGCACCTCATTTCTCTTGGTGGCCACTTCTTCTCCTCGAGAAAGCGGCTATGTCGAATAGGCCCTATCCCCGTGATTGCATTCCTCACATCAAACAGGTTTGAAGTTGATGGCTTGTTGTCTTCGTCGTTCCGAAAGGTTATATCATGGTTACAACTCCTGATCAACAGTTCCTGCAGGTGATCTTTTGTTGATAGAGACATTGGCCTTACAGAAGCATTCTGATTGAAAGCCCATTCTTGGTGTCTATAAATGGCATAGAATGGCAAAACAAAGGAAATTAGATGAAAGAACTCGTCAATATAAAGTTGAGTTTCTCTTCTTGAATGTTGATTACCTGGAGGAGGAGATGAATTTAAAATCAAATGGCTGTTGGGAAAGAGGAGACTTGAATAGACTGTGGACATGAGGATTAGGGTCATGGCCATTCTTGCCTAGAAAAGGGCTATGACTGTCCATCCTGTAGGGTTGATGATGAGAACCCATCCTTTGATAGAACATTTCAGGAAAGTGATCTAGTCCTTGCACTGCCCTACTTGTGTGAGATAAAACTGTATAGAAAATACAGACTTGTTATAGCTAACACCAATAAATACGAAAATTAATAAACACAAATCTGCACATTAATAGAGATTTAACGAGGCTCACACACTGATGTAGTGTGCTATGTCATCGAGTTAAGAATTAGATGTTTCACCATGTAGAAGAGAGGTTACACCCAAACAACGGCAAAAAAACTCGCTCTAAAACCCTAGCTCGACAACCTTGAAATTACAATTGCTTGCTCAACAAGACGATAGTACATTATATACTCCTCCAAGTTGCAGGTCGATCGGGTCATTTAGGTTGCAACCAAAATATATTGGATCAAGAATTCGAGACAAACTTAATAAAACTTTTGTTGTTTTTTTTTTTTTTTTTTTCCTTTCTCTAATGAGTACTCATACTTTCAAGGCATCTACAGAAAAATAAGATTTACAATAATTACCTTGCCCAGACTCATCCAGCTTCTTACTTCGATACATCTAATGAGGCAAATGAACTATCAGACATTAAGAATGCAATCTAAAAGAAAAAGAAAATCATCATGATATTCAAAGCTAGTTCATCTTATTCTCTTGTATAAGATGGTTACCTGCAAATGGCTTTTAACATGAGCAATGCTCAGCCCTCTCACATTCATCATCTGAAGAACTAACTTAGGAGTTGCTCCTGCATCCATTAAAAGAAAATTGAAGCTGAGGCTGGGTTTTTGTTTAATTTGCAAGTGATTCTAAAACAAGAAGTCTTGAGTTTTCAGCCCCAAATTTGTTCTTAGCTCGTTCCATTCCATGTGGATTGTTTCAACCATATCCTCTTCCACTTGGCAAAAGGATACTTCTATAATGTTTTTTTTAGTAGTTTAATTAAGAAAAAAATAGTAATTAAGAGTATTCAAAAGCCATGCAATACAAGGTTAACAAATTTCTGGTCTAGTCAAATAGCCCTAAAATAGGAAATAAGAATATTCAAGGGCTATCATGGGATTTTTTACGGGCACTCATAATTTATAATTTTTTCCTCTTTCAGTATAATATATATATATATATATAAAATGTCATTTCACATGTATACTCAAAAGATGTTCATGACAATAACACCTTTTGATAACAACATAATTTGAAAACCCTTTTATACCCTTATAAAAAAAATTTGGAAATAAAACAAAGAGGGTAATTTAAGGAATGTGCTATGGTTGAAATACACCTATAGACGTGTCACTCTAACACTCTCTTTTCTTACTATCCATAAAAGAAAAAAAAAAAAAGCCCTCCCAGTGTAACTCTTTCAATGCAGGCCTATGTTTTCTTTCCTTCCCCCAAATGTTCCAAGGCTCCCTTTGTTTCCGAGAAAATCATCCAAAAGGAAAATTTTCAAGTGAATCCCATTTTTTGTACTCATTTTACCAGAGCCCGAAAAAGAACATTTCTATCAAAGTAGTCAAATTTCCATGCATGAAATTTACTTACTCTCTTGCCCACCAAGCTTTTCAACAGCATGCACAAAAGCAAGATGGAGATCAGGAGTCCAACGGAGCCTTGGCATTTTGGACCGAACGTATTGTCTAGCTGTAGTAGTTGTCCCCTCACTCCCTTCCACAGTGGTGTTGTTCTTTACTGAATTACCACTAGTAGTAGTGGCTGCCTCTTCCTCCTCATCCCTATCAGTGGCAGCATTAATATCAATGGCACGACTGTCCTCCTCACTGATGGCTTCTTCATTTAAGTCGAAGGGTGATGACCACTTTTCTGACGATGTGGGAGATGTGTTTTGGGCTTGTGAATCATTTGCATTACTCTTCTCTCCATCGCAAACCTCTTTCCCCTCAACCATATCTACTCCTTTTCCCTTTATATTATTTTCATAGAATGCTAAAAAGGGAAATGAAGAGGGAAACCATTTAGAAATGCAAAGAAATCCAGCAAAAAAAAAAAAAAATACATAAAATATGAAATGAGCATGGAATCATATGTTATGATTTGGGGCACATTATTGTGCATAATTGTTTAAGAATTAAATAAATAATATAAAAGCCCAATGCCATTTAAACAGTACATGATGTTTTGATATTAACATATTTCCCAACAACTAAATATCATTATCACTGCCAGTATTACTTTCTAATTATCATTAGTACTATTATTGCAAGGGATATTATTAACATTATTGTCACACAAAACATTGTTTTCACAAGAGTTTGGGTCTACTATCTTTTCAAACTTCACAAGATACTTATTCTACCACATGGATAGATAATTTATTATTATTATTATTATTATTATTATTATTTTGGTCCATCGGGGGTGTGAGAACAAATTTGGTCCTGACAAACCCTGCGAAAAATAAGATCCTTTATTTAGCGAGCTTATGCAAATGGAGTGGCAATAGTGGAATCCTTATCTCATCGGAAGCTCCCTTTGGGCCGGAATTTACACGATGTGGAGAGACTATGGAAACGATTAATCATATCCTTCTACCATGCTCATTTGCAATGGTTGTGTGATTTAGTTGCACATTATCTTATATTGCCCCAACTTTGAATACTCCAAATGTACATCTTTGGATCCAGAATTGAGCAGCCTTGAGATTTTATGGGAAGAGAATATACCATGAAACCATGTCTCTTTGCAGCTTCATTGAATGGTGTATTTGGTGGGCCCTCAATGATTTTGTTTTTGAATGGGGCTACATTGTCTCCAGATGATATTATTCATCAAGTTCAGAGAGGTTTCAACAAGAAGTTCAAGAATTAAGTGGTGCTCCACATCCTTCAAGTCCCTCTCATCTAGTCGCTCACATGATAGTACACCAGTCACGGAGCCCATGGGAGCCGCCACAAAGAGGCTTTATTAAGCTTAATTATGGTGTATCCCTAGTATCTGGAAGCGCTATTGGAGGTCTTGGGATTATCTTTCATGAATGTAACAGCAAACCGCTACATGCTGTGTTTGAACCACCTACATTCACATTGATTTTTATAAGCGAAAAGCAATGGCGATTTAGTTTGGCATCCAAGCTATTGAAGATAGTTTGGACCATCTAATTGTCAAATCTAACAACAAAGTACTGATCTATATCCTCATCGGTGAGCCCGCTTCTCCACTAATTTCAGTGATTTCTATCATCCATAATATTACATATTGGTCATCGAGCTTAGAATCGTGTACTTTCACGTTTATTTGAAGAAAATGAAACAATTTGGCTGACTCCCTAGCCAAGAGACCCCATCCTTGAAGGGTAGAACTGACATGAGAAAGAATATTGTGAGCTCTTTAATACTCAAGGAGAAGCTCTTCAAGGCTTCAAAGCATACAAATTAAGTTGTAAGAATACAATTTAATAGTCAACAACCTAAGGTTATTTAGCATTTACAAATTTAATAGGTAAAAGCACTAGATCTCAAGCCTCTACCGCTACTGATCCTATAGCTGATTTTCTTTTCTCTTTTTTTTTTTTTTTTTGGAAGGGAGGGGGTAATAAACAAATCTTTACTTATAAGAATGTATTAATCGAACACATGGATTCCAACTTTCATTCTTTTGATTTTTTTTTTTTTTTTTAATAAGTAAATCAAACAACCAAATAATTACATGCTCAAACAGCTCTCAGGTCTGAGTTTCAAAAAAAAAAATGTCCTCCATTTCCAATTACATGCTCTTTTTTTGTTTCCATCAGACAACCAAATACTGTGCCTGTTACTAAAAAACATAAGATGATAAAGAAGAAGATAAAGGAAAGAAACAAAAATCGTTGCTTTCTCTCTAAATTATAATCTATTTAAATTTTATTTTCATTTGTTTCCTCATGCAAAAGTGTGAGTACTGAGTACTATTCAAAAATTGGAAAACAAGTGTGGGTGCTATTTCAAAAGCAAGAACACTTTGTTTCGAACGTTCCAAAATTCAAATTCGCCAAGTTGTTAATGTTTTCTGAAGACTTCTTACTTGTATTTTATTGATTCTCCTCAAAGATTGTTTCTCTTATGTCCTTTTTTCTTTGGAAGCATGGTGATAATCCTAATTTCCTCCATTGCTTGAGTTAGTCCAAGGTTTGCCTTCTGAAAAAGAGGAGGCCTTGGTGCTCATAAGGTCGAAGAGTTCCCCCTTCTTTTTTATGGTTGTTTATATTCCCTCTCCCCTAATTCTTTTGTTTACCCTCTCTTCTTGGTTTGTTATTAGGTTCTTTGGTTAGGGCTGTCCCCTGTGTTTGCCTTCGTTGCTCGAGTTTTGTTTACTCTTTTCTTTGTTTTAATATATTATCCATTTAACCAAAAAAAAATATGTATTTTTCTGATAAATAAATATGATCCAAAACCTTAGAACTGTGTTAAAGTCCATGGCGCTTTAGATTGATCCTCGGCCACTTGATATCTTCTCTATCAGTTCTTTATATTCATATCTTAGCCCATCATATTAGGTGGTTCAACTTAACATGAATTACTAGTTGTAATGTACTAGTAATTTAATGGCATAGACATAAATACATGCATCACCAACATTTTTGAGGGATCATATGATCCCCATTTTTCAGTTTTCATGGTTTCTTCTCAGTACCATATCAATGCACTTACTCATGTTTTTATCGCCTCTTCTCTTAACTGGTAAGATCGTAGAGGCCAAAAAAAATAATAGAGTCATATACATCATCTGTTAGAGAGTGGGTTGAGGTCTGAGAGGAGAAAAAGGGAAAATGCAGAAGAAAAATTTTTAAGCTCAACTTCAGGAGTACTCTCATTTTTGTATGGGAAGAAACCCATAACTTCATAATGGGTTGCTTCACCTTTGCTCCTAGCTAGTCACCTGAACTCAAGCACAACCTTATACACAATTACCCATAGAATAAGATTGCTAGTGTTGGCTTTGGAACCCATACATTAATTTTGCTTTAGTTCTTATATCCCCTCCCCCCCAAAAAAAAATCTTTCTTTTCTTAAGAACCTGTAGAAATAACCTATTCTGAAATAGAAGGGAAATAACTAAGACAAATATTCCTTCCTACTCACGAGTTGAAACTTTCGGTAACCGATGCAACTTCTATAAAATTTGAAATTGCAGCAAAAGAAAATTATTAAATGCACACTAGAGGAAGAAAAACATCGAGTGAGAGTGGTTAAGATCAAAGACTTACATCCTTAGTAGCCTGTCAAACACTGGATGTAGAGAAGCCTTTTGTTGTCACTAATGAGTGTGTAGAATTATAGCTCTGCAAATTATGGTGGAAAAATAGAAAAAAAAAATTATTCACCATGGTTTGGTTCAGCTATATCTCTGATAACAAGTGGAAATCGTAGCAAAAAAGAAAAGTACAATATAGAAGTTGTGTAACAAAAATTTAGAAAATTCACCATTGTAGATCATTTAGGCCTTAAGGTTGGTTTCTAAGATCAAGCTCTACAAAATTTAAGGCCATTAAAATGGATTTTTATTTATGATCTGCTGGAAAAGAAATCTAAAAGATAAAAGTGTAAGAAGTTTCAAATGACATAAATTCCTGATAGAAAAATACCTACCCTATTCTAATGGAAAAAACAGCAACCTAGCTAGAAAATGAAAAAATATATGGACCAAAGTATGCTTTCTCTAATATCATGACTAAATCTTATGAAATCCAAATGACCTAAATCACAAATAATTGTATACCAATAGAGAAAAAGAAAGAAAGAAATCAAATAATCTTCTGCAATTACCCACCATTGATTATTAAAATAACTCATTTCTTCCTCTACCAGGTTTTTTATCAGAAAAACAATAAGTAGCTTCAAACATGAGGCCACCAGTTCAATCCTAGCTTTCCCTCCATAAGAAAGAAACAGTCGATCCACAAGGGTTAGTAGATCAAACAGAAGATAGCTCTTGAAAGACGGATGACCATGAAGAGAGAAAGAGAGGAGGGTGGTTTTAGGTGAACATAAAAGAGAGAGAGAGAGAGATCTTACAAAATGGAGTGAAGGGTATTCTTTCTTATGTAGAGACAAAGAAAGGTTATTGTTTTCAACAGTGGAATTCAAGATTCATGCCTTTAGTCATGGCACATCAGATATTCTTACAATGGTTTAAAATAACTTCTCATTGGTAAATGTTCAAAGATAAAAAATAAAAATTATATTAAGGGTTTTATTCAATATGAGAGGACGATTGTCGGACACTACTTCCCAGTTGTTCCCTTTGTACTATAAATAATAGTACTAATTTAATAACCCCTATAGAATTATAGCTACAGAATCTGGCGACCCTCTTTGGACTGTTGGAGATCATGTGACTTCGAGCCTCTTTCTCCTTCTTTGACAGGTTGTCCATCTCTCTTTCTCTCTCTCTCTCTCTCTCTCTCTCTCTCTCTCTCTCTTGCCTACCACTCCGTGATTATCTTTAATGGTTGACCATTGTTAAAGACTACACTGATTGCTATATAGACAAAGAAATTCAATCTTAGTTATTTTATTTCCTAGCCTAAATCCCACAAAATTTACTGTGAGAATGACAATAGAGTTACATGGAAGTCCGTATGCACAGTGGGATGACTTGCACCAGACAATTCCCTTGAATATCATATTAAATGTCAATTGCGTATATTTGGATTATACAACTTTTAAATTCTGTTAAGTGGGTAAGCTTTTATTTAATACTAGACCTGCGTCTTCAGTTTATGTGCCAATATTTCCTACATCAGCTTCCCATGTATGAATGCTCACCAACCAAAAACTTTAAAAACTTTCCTTCAGCTCATCCCTAAAGTGGAAGGTGTTTGTGGTGTTTCGAAATTTTGGCCCATTGCTTTGTGCAATCTTCTCTATAAATTTGTGGTCAAGATTCTTGCAAATAGATTAAAGAGGGTGGTGAGAGAGCTGGTGAGTCCCAACCAATCTGCATTCATTGAAGGTAGTTGCACTACTAACAAAATTCAATTATGCAGAAATTAGATTTACACAAGTATCTTCTCCAAGGCTGATTCCTTCACAACGATGTATGGGTTGTCGGTTAATTGTATATCCACTTTGTTTTTTGTTAGAGTGTCTGAGGGGGAGCAAAGGGATTTCAGCTGACCCTTTGGTATTTCTTTGTGTCAGATGCCGTCAGGTACTTAGGTCTCCTCGTCCTCTCCGTTGCCAGTCTGAGGGCACAAATACCACTGCCTCCCTATGCGTGATTCCCTTCAAAAGAAAATCTGGCTTTGGAAAGCAAAACTCCTATCTTATGCAGGTAGAGTGGAGTTGGTCTGGTTGATGATGCAATACTCATATCTACCAGTCAGGAGCTTTCGAGCTTCCTTTTGCCACTGCTCACCAGTTGAAATCTGTGATGAGTGCCTTTCTTTGGAGAGATAGTGACAATAACAAATTTTTCATATTATTAGTTAAGACTATGTACAAGCCAAAATCTGAGGGAGCACATGAGATTTGACGGGTTAAGGAATTGTATCTAACTGGAAAATCCCCTGGATTGGGCTACAACGATAGGCGAGTTTGGTCCCTTATTTGCAATCGCTGGTCTGGAAAATAATCCACTATCTTCGTGAAGCAAACCCAATTGTAGATTTCCTGTCTAAGTTGGCAACAAAATTTGAGCTATCATCTCCAATCTCTTCTTGGCCTTCGTTGTTGTAATGGATTTGGAATCAGATAGTCAAGGTTGCCCTAGATATCGGTTTAAATAATAAATTTTCTCTTGTTGGATTTAGTTTAGGTGTGGTTTCTATTCTGCTGATAGCAATGCCGAAGGTGGAGTAGTCTCCCTCTAATTCCAAATTTTGTAGTTTGATTGTATATTCCTTTTATTCTTCTTTCTTAATATAAATAACTTTCTAGAGGAAAAAAAAGTGTAAGGTGGGGGGTCATCAAACTCATTTTCAAAATTGCTTCAAGGCATAAGAGAATATGAAACAGGTAGATATTTACATATATCTGCAAAAATACTCTACTTAGATTGTCTTCTGCTCCCCGAACTCCTCCACATGGAAGCTACTGGAAAAGCTTAGGCATCTTGTAAGGGCTATGATTGTATATCTTATTAGTAAAGGGAATCTACTCTCCATTGGAACCCTCATGGGGTTCTGTAGACACCTAATTTTCTCTCCCCTAGCAACGATGATTTACGGACGTTAGCAAGGCTTGTATGCTCTCTTTCACGAAAGGTTTGGATTTCTAACAAAACCCCGCCAGCCACCCACCAACCTAACCTACTATGTGTTGAGCCATGGAGTTGGTTTAGCGTGAGAAATGTCAGGGATCTAAAATCGAGCATTGTCCAGCCATTCAGGCATGACCTAGAATATGGTTGTTGGTTCCCCATTGCCAAAATATGGCAATTTGTTTGTTTCACGTTGTTTGTGAACCTCCAAACCAAGAACGAGCTCAAATCCTGCGTCATTGGAAAATGTTTAGTAAAATGGTTCAATCGATATGTTGCATGCAAAAACCCGATGCCCAGGTGAGCCATAATGCATTCTCAAAACCAAAACCAACTTTCTTCGCTAGAAGATCATTTGTATTAAAAAAAAAAAAAAAAAAATTGAAAACAAAAATAATTACAAAAGACCAAAGGCCAAATACAAAAAAAATGGAAAAAAGAGCTAAGATAACACTAATCCACCTTTGGAATTTCCATCAGTAGAATAGACTATCAAAAAACCCTCCAATCCCAAGCTAAGAGAAAATCCAAAATGGAAAAATATCAGCCCCTAATTGAAGTGATATCTTGGGCGATCGGTAGCATCCATCTGCAACTCCATCTGCACTAAAGATGGCCAAGCTGTAACAGAAGATGAGGATTCAAATTTTACTGCAGACTTCACTAGAAAATTAGCTACGAAGTCAGCCTCACGATAGCAACAAGTTATTTTCTAGGTAAATAAGTCGAATACGACTTCATAGCCATTCATCTTTGACAAAAGCACTAAGGGAGCTTCCCCTTTGAAAAGTGAGTGACCATTGCAACAGAATCACACTCAATCCAAAGATGGTGAAAATCTTGAACCTTTGCAGCCTCTATGCCAGAGATAATGGCCCAAAATTCAGCTTCAAAATTTGATTTGACCCCAAGAAATTCTCTAAAATTCTAAATAACTTCAGCCTTGTCATTTCGAAAACCAACTCAAACCAACGTAATCCAACCCAACCTGGCCTAACCTAATGGCTGAATGCTTGAGCAGCATAAGGGTCATGAAACTCAAGTTTGATTAAGTGAATATATAGGTGTTTCATTTGGGAGGTTTTCTATTAGAAATATCATAGATTTTTTTCTAATTTGTTATCATAAAACCCGAAAATATCCCAGACTTACCCCTAAATATAGTGAAGGATTTTCCTTCATTTTTTCACCAATTCATTACTTGAATTGGAAACTTCTTCCAAACCACTCTGAGACACAACCCAGAGAAAATTTCTGATCCCAGAGAGAAATCCCAATTCCAAACCCTACTTCTAAAACCCTGAAGCCACCATCAGTTCCAGAACCCTACTTCCAAAACCACAAGCCAGTGTAGTTACCAAATCCTTGTTTCAAAGCTCTGTCTAAGTTCCCAAAGTGATACCAGTGTCGAATCTATGTATCAGTGCCAAAGCTTTGTTCGTAATGTCCCATAGTTGATATCAATGTCAAAGCTTTTTTCGGAATGTTCCAAATTCAATACTATTGTCGAATATATGTATCAATGATGAACCTTTGTTTGTGACATTCCAAAGTTGACACTAGTTGTGAGGATAAAGATCAAAAAACAAGATTCTTCCACTTCCTCTCACCCTTTGGAAGAGATACTACGTAACTAGTCTCAGGGTTGCGACCCCTCTCTCCATTATATCAATAGATCTAGTTTCTTCTTTATCTTTCCACACTCCTATTCCCGAGATTGTTAGGAGTATGACATCAGTATTATGGATGACATGAAGAGGGATGGGGAAAACATGATATTTGGAGTCACTACCTAGGATTAAGAGTCTAAAACCTGTTGGTGAGCCCTATATTGATCAAGGGATCGAGCTCAGGTGAGGGGACTTAATACCAATGAGGCTATTGAATCCCTAAATTTGACTCCATATTATGGTCTATTCTAGAGATTTGTCAATAGATTACAAGAGTGGGAAGGATTTAGCCACCCACTTTGATCGAAAAAATCGATCTTTCTACCAAATGCTTGATTTCAAACTTTCTCCCCTGAGTATTTCCTTAATCTTATGCCAACATGCTAGCTATGTATGCTGGATTGATTTTATGATGAGAATATATATGGATGCAATAATGACAGAGCAAAATAACAATAATTTCTAATTTATAGAAAAATGGACAATATAATGGTTGTACAGGGCTATATCACATGTCAATGCGGTCAGTGTAACGACTGTACGGGGTTATAACACATGAAATAATAAGAAATTAATCCTAAAAGTGACACATAGAATGTTAGTTATTTATACCCTCCCACATGCAATAAAAGTAAACCCTAATATGGTCATATGCAATAGTGAAAAAGATATTTATGCCTCCCACATGAAATAATAGGAAATTAACCCTAACTTACCTACATGGAATGGTGGAAATCATATAAACCCCCCACATACAGTAACAAAGGTTATCCCTAATTTTATGAAAATTTAGGTAGCATACGACAGTAAAATGATATTTCACATGTTAATAAGAGCAACATAACGACTATGCAGTCCCCCTGCTGATGGCCATGCCGAAGGTGGAGGTTGCAAGTGGGTTTAGTGGGATCGGCCTGCCCTTTTGTATTTCTCTTTGTTTTGCTCTGTTCTTTTGAAATTAAATGACCTTTTAGCAAAAAAAAAAAAACGACTATACAGGGATATTTTACTTGTTGATGCGGACAACATAGCAGCTATACGGGGCTAATTTCTACACTAAATAGTTGAAATAATAAACTAAATGTAAGCTAGAGATGAAATATTATCTACGCTTGTAATACATGTCTGCACAGAAATTCCTAGAGTCAAGAGCGAAGATGTCACTTTCTTCTCACACTTCTAGAGAAAATGACCTCCCGAAAAATATTCGGAACCTTCTAGGGTTTTCCACCACTATTCTAGGATTACTAAAGTTCCTAGGAGTTTTTGAGATTTTTGGATTTTTTGGGAAAGTCAGAGTTTTGGTAGTATTTCGGTAAAATTACACGGGTTTCTACTACTTCTAGGAAATTAGGTAGAAATTTGGGGCATTTTTTGAATTTCTAAAAAAGCGGGAGTCTTCAGAATTTCCATAGATTTTCCCTCTTTTTTTCTCTATACTTTTCCTCTCCAAATGTTCATTTTTTATAGAAAAACCCAAGGTGATGGCATTTTGGTAAATAAGTGGGGTTCCCCACTTGGGTAGATCGACCAAGAATTGGCAAATCTTCCTAAGGCCTTGGGTAGATCGATAAAGTACCTAGGTGGATGCACCAAAAAGGGGGGTGATTGTAGCTGTCATCGAGTGCAAATTTGCATAGACTTTTAGGGTTTTAAACTTTGGGAGTGAGTCTAGGGGTTTAGGCTTTTAGCTAAAAGGTCACCCCCACAATATTTTTTGTCACTTGAAGTGACAAAAAATTCAATTGTTTGATGTGTAATCATTCGATATCCGAATTCCAGGGTTTGGGTTGAGTTGGAAAGGGTATTAAAGTTTCTAGGATTTTGCCTAGAAAATCATATCCTCCTCAAGAGCGAGCATACTTCCTTCACGTTCAACTATATATCATCATTGTCAAGTGGGGGGGGGGACAAATGAGGTGTCTACACCAATGTTGAACTTTTGTTCGTGAAGTTCCAAAGTCAACACTAGTGCTGCATCACTGTCTCAAAATCCTTAAAGCCAATATTAATCCACCAAACTCTGCCAAAATTCCATCGATTTTGTATCGAGAATTCTTATTGCTCTAAGAAAGAGAGAAGAAGGCCAAGCCCTTGTCCCTAAGTCAAGGAAGCCGCTAGAAATTTGCCTAAATAGCAAAGGAGCCTCACCCTTTTCAGCTGTCATTGACTTCCGATCATAAGTGACCTTTCTAACCTTAATTGACATGATACATAATTCTGTTATGCCATATGCAATATTAGGTAATATAAATACCAGTTATTTATATTTTATGTACAATGCAATCTAGCACAACTATGTAACCATAACTGTCACACCCCGTTCTCACTGAACCAGGCCAGTGACCGAGTTAACACCGGTTAACCCAAACCTTCCAGGATCATCAGATACTGTATTCCACCACAGCATACACACAACTAATATAAGCTCATCAGATCAGCGGAAGACTAAGTTTTACCTGTGAATAATCCCATAATACATGATACCCGAATTGTGATACAATAATTATATACATGTGGGCCCGAAGGCATGATATTTACACAATAAAAGTGCAATTCATGTATCAAGTATGTAAAGGAAATCATCAAAATAATTTAAGTACACAGCTCGGCTCGGCAACAAAGGCTAGAGCTCAACTCGGCATCACATAGTACAGCTCAGCTCGGCCTCAGAAGTGGAGCTCAGCACGGCCTCAGAACTGCGATCCCGCAGCACAACTCTCGCACGAGCAGTCAGTGCCGTGCTCTAACTCCTCAGGGGTCCACCAGTCCTCTTCAGGAAACTCGACTGTGGGAGCCACCCCATGCTTCTCAGATGTATGACCTGCAAAATCATCTAAAAATGGGGTGTACACGTGGGATGAGCTCACTAGCTCAGTAAGTGGTAAGATGGACCACACAGCAGTCCACACATCAAAACACATCATATGCACTACATGTTATGCAATACATTTTTAAATCACATCCACCTAAGCAACATTACTAAGTCCTTGGTTTTAGTGCTACTACTACTAAGTCCTTGGTTTTAGTGCTACTACAGCCACAGTGCGCGTATACTCTGGGTACAAGCCGCGAACTCCATCCCGCGATACGCCCATAGGGCTGTCAGAGAAGGCCCACCGTGAGTACTTGGAAAAGTAAAGACAATGCCGTCCACCGGCTCTCAACAGAAATGTAAATGACTGAAAATAAAGGTGCTGACTCCAGCAATTTAAAAGCAGTACGATTGGCCCTCTTGAATGTACCACCGGGGTTGCCGGCTGTCCTACATGACCCACTGGGCGTTATGTCTAACCGCCACAGTGACCCGACGACTGCGACCACTGCTTCCCCCCAAATGATAACCCAACACCTTAACCCCTGTTGGGAAGGGTCGTAGCACGGGATGGTGAGAATCCTAATACCGCATGCTCCTATATGACAATAGTATGATTGCATAGTGCCACCGCGTCCCATTCCACGGGCCACCAATGCACTCGTTTCCAAGCCGACTACGGCATCTAGTCTATCAATGCATCATGCACAATGATGTCCACATTCAACATATAAACATCTCATTCAATTGGCATTTGGGAAGTAAACATAGCACACATGCATATCAAGGTGAGGATGACTAATCTACATAGCATATTCATGATGGCATGACTAGACTAGATACAATTAAATGAA
This sequence comes from Macadamia integrifolia, assembly GCF_013358625.1. Classification (NCBI taxonomy): domain Eukaryota; kingdom Viridiplantae; phylum Streptophyta; class Magnoliopsida; order Proteales; family Proteaceae; genus Macadamia; species Macadamia integrifolia. The sequence continues at coordinate 28,197,013 of NC_056558.1, forward strand.
TGCCAAACAATGCCTTGAAACAAGGCCAAACGTTCTCTCCCCACTTACCTGTAGTGTACAAGGATTCCCGTTCGGTACGGGTGAGATCCGGTGCGAATCGGGTAGGATTTGGTGAACCTAACATAATTGAGTGGGGTTAGTACTTCACCATTTTAGAATCAAAATTAACACAATCTAATAACAAAATCATGTTTATAACGTTAAAAGAAAGTCACACGTCCGATTTGGGTCCAATCGGACGTAAGAATCACCTCCGGGGCCACACGGGTGGGTCAGACAGGTGGGCTGTCTGGCCCACCGGTCCTACCCACCGGTTTGGACCGGCGGGTAGGGGCCCTCCGGTTGGGCCAGGGGTCCCTGCTAGGACCGGCGGGTAGGGTGGCCCCCCTGTTGGGCCTGCCGGTTGTGCCCGAAGCCCCCCTGCCTTCTCAGGTGGGTGCCCACAGGCAGGTAGGGGCCCACCGGTTCCACCCACCGGTCTTGGCGGGAAACCTGTTGTTTCTTCCCAACTTTCTCCATTCTTTGAGGATTCAAATGGGGCTTTTCCCAACCCATTCTTCACACCTTCAAGGTCTTATAGGATGGTTCTAACCTACATCTAGGTTAGATTCAAGTGATGGGAAACCATCTTACCTTCTTTGCATAAGAACAACTTCAAACCCTCCAAATCACTTCAAACCCACAATGCTTCTTCCACCTGGTCAATACCTCTTCAAATCCTTCAAGATCAACACATAAATCATCTATTAAACCTTAGATTCATCATTTCCAAGGGGATTTACAAGATCTCAAGAAACCCTACTCGAATCAAGGGTTTAAGCTTGGGTATGGTGAATGCTCACAGAACCCGACTTTGCTTACCTCTAAATGTAGATCTAGAGTTGAAGATCACTCTCCCGGCGCCGGAATGGGAAGATCAAGCTTCGGCGCCGCTGAAATCCTTCTCTTCTTCCTCTTCCTTCTCTTCCCTTCTTCTTCGTCCCTTTCTTTTCTCTCTCCTCTTTACTCTTCTCACCAACGTACGGGTGTCATAAATGAAAAGTAAATAAAGTCATAAATTCTATATATATAATTCCTAAATAAGTGAATAGTGCACATGGATGGGTCACTCAGGTGGGTGGGTGCACCCACCTGTCCGCCCACCTGAGGGCCAAAGCTTGGGATTTTGACAAAGTTCTGGCATGGCGCGAACCCCACCCCTGGCATACGATGTAGTATACGTATATACCTTAATATACGGCTACAATACCTATTTTATCCGTACATGGCCTTATGGTAGGTGCATGTACACGGCTTGGGCACTCCCGTCTTTTCTGGCACTGGTTCGGACTTGTCGGGCCAGCCGGTGTTTAAGGTCACCCTTGCCATCATAGCCCATAAGGACCCCGCTCTAACTCCCTCTGGTTCGGTTCCTGCATGGTTAAACTTGGTCAACCGCGTAGTCAGACCGGGTTTAAGAAGTAGGGTATTACAATAACAATATATGTTGGTTTAGGATTTTCTAAATTTTCGAGGGAGAATATCAGAAATACAAGCATCTGGTAGAAAGGCCAGAATTTTTGGGAAAGGTGGGTGGCTAACATCTTCCCACACCCATAACCTGATACAAATAGGTACCTCTAAAAAGCCCATGTACATAATATATGAATTCAAAGTAGAGCTCGGTTCCCTAACAAGAATTGGGCTCCTCAACAGGGTTCTAGGCCCTAAATCCTAGGTGGCGACTCCATAGAATCATACTTTCCTCATCATCTCAGTCCTCAACATAAATAAGACATCACTACAAAATCAGATGAGAGGTAGAAATGGAGGAGGGAAAATAATACCCCTTGAGAAGAAAAGAGGGAATGCTCAACCCGAAAGCAGGGAACATGGGTAACCCTCTGTTCACTATTCTTATATGTTCTCCTTTACTCTTATGGAAACTGATTCAAATACGATGCAAGAGCAGAGCTTATTGCCTTAGTATCCTCTATTGTGGTTGATGGTTCATGATGTGCTAGGCCCACCCCTTCTCCCCTCTTCCAAGCTGCATGGATTGGAAGAGACTTAGACCAAAATTGTAATTGCACACCAATAGTGTGTTTCAGGTAACTGCGTAGTCCCCTCTCAGATTGTTTGTGATGTGTTCATTGAGATCCTTATTCATAAATTTGTGTATGAGATATCATATCGAATCACTTCCGCTGTCACCATCACATTCTACTATGAATGTACACATAAGGAAATTTACCCTAAGGGGTAACTCAGTTGGCTAGGACCTATACCTCATAATTAAGAGGTCATGAGTTCTACTCTCCTTGGGGCTCTACGTACCTATCCAAAAAAATAAAAGGTAGACCAAGGATTTGTCTCATCCGAACCAATCTAGCTATTAACACTAGTCTTTTGTGCAAGGCTCAAGAAACTTGTTTTAATAACTAATAAAAAGTTCCTAAAATGCTTCAAGACAATGTGGGTTTCCAAAACTGAACCTCAACAAAAGCACGATGGCTAGACAATAATGTTGACAATTAAAAGGTCAGGTAACTATGCAAGGATTCTTGTTTGTGAGTTAACGTTGGAAAGTTGGCACTCAGCTAACTTAGGATTCCTTTAGAGGGGGCGCGGGGAACCATGATCCATCTTATTTATTTATTTATTTATTTTTATTATTATTATTGTTGTTATTATTATTATTATTATTATTATTTTTTATTATGATTATTATTATTATTATTATTATTATTATCTGGCAAAATCCATGATCAATCAGTGAAACCAAATATTGTACTTTAGTTTAGAACTTGAACTTATTAGTTTATAGCACATCCAAAAAACAATATTTATTATAGTGAATGACCTAAAATGTCAATTAAAATAAGTTTTTACCCTACGAATAATATTTCATTACTACTTTTTTTTTTTTTGTGCTACCAGATAAATTTATTAAAAAATAAATAAAAA
>NC_056558.1:28199978-28211723 GCF_013358625.1 Macadamia integrifolia
TTATGTGGTCACCATTGATTAGGTTGACTGATAAGAGTCATCAAAAGTATGTAATTAGACATCATTGTATGGTATAGAATTATGTAGATGCTGTAGGACCCCAAAGCCAAATGAATATTGGCCACTGATTGACACATGGAAATGTGAAGCAATAAATGGAATATTCCCTTGAATAAAGTGACAATATAAGGTAAGTTATCATCAATCAGCTTATCGGGTGCAACTTACACTATCACTCTCATATATAGGGACAACCTACTATGTAATTTTAGGACCACCCTAATTGGGATTTAAAATATATTCAATATCAAATATCATGTCATTGCACCAAACAAACCTTGAAACAAGCATGAGGTTTGAAAAAGAGAGATTAAAACAATGACTTGCGATTCGTACAAAATAAAAACAATGACTTGGGAGGGAAAGGCAAAGAGAGAGTCATGAGGCTTTCTTTTGGGGGTTTCTAATTTTGAAAGCCAGCTATGGATATAGAACAATATTAAATGTCTGATGATCTTAGGCGTCTTTATCTGTTTCTCCCTTTTGTAAACTTTGTTATGTGGGTTTCTAATTTTGGAAGGCTAGTTATTTGTTCTTTGGTAGAAGAAGGCAACTATAGATAGAGAGAAATATTAAAGGTCTAGCTAATGGTTTAAGGTCGTAAGGGATACAAAATGCCTGTCTTCTTCTTTATCTTCAATCTACTTTTATTTATATATATATATATATATATATTGTTTAAGTTTATCATGAATTCTTCACCTATTTTGAAGAAAGATTCGTTCCGATATATTTTGGTAGTGACTCAAATTGGATTATTTTTTGAGACTGGTACGATTCAATCCGATCGACTGTGACCCAATAGATTGATCCGTGACTTGAAGGAGTATATAATGTACTATCACCTTGTTGAGAAAGCAGTTACAATTTGAGGATTTTTTGAAGTAGTATTTCAAAACGAATTTTCTCACCGTTGTTTATATATATATATATATATATATGAATGGTGACAAATATTCCAAGCGTGAAGTTCTGAACTATGTGGCACAAGAGTCGCCGCGAACATAGGCATTCCACATTCCATGCGATTAAACAGAGTGAGGGTTGGCGAGTTGGATCAGATGGATCACATGCCCATGTTTTACGGGACATTTCTTTGTTGTAACCTAAGCGTGTCTTTCCATGTATCCATATTATTATGTATTTGTTAATAAAGTTCATCTTTGATTGCTTATTATTAATAAATTAATCCCTTGGAAGTTCAAAAAATTCACTTCCAAGTCCCAAACAAAGCTCTTTTTTTATTTGGACAACTATTCTTTTAGCTAAATGATGTTATGAAGGGCTATATACTTTCCTCTAATCAAGATTTGAGGAAACCTAGCTTAGCTAGTAGAGAGCTTAGGGTTTCCCTTTGATTTTGCATAGAGGGCAGCACCACCTGGTGTCCTGGTCTGTGGAGAAGACTGGCCTTGAGTCCTTGACTAGAAGTATTAAACAACAGGAGGGGATTACCAATAAATTTTTTTTTTTTATAGAACACAATTAATTGTTTGGGGGATGGATTGACTGATTTATTCCTCTGTTGATCTATTAGAGTATTATGCATAAGGATGCTTGGGTATAAATGAATAATACCATATTATTATTTCAAGAATAATACCACATGCCTTTACTATGGTACACATTGAGCACATGGAGAGTTGTTAAGGGGATCTGTGCCACAACTCAACATGGGCTTGTATCTCCAATAAATAATCCTCCCAATGAGATAATGATCCTAATCTTCAAATTGAAGAATTTTATTGGGGTACTTTATCTAAGCTACCATGGAATAGCATTGATATTTCATGGAGTACTCTTCATAGCTGTGGCTGATGACCTAGAAACCTCAAATTGCTGGGTTACCTTAGAACTTACCAATTAAGCTGAATATCCTAATGAAAAGAATAGTCTAAATATTTTGGATAATATTTATCATAACAGCTTTGAACACTGATCTATGAAATGCCGAAGGTGGTTTTTTTTTTCTTTTTTTGGTTATGAAAAAGGGGTTCTCCATGATAGTGATCATAGTCCCTAGATCAAAGCCCTCATATAAAAGTAGAGTTTTTAGAAGACCAATAAGCGATAATAGGGTATACCAACTCGAACCCCACAATCAGTCGACTCGAATGATGATGAGACGAGTTTTCTTCCACTAGACTACCAACCCCATTGATAAGAAAAATAAAATCCTGTTCAATTGATGGGAAAAGAACGGATTAACTAGAATTCATTGAATAAAAGGTTTATATAGGCATTTAATGTAGGTGGTCCTACCCATCCAAATCAACCAGGTCAACCTGCTCTGGTTTGGAGAATCCAGTCCCTTCAGGCCTGTGCTTACCCACCATGGGTACTATATGACTACATATTCTACAGGTTCAATAGGTCAGCCCTGAAGTTGTTGAGTTGTTGAATAACCAAGTGTTGGATAGAGTCACAGTCACAGCTACGGTCAACCATTCAATGCCCCCAAGATAATATGGTTGGGACTCCTTCAATTCACATACTAAAAGAAGAGCTATCCCAGATGAGTTCAGCTATCGAATTTTTATCGACAGTTATATATCTTTACTGACTAATCCAACCAAATTCAATTTCACCCTAGCTTACTAATACTTTTTTTTTTTTTTTTTTTTTTTTAAAGATCATTGAATTAATTAAAAGAAAGAATATACAAGAGGAAGGATATACTCTACAAGACTTAGATTAAGGAAAAGAAATCAACCCCACCTTCGGCATTGCCATCAGCAGGAGAGGACCTCAGACCTTAGACTAACAATCCAGAAAATCCATAAAAATAACTAAGTGAATCAGAATCTTGGCCATTGGGCCACATCCAATTCCAGCTCCCTGGAAGTGAGAAGAGGTCACGCCACAACAGGGGAATTAGTTTCAAATCTTGCTGTTATTTTCGCCAAGAAGTCAGCTACCACATTTGCTTCGGGGTAGCAATGAGTGACTTTCCAAGAAATTGAGCCCAAATAAGAGAGACCGCCCCCCCATCTTTGCTGAATAAACCATGGCACCAGCCCTTTGGAGAATAAAAACACCACAGCAGCAGAGTCACACTCGATCCAAAGGTTTTGGATAAAAGAGTTTTTTGCATGTTCAAGGCTGGCAACGAGAGCTAAGAATTCATCTTCAAAGTTAGATTTTACACCAACGAAATTTCTGAAATTCAGCAAAGGTTCGCCCTTGTAATTTCTAAACACACCGCCAGCTCCAGCCTTTCCAGGGTTCCCTAGCGAGCACCCATCAGTATTTAGCTTCATCCAGTTTTGAGGGGGGAGACACCATCGAACTTCAAAAATTTCTCTTTGCTTGCCAATTACACGGGGAATTCCCATTCTCCTGGCACACAGCAAATCAGCTACCGACAAGTTCTTCCCAAGGTGCACTGTTGAAATCATGACTATCTCTCATTTAATCATAGCAAAACGCTGTCTGTGATGCCAAGAGGTACCCTCGTGGAGTCTCATATTCCTCTCCATCCAAACAGCATAAGGAATTAACACCGCGCCACTAAGCCATACTCTTGAGAATGTGACGGATTTTGTTTTATGTTTCCACCAGCTAAATACATCTTCCATTCTTGGGAAGTGTTGCCATCTAACACCAAATAGAACACAGAACATATTCCATAGGGCCTGGATATACTCACAGTGAATAAAAAGGTGGAAACTAGATTCTTCTGCCTTTTCACATAACCCACATCTCGAAGGCATTGCAATCCCCTTTTTGCACACTTGGTCATCCGTAAGGAGTCTACCATGAGCTAACCTCCATCCAAATATAGCCTACCGTGGCTGTAAAAAAGCTTTCCAGAGAATGAAAAACCAAGAAACATGCGCCTTTTTGCTTCTTATCTCTTCCCACGCCGAAGCCAAAGAGAAGGCTCCAGACGAAGATAATTTCTAGTGGCAAACGTCCTCTAAATTCGTTAGGGATATTCTCTTAGCCTTCTCAAACGATTCAGACAAGAATGTTGAAGAAACATTTGGGAAGCAACACTCACCATTCCTAATGAAATCCGCCACCCATAGCTGCCTCGAAGTAAATGCTTCTAAATCCAGATTAGAAGATTCTGCAAATGAGGAATTTTCTAACCAACGATACTTCCAGAAGCTAATCTTAATGCCATTTCCTACTGTCCAACTCTCCATATTGGTTACAAAGTCCCACACCCTTTTTAGACCCAGCCAAATAGATGAAGACTTGTAGCTCTTTTGAGATCGCCATCGCTAGTAGTAAACCTTGCTCTGAAAAATTGGCTCATTATAGAATCCTCATGCTTGATCTTTCATACTAATTTACATAGACAAGCTCTGTTAACATCTCGCAACTTCTGAATACCCAGTCCTCCCTCCTTTGGCTTGCAACAATCCTCCCATTTGACAGTAATTTTTTTCTGACCTTCCATTTGGCCTGACCAAATGAAGTTCCTCATCCATGTTTCTATAGTTTTAATTGATGCCTGTGGCCACCAATAGACTACAAAATTATGCATAGAAATGCTCGATATAATTGAACGAACTAGTTCAATACGACCTGCCATCAAGAGCAACTTCCCTTTCTAGGCTGCTAGTCTACATTTGATCTTATCCAGCAGAGACAACAAGTGGGATTTGGTGACTCTTCCCTTGAAGATTTCCACCCCGAGATATTTTGTAGGGAATTTGGATATCTGAATACCCAAAAACTCACTAATAAACTGTTTTCTGTGAGGAGCCACCTTCCCAAAGAAAAACTTGCTAGTTTACTAGTACCATATTTTTCTGTTGTCGTTGGAATGTTTACTAGTACTTTGTTCCTGTTAGTTGCGTATGGCCAACCAGCTGGAAGTATGTTCATCAAATCTGAATTTTTTATTTAATATTAATTTTTTTTTTTGTGCATGGTAATTGACGGGCTATGATTGTCCTTATGTTTTCATCTAAAATTATTCTCGACGAGGGATAAGACTTGGCATTATGTTCATATAATTGTCACTATATACCCTTAGGAATGGCAATTCCTAGATACAAGTGTGAGGCAAATGCAGTGATAGGTCCTCGTCCATGCAGTTACACATTATGGACTTTGGCACACCAATGGTTGATGTTTCCTTAGATTTATGATTTTTAGTCGGAACCGGTAGAGATCCCCAACATGGAATCCACTGCCCTACTAGAGAATATCAAGGAGAGAAAATATCTGTGTGATTGGATAGAAATTCAAATCCGGTAACGATTTTGTAAATTGCTCACAAATTGTTTTGAAAATTGATATTGTTTAGGAAAAATGTTTTATGTCGGAAAGAGTGGCCCCTGTGCCAAACACATTGGGGTGAAAAGATTAACCATCCCCATGAAAGGGAAAATGATGATTCCGTGTATGCTTCCCTGGTGTGCTCCCATTGGCCCTCACGCACAGGTAGGGATTTCATTCGCCTATGAAAAACACTTCCCCTATTACTTATTAATAATGTTATTTTATCAATATTTAAAAAAAAAAAAAAAAAAAAAAATTAAAAAAAAAAAAAACTGAAAACAAAAATAATTACAAAAGACCAAAGGCCAAATACAAAAAATTGGAAAAAAGAGCTAAGATAAAACTAATCCACCTTCGGAATTTCCACCAGTAGAATTGACTATCAAAAAACCCTCCAATCCCAAGCTAAGAGAAAATCCAAAATGGAAAAATATCAGCCCCTAATTGAAGTGATATCTTGGGCGATCGGTAGCATCTATCTGCAACTCCATCTGGACTAAAGATGGCCAAGCTGTAACAGAAGATGAGGATTCAAATTTTGCTGCAGACTTCGCTAGAAAATTAGCTACAGAGTCAGCCTCGCGATAGCAGCAAGTTATTTTCTAGGTAAATGAGTCGAATATGACTTCATAGCCATTCATCTTTGACAAAAGCACTAAGGGAGCTTCCCATTTGAAAAGTGAGTGACCATTGCAACAGAATCACACTCAATCCAAAGATGGTGAAAATATTGAACCTTTGCAGCCTCTATGCCAGAGATAATGGCCCAAAATTCAGATTCAAAATTTGATTTGACCCCAAGAAATTCTCTGAAATTCTAAATAACTTCAGCCTTGTCATTTCGGAAAACCAAAACCAAATCAAACTAATCCAAACCAACGTAATCCAACCCAACCTGGCCTAACCTAATGGTTGAATGCTTGAGCAGCATGAGGGTCATGCAACTCAAGTTTGATTAAGTGAATATACAGGTGTTTCATTTGGGGGGTTTTCTATTAGAAATATCATAGATTTTTTTCTAATTTGTTATCATAAAACCCAAAAATATCCCAGACTTACCCCTAAATATAGTGAAGGATTTTCCTTCATTTTTTCACCAATTCATTACTTGAATTGGAAACTTCTTCCAAACCACTCTGAGACACAACCCAGAGAAAATTTCTGATCCCAGAGAGAAATCCCAATTCCAAACCCTACTTCTAAAACCCTGAAGCCACCATCAGTTCCAGAACCCTACTTCCAAAACCACAAGCCAATGTAGTTACCAAATCCTTGTTTCAAAGCTCTGTCTAAGTTCCCAAAGTGATACCAGTGTCGAATCTATGTATCAATGCCAAACCTTTGTCTGTAACGTACCATAGTTGATATCAATGTCAAAGCTTTTTTCGGAATGTTCCAAATTCAATACTAGTGTCGAATATCTGTATCAATGATGAACCTTTGTTTGTGACATTCCAAAGCTGACACTAGTTGTGAGGATAAAGATCAAAAAACAAGATTCTTCCACTTCCTCTCACCCTTTGGAAGAGATACTACGTAACTAGTCTCAAGGTTGCGACCCCTCTCTCCATTATATCAATAGATCTGGTTTCTTCTTTATCTTTCCACACTCCTATTCCCGAGATTGTTAGGAGTATGACATCAGTATTATGGATGACATGAAGAGGGATGGGGAAAACATGATATTTGGAGTCACTACCTAGGATTAAGAGTCTAAAACCTGTTGGTGAGCCCTATATTGATCAAGGGATCGAGCTTGGGTGAGGGGACTTAATACCAATGAGGCTATTGAGTCCCTAAATTTGACTCCATATTATGGTCTATTCTAGAGATTTGTCAATAGATTACAAGAGTGGGAAGGATTTAGCCACCCACCTCGATCGAAAAAATCGATCTTTCTACCAAATGCTTGATTTCAAACTTTCTCCCCTGTCTATTTCCTTAACCTTATGCCAACATGCTCGCTATGTATGCTGGATTGATTTTATGATGAGAATATATATGGAAGCAATAATGACAGAGCAAAATAACAATAATTTCTAATTTATAGAAAAATGGGCAGTATAATGGTTGTACAGGGTTGTATCACATGTAAATGCGGTCAGTGTAACGATTGTATGGGGCTATAACAGACGAAATAATAAGAAATTAATCCTAAAAGTGACACATAGAATGTTAGTTATTTATACCCTCCCACATGCAATAAAAGTAAACCCTAATATGATCATATGCAATAGTGAAAAAGATATTTATGCCTCCCACATGAAATAATAGGAAATTAACCCTAACTTACCTACATGGAATGGTGGAAATCAATAGAAACCCCCCACATACAGTAACAAAGGTTATCCCTAATTTTAGGAAAATTTAGGTAGCATACAACAGTAAAATGATATTTCACATGTTAATAAGAGCAACATAACGACTATACAGGGATATTTTACTTGTTGATGCGGACAACATAGCAGCTATACGGGGCTAATTTCTACACTAAATAGTTGAAATAATAAACTAAATGTAAGCTAGAGATGAAATATTATCTACGCTTGTAATACATGTCTGCACAGATATTCCTAGAGTCAAGAGCGAAAATGTCACTTTCTTCTCACACTTCTAGAGAAAATGACCTCCCGAAAAATATTCGGAACCTTCTAGGGTTTTCCACCACTATTCTAGGATTACTAAAGTTCCTAGGAGTTTTTGAGATTTTTGGATTTTTTGGGAAAGTCAGAGTTTTGGTAGTATTTTGGTAAAATTACACGAGTTTCTACTACTTCTAGGAAATTAGGTAGAAATTTGGGGCATTTTTTGAATTTCTAAAAAAGCGGGAGTCTTCAGAATTTTCATAGATTTTCCCTCTTTTTTTCTCTATACTTTTCCTCTCCAAATGTTCATTTTTTATAGAAAAACCCAAGGTGATGGCATTTTGGTAAATAAGTGGGGTTCCCCACTTGGGTAGATCGACCAAGAATTGGCAAATCTTCCTAAGGCCTTGGGTAGATCGGTAAAGTACCTAGGTGGATGCACCAAAAAGGGGGGCGATTGTAGCTGTCATCAAGTGCAAATTTGCATAGACTTTTAGGGTTTTAAACTTTGGGAGTGAGTCTAGGGGTTTAGGCTTATAGCTAAAAGGTCACCCCCACAATATTTTCTATCACTTGAAGTGACAAAAAATTCAATTGTTTGATGTGTAATCATTCGATATCCGAATTCCAGGGTTTGGGTTGACTTGGAAAGGGTATTAAAGTTTCTAGGATTTTGCCTAGAAAATCATATCCTCCTCAAGAGCGAGCATACTTCCTTCACGTTCAACTATATATCATCATTGTCAAGTGGGGGGGACAAATGAGGTGTCTACACCAATGTTGAACTTTTGTTCGTGAAGTTCCAAAGTCAACACTAGTGCTGCATCACTGTCTCAAAATCCTTAAAGCCAATATTAATCCGCCAAACTCTGCCAAAATTCCATCGATTTTGTATCGAGAATTCTTATTCCTCTAAGAAAGAGAGAAGAAGGCCAAGCCCTTGTCCCTGGGTCAGGGAAGCCGCTAGAAATTCACGTAAATAGCAGAGGAGCCTCACCCTTTTCAGCTGTCATTGACTTCCGATCATAGGTGACCTTTCTAACCTTAATTAACATGATACATAATTCTATTATGCCATATGCAATATTAGGTAATATAAATACCAGTTATTTATATTTTATGTACAATGCAATCTAGCACAACTATGTAACCATAACAATATATGTTGGTTTAGGATTTTCTAAATTTTCGAGGGAGAATATCAGAAATACAAGCATCTGGTAGAAAGGCCAGAATTTTTGGGCAAGGTGGGTGGCTAACATCTTCCCACACCCATAACCTGATACAAATAGGTACCTCTAAAATGCCCATGTACATAATATATGAATTCAAAGTAGAGCTCGGTTCCCTAACAAGAATTGGGCTCCTCAACAGGGTTCTAGGCCCTAAATCCTAGGTGGCGACTCCATAGAATCATACTTTCCTCATCATCTCAATCCTCAACATAAATAAGACGTCACTACAAAATCAGATGAGAGGTAGAAATGGAGGAGGGAAAATAATACCCCTTGAGAAGAAAAGAGGGAATGCTCAACCCGAGAGCAGGGAACATGGGTAACCCTCTGTTCACTATTCTTATAGGTTCTCCTTTACTCTTATGGAAACTGATTCAGATACGATGCAAGAGCAGAGCTTATTGCCTTAGTATCCTCTATTGTGGCGGTTGATGGTTCATGATGTGCTAGGCCCACCCCTTCTCCCCTCTTCCAAGATGCATGGATTGGAAGAGACTTAGACCAAAATTCTAATTGCACACCAATAGTGTGTTTCAGGTAACTGTGTAGTCCCCTCTCAAATTGTTTGTGATGTGTTCATTGAGATCCTTATTCATAAATTTTTGTATGAGATATCATATCGAATCACTTCCGCTGTCACCATCACATTCTACTATGAATGTACACAGAATAAGGGGTAACTCAGTTGGCTAGGACCTATACCTCATAATTAAGAGGTCATGAGTTCTACTCTCCTTGGGGCTCTACGTACCTATCCAAAAAAATAAAAGGTAGACCAAGGATTTGTCTCATCCGAACCAATCTAGCTATTAACACTAGTCTTTTGTGCAAGGCTCAAGAAACTTGTTTTAATAACTAATAAAAAGTTCCTAAAATGCTTCAAGACAATGTGGGTTTCCAAAACTGAACCTCAACAAAAGCACGATGGCTAGACAGTAATGTTGACAGTTAAAAGGTCAGGTAACTATGCAAGGATTCTTGTTTGTGAGTTAACGTTGGAAAGTTGGCACTCAGCTAACTTAGGATTCCTTTAGAGGGGGCGCGGGGAACCATGATCCATCTTATTTCTTTATTTTTTTTATTGTTGTTGTTATTATTATTATTATTAGTATTAGTATTTGGAAAATTCCATGATCAATCAGTGGATCCAAATATTGTACTTTAGTTTAGAACTTGAACTTATTAGTTTATAACACATCCAAAAAACAATATTTATTATAGTGAATGACCTAAAATGTCAATTAAAATAAGTTTTTACCCTACGAATAATATTTCATTACTACATTTTTTTTTTTTTTTGTGCTACCAGATAAATTTATAAAAAATAAAATAAAAAGAAGGAACAAAAATGACAAATATTTCATTACTCCTTTCTCCCATTTGAATGCACTTCTTTTCCCTACCTTGCCAGGTAAATGTAACAAGTAATTTTAGAGGACCAGTGTGAACCCATATCAGGCTTCATTTATTGTTTAATATTAGTGAAGATGTGAACACTGGATATGAAAATAAAGAAAGAGTACCCCCATCATTTTTCTGTCATAATATAGTAAATAGAGAGAGAGAGATGTACAAAAGATGGGAGACAATATGGTTTTGGGGGAGGAAGAGCTGAGGAAGACAAAGACAAGGTCTGGTACTCGGGCTAATACCCAAGAAAATAGACTTTGTCTCCATGAGTTACTCTCTTAAGTTGTCAACTCCTTCCCCCTATCCTTTTCCCTACCATCCAAGAATTTACTTTCTAAGGTTTGTGTGGGAGAATTCAGTTTCCCAATTTTATTTTGTTTCAAAGTCATTGGGAAAATAAGAGGTCCCAAAAGCTGAATCATCTTTTAAAGACTAGGTTTGGCTAAAAGACAATCCAAACACACTCGATAATTGTGTATTAGAGAAAAAAAAAAAAGGGGGGAGCGGGGTGGGGGCGGGGGAGGAGAGGAAAGAGAGAGCCAAACAGAACCAGTCAGAGATTCCAATCCTAGAAGACCAAAGAAGACAAATATTGGAAGGATTAAAATAAAGGTTTGGAAAGAGTAAGGCTACGTGGGAGAGGGAAATGGGGTCTCGTGTGCTAAGAGAAAATGAATAGTTCTTCATCCTACGTAGTACGTACCAAGAAACCATTTCTCATTTTGTCTACATGTGTGCATGGGAGTTGACATTCTCTTATTTTAATCTCTTTTCTCCCAACGAAAAGAATCTGTCAAAGAATTTCTTTACTTTTTTATTCTTTTATGGAAAGAAACGTTTCATCTCTTCGTATCACGCATGGCTACAAATTTTCTAAAAATATATTTAGGTGTGTTTGTTATTACGTGTAAGATAAGTTCATATATAACACTATTGTCAAGAATCTTGACTTGGAAAATACACTTGTAAGCTTCTAAAATATAACCCATATGAAAGGCGCAAATATTATTGATTGGGTCCCATTCAAGCTACTCATGAACCAAAGAAACCAGCACAAATGGTATCTTACGGTACACGTGTGTTATGACTGGTCGAATGGTCTAGATCGTTTCACCGGTAGTTAGGTAGGTGAGGTTTTTTCTTTTTCCTTTTTTCTTTTTTTTTTTTTTTTTTTTTTTTTTTTTTTTTTTTTTTTTTTTTTTTTTTTTTTTTTTTTT
>NC_056558.1:28211743-28219355 GCF_013358625.1 Macadamia integrifolia
TTTCCCTTTGATTTTGCATAGAGGGCAGCACCACCTGGTGTCCTGGTCTGTGGAGAAGACTGGCCTTGAGTCCTTGACTAGAAGTATTAAACAACAGGAGGGGATTACCAATAAATTTTTTTTTTTTATAGAACACAATTAATTGTTTGGGGGATGGATTGACTGATTTATTCCTCTGTTGATCTATTAGAGTATTATGCATAAGGATGCTTGGGTATAAATGAATAATACCATATTATTATTTCAAGAATAATACCACATGCCTTTACTATGGTACACATTGAGCACATGGAGAGTTGTTAAGGGGATCTGTGCCACAACTCAACATGGGCTTGTATCTCCAATAAATAATCCTCCCAATGAGATAATGATCCTAATCTTCAAATTGAAGAATTTTATTGGGGTACTTTATCTAAGCTACCATGGAATAGCATTGATATTTCATGGAGTACTCTTCATAGCTGTGGCTGATGACCTAGAAACCTCAAATTGCTGGGTTACCTTAGAACTTACCAATTAAGCTGAATATCCTAATGAAAAGAATAGTCTAAATATTTTGGATAATATTTATCATAACAGCTTTGAACACTGATCTATGAAATGCCGAAGGTGGTTTTTTTTTTCTTTTTTTGGTTATGAAAAAGGGGTTCTCCATGATAGTGATCATAGTCCCTAGATCAAAGCCCTCATATAAAAGTAGAGTTTTTAGAAGACCAATAAGCGATAATAGGGTATACCAACTCGAACCCCACAATCAGTCGACTCGAATGATGATGAGACGAGTTTTCTTCCACTAGACTACCAACCCCATTGATAAGAAAAATAAAATCCTGTTCAATTGATGGGAAAAGAACGGATTAACTAGAATTCATTGAATAAAAGGTTTATATAGGCATTTAATGTAGGTGGTCCTACCCATCCAAATCAACCAGGTCAACCTGCTCTGGTTTGGAGAATCCAGTCCCTTCAGGCCTGTGCTTACCCACCATGGGTACTATATGACTACATATTCTACAGGTTCAATAGGTCAGCCCTGAAGTTGTTGAGTTGTTGAATAACCAAGTGTTGGATAGAGTCACAGTCACAGCTACGATCAACCATGCAATGCCCCCAAGATAATATGGTTGGGACTCCTTCAATTCACATACTAAAAGAAGAGCTATCCCAGATGAGTTCAGCTATCGAATTTTTATCGACAGTTATATATCTTTACTGACTAATCCAACCAAATTCAATTTCACCCTAGCTTACTAGTACTTTTTTTTTTTTTCGCTAAAGATCATTGAATTAATTAAAAGAAAGAATATACTCTACAAGACTTAGACTAAGGAAGAGAAATCAACCCCACCTTGGGCATTGCCATCACCAGGAGAGGACCTCAGACCTTAGACTAACAACCCAGAAAATCCGTAAAAATAACTAAGTGAATCAGAATCTTGGCCATTGGGCCACATCCAATTCCAGCTCCTTGGAAGTGAGAAGGGACCAGGCCACAACAGGGGAATTAGTTTCAAATCTTGCTGTTGTTTTCTCCAAGAAGTCAGCTACCACATTTGCTTCAAGGTACCAATGAGTGACTTTCCAAGAAATTGAGCCCAAATAAGAGAGACCCCCCCCCCCAATCTTTGCTGAATAAACCATGGCACTAGCCCTTTGGAGAATAAAAACACCATAGCAGCAGAGTCACACTCGATCCAAAGGTTTTGGATACAAGAGTTTTTTGCATGTTCAAGGCCGGCAATGAGAGCTAAAAATTCATCTTCAAAGTTAGATTTTACACCAACGAAATTTCTGAAATTCAGCAAAGGTTCGCCCTTGTAATTTCTAAACACACCGCCAGCTTCAGCCTTTCCAGGGTTCCCTAGCGAGCACCCATCAATATTTAGCTTCATCCAGTTTTGAGGGGGGAGACACCATCGAACTTCAAAATTTCTCTTTACTTGCCAATTACACGGGGAATTCCCATTCTCCTAGCACACAGCAAATCAGCTACCGACAAGTTCTTCCCAAGGTGCATTGTCGAAATCATGCCTATCTCTCCTTTAATCATAGCAAAACGCTGCCTGTGATGCCAAGAAGTACCCTCGTGGAGTCTCATATTCCTCTCCATCCAAACAGCACAAGGAATTAACACCGTGCCACTAAGCCATACTCTTGAGAATGTGACGGATTTTGCTTTATGTTTCCACCAGCTAAATACATCTTCCATTCTTAGGAAGTGTTGCCATCTAACACCAAATAGATCACAGAACATATTCCACAGGGCCTGGATATACTCACAGTGAATAAAAAGGTGGAAACTAGATTCTTCCGTCTTTTCACATAACCCACATCTCGAAGGCATTGCAATCCCCTTTTTGCACACTTGGTCATCTGTAAGGAGTCTACCATGAGCTAACCTCCATCCAAATACAGCCTACCGTGGTTGTAAAAAAGCTTTCCAGAGAATGAAAAACCAAGAAACAGGTGCATTTTTGCTTCTTATCTCTTCCCACGCCGAAGCCAAAGAGAAGGCTCCAGATGACGATAATTTCCAGTGGCAAACGTCCTCTAAATTCGTTAGGGATATTCTCTTAGCCTTCTCAAACGATTCAGACAAGAATGTTGAAGAAACATTTGGGAAGCAATACTCACCATTCCTAATGAAATCTGCCACCCACAGCTGCCTCGAAGTAAGTGCTTCTAAATCCAGATTAGAAGATTCTTCAAATGAGGAATTTTCTAACCAACGATCCTTCCAGAAGCTAATCTTAATGCCATTTCCTACTGTCCAACTCTCCATGTTGGTTACAAAGTCCCACACCCTTTTTAGACCCAGCCAAATAGATGAAGACTTGTAGCTCTTTTGAGATCGTCGTCGCTAGTAGTAAACCTTGCTCTGAAAAATTGGCTCATTATAGAATCCTCATGCTTGATCTTCCATACGAATTTACATAGACAAGCTCTGTTAACATCTCGCAACTTCTGAATACCTAGTCCTCCCTCCTTTGGCTTGCAACAATCCTCCCACTTGACAGTAATTTTTTTTCTGACCTTCCATTTGACCTGACCAAATGAAGTTCCTCATCCATGTTTCTATAGTTTTAATTGATGTCTGTCGCCACCAATAGACTACAAAATTATGCATAGAAATGCTCGATATAATTGAACGAACTAGTTTAATACGACCTGCCATCGAGAGCAACTTCCCTTTCCAGGCTGCTAGTCTACATTTGATCTTATCCAGCAGAGACAACCAGTGGGATTTGGTGACTCTTCCCTTCAAGATTTCCACCCCGAGATATTTTGTAGGGAATTTGGATATCTGAATACCCAAAAACTCACTAATAAACTGTTTTCTATGAGGAGCCACCTTCCCAAAGAAAAACTTGCTAGTTTACTAGTACCATATTTTTTTGTTGTCGTTGGAATGTTTACTAGTACTTTGTTCCTGTTAGTTGCGTATGGCCAACCAGCTGGAAGTGTGTTCATCAAATCTGAATTTTTTATTTAATATTAATTTTTTTTTTATTATGCATGGTAATTGACGAGCTATGGTTGTCCTTATGTTTTCATCTAAAATTATTCTCGACGAGGGATAAGACTTGGCATTATGTTCATATATTTGTCACTATATACCCTTAGGAATGGCAATTCCTAGATACAAGTGTGAGGCAAATGCAGTGATAGGTCCTCGTCCTTGCAGTTACACATTATGGACTTTGGCACACCAATGGTTGATGTTTCCTTGACCATACGTCGATGAAATAGATTTATGATTTTTTATCGGAACCGGTAGAGATCCCCAACATGGAATCCATTGCCCTACTAGAGAATATCGAGGAGAGAAAATATCTGTGTGATTGTATAGAAATTCAAATCCGGTAACGATTTTGTAAATTGCTCATAAATTGTTTTGAAAAATGATATTGTTTAGGAAAAATGTTTTATGTGGGAAAGAGTGACCCCTGTGCCAAACACATTGGGGTGAAAAGATTAACCATCCCCATGAAAGGGAAAATGATGATTCCGTGTATGCTTCCCTGGTGCGCTCCCATTGGCCCTCATGCACAGGTAGGAATTTCATTCGCCCATAAAAAACACTTCCCCTATTACTTATTACTAATGTTATTTTATTAATATTTAAAAAAGAAAAGTTTGGTAGTAATGAATCTACATGCTTATTGGTTATTATGTGATATTGTATAATGAGGAAACTAATATATTTTTAACTGGATTAAGTTGATAATACTTGTTACTTTGGGAAGTTAATGGTATTAAATTATCTTGTAATAATCTTACAACAATAACACCACCACCACCAAACTCAGCCTTATCCCAAGGTTGACTACTTGGATTCATACAAAACAAAATAGGGGGGGGGGGGGGGGGGGGGTGTTGTCCAAACAACAAAAGTAGAACCACGACTTGGTTGATCCACCTCTCCCTCCCGCGATTTCTCTCCCATTCTTGTAAGTAAACATACAATTACAAGAATGAAATTACAAGTTTTACGATACATGATCCTAAGTTCTACAGAGTCATCCATTTGGTGAAGTTACTTTAATTGGGATGAATATCATACAGTAACACAAACAACCTCCAAAACCAAGAAGATTTCCCTCCTTCCATCATCCAACTTAACAATTCTTCATAGTCGATCCAAATTTCTATATCTTCTCATCCTTCTTCTTGGGCAACTTGTAACCCTTGCCTAACCCCTCGGGCTTCCAAAATCCATGAAAACAGCAAGAAAGTTTGGAACTATAAAATAACAGGCAATGTTTTCTGTCAGATTGTACCCTACACCGTCATATGATTTCTCTCTCCTCTGCCTTGTGTAATGACCACCTTGCACCCCTTTAATTATTCCAAAGGAAGAACGATAAATAGGTGTTTCTTACCAGCATAGCATACACTCTTGACTCTCCCATAAAATAAAACTACACACCAATCAGCCTCTCCAGTATTGAGATCATAACTACCATCACATATGATAATAAGCTTCCCCAAAATTCTAGGGTCCCTAATAATCCAATAAGGACCAACTACAGTGGACAAGTTTAGAAAAAAAAAATGAAAGATCCTCAGCAGTACCCCATGATAACAGATTAAGATCACTCAAAACCCTAAACTTATATACTAACTGAAGAACAGTACTTGGGTTAGGAGAGGTACACTAAAACACAATTTTATTTTGCATCGTCCATAAGAAGTAGACATAATAGAAATAACTGACACCATATACTTGTAATCAACTTTGGACAGTCCAACATCACAAATAAGACTTAAAATATCGAAGGGGCAAGAATGAACTCAGTACGTAACCCAATTGGTCATGCAGCTCAAAGTCATTTAGTAAATTCACACGAGAAAAACAAGTGCCAGACAATCTCAATTTCTTTATAGCAAGGACATGAACGATAAATTTGCAATTGTTGTGATAATTTACTTTTAGTGGGAATAACACCAACTAAAAGTTTCCCAAAAAAAATCACAAACTTGGGAGAAATTTTAAGACCCCAAATAAAGGGAACACACAAGAGAAATACATACCTGCAAAAGAAATTATACGCCAAATAGCCAACAACTTAGCACCAAATTTTGTAGAGAACTTTTGTGTTCTAGTCAGAGGACAAACCCAATCATCTGACGTATAATTAGAACTCATAGGAATGCATAAAATAGCAGCATAAATACAAGGAGCTAGGGAAAATGAAAGAGATTAGAGAATAACAACCATCACCGACAATAAGATAACTAATACCTTTAGAGATTAACGGGTTTTGTTGAATAGGAGTAAGAACCATAAAATTGGGCAAAGAAGGTATCCACGGGTCCTCCCAAATTAAAATATCCCTCCTAAACCAACCCGATAATAAACCACAAAACGTAAGATCAGTAGAACTTTAGGAATATTGTTCCAAACTAGAGATCCTGTTGTCTTGAAAGTGGCCTCATGAAATAAGTACCTTGCCTTTAAGATAGAAGCTCATAAACTAGAAGTTTATTCAACATTCTCCAAGCCAAATTAAGTAAAAGAGCCTTATTATGTACAGTAGACAAACTAAAGCTTCTTGCCCCCCCCCTCCCCCCCAGAATTTAGGTTTACACATAGTAGTCCAAGATACGGGGATCATTTTCTATTATCATATTCACAACCATTCCAAAAGCATAATTGAAAGAATCCAATAACCGATATACCTTCCAAGGCAACAGAAAACAAGACATCCAATTGGTTGGACAAGAATCAACAAAAATTTAGTTAAAAGTGCCCCTACCGGCTTGAGATAACAATGGAATCTTCCATCTCCCTAATTTAGATATCACATGACTAACAATATGATCCCAGCTAACAAATCTATTCCTTTCAGAAGAAATTAGGGTACCCAAATACACGACTTCCGTATGCACATATCTAATACCAAAGGTGCGAAAAAATAGATCTTCGAATGGCTAAAGAATCATTCTTACTTTTACTAAAATTAATATGTTGACCTGATGCCCCTGTTGCCTCCATCATTCGGAATGGTGCCTGGTCCCCTCCCCCCTCCCTTCCCCCTCTCTCTGATATTTGGTCCTCTCTTCCCCCCCCCTCCGCCCCTCCCCCTTAACCTTCCAGGTCAGATTAACAAAGTTTGTTGGTCCCATTCTCGCCTTGGGTTTCTTTTCCTCCGCCTCAGCCTGGGATCTTGTTCGTGCTAGGGGTCCCCTCGTTCCTTGGAAAATTGTCTGGTTCAAAGGTCATATCCCTCGTCACTCCTTCACTGCTTGGTGCGTCCTCTCCAATTGTCTCCCTACTCAATCCTGCCTCATTCACATACAAATTTCTGTCCCCCCCCCCCCCTTGCTGCCTCTGTTGGAATGGTATTGAAGATATCAACCACCTTTCCTTTGCTTGCCCCTTTGTTTCCTCTGTTTGGAAGAGAGTCCTTCGTAGTTGCTAGCCATCCAGAAGACAGGTTCTCCCTCTCCTGAGAGAATGGATTTGGGTCAACATGACCTTTGAGGGTATTACAATTTGTGACACAGTTGGTCAACTTGCTTTTTGTGCTTCCATCATCCATATTTGGATGGAATGAAATCTCAGAAGATGGACTTCCAACTCTAGATCCTTGGACATGATTTGGAAAGCCATCTCCTTCGATGTTAGTTCCAAACTTCTCTCCATTCCCCTCCCCCCCCAAAGCACGTGAAGGATATCCAAGGAACAAGCTCATTATTGTCTCCTGGGATCTTCCTATCTCCATTATTCTCCCCCCAACAACCCCCCATAGTATGATGCACAGTTAGTTCTTTTCGCTTCCCTTTCTCTTGTTGCTGTTGTAAGCTGTTCTTTTTGTTTTTCTTTCCCCTCGGGGCTGTATATTCCCTCCCCCCCCCCCACTTCTTTTAATGCATTTCTTATTCACCCAAAAAAATAAAATATGCTGACCTGATGAATCTTGAAAAGATTAATAACACTCATAACTGTAGACACATCTTTCTCAGTAGCTTTACAAAGTAAAAAAGTTTTCATCAGCAAAGAGAAGATGATTAATGTCTGCTTTAGTAATAAATGATGTAATATAATCTTTTATTTAATGTCTTCTCGTACATATTCTTTTTTTTTTTTTTTTTTTTTTTTTTTTTT
>NC_056558.1:28219375-28227058 GCF_013358625.1 Macadamia integrifolia
TTGGTAATAACATATTTCTATCAAAATTGGAGGAGATGTTTTGATATTATTGAACCTTTTGGAGAGATTAGACAAGGATGTCCTCTTAATATTCATCTTTTTATCTTAGCTGTGGAAGAGTTTTCTAGACTATTAAATATTTATAGGAATACTCTTTGTTCAGAAGTATTAAATTTGGTTGACTGGCCCTGAGTTTCTATTTTGCTCACGTTATTTTCTTCATTTTGTCATAAAATAAAATTACTGCCTTCTGGTGAATGTTGTCTATCTTATGTTTCTAAAACTGCTAACATATTAGCTCAAGAGTCAAGTATCAATGAGACATTCCTGCCTCCTCTCAACGACTATTAAAGGATGACAGGAATATTTTGGAAACTGGTAAAACTGTTTGATCAGTTTGGTCAAAACAATAGATCAGACATTGAAACTTTTAGTGCTGTCAGGTTCCCTTTTTTTTTTTTTTTTTTTTCTGCTTGTGTTACTTTCAGACAAAGGAAGTACAAGTTTCATTATCCCCTTAAATCTTCTTAGGCATAACAAAAAAGAACAGCCGAGTTAGTAGCAAGCAGGCCACGGTTGGCAGTTGGCACCATCCAAAGTTATAAGAGACCCAAAACAAAATGGACAAAGTTTTTCACTCACCCATGGTAAGAGAATCGATGGACATATTTTCTCCCACTCCAAAGAAAAAAGTCAGAAAATGCCTAGAGTGGGTGAAGAGTTCCATCCAACCACCAAAAAAATTATAGGTGAAGAGATTCTCTTTTCACCATGGGTTAAGAGAAACCTGGTCCAAACTATATATACATACAAAATTAAATGGAACATGATGGTCTCCAAACAAATGGAATTGATGTTGGAAAAGCAAAGACCCATGAATTTGATCAAATTATGATAAAATAATATTAGTTTCCTCTCAATTGAGAGATCGATTCAGAACAGAAAATTGACCAGAGTCTCCATTCAACAAGAAAACTTCAAGAGGAACATAAGATGACGAAGATGCCGATGATGAACCAAACCTATAGGTAGGTTGAAGGATTCTGCTACCTTTAGGACAGTGAATGGTTAGAAGACGGGGTCCAGTTCGCATCTTCCAGACCTGCATGCATACCATTGAAGGATTTAGAATTTACTTTCGAAAAGAAAAATGACATTCAAACTAAAACAGGGTTAAAAGTATCAGAGAAAACATGACACCTCACAAAATGCATTTTTTTCGATGAGATACAATGGTGTGGGGAATATGGTACACTATGGTTGGTTGAAGTCGGGACTAAAGGTAATCTTGAGAAGGCATGAGTGAAGAGTAGATTTCCGATCTTGCATTGTATCTAGCATGTGTACACAGGCACTCACACATGTGGGTGGGTGGGGAAGTGTGGTGTGGTTAAGCAACAGGAAGTTGTAAGTGCAGAACTTCTTCTGGGCACTGTAGGGTGTCCAATTTGGAATCACATCTTTCATCACCCAGGAATATTACAAGTAACTGATTCAATAACAATAAAAATTATAAGGATTATGAGAACCGTCGAGCTTCAATCATACTATGAACTCTAGTAAGATAAAACATTTAACACCATAAAATAGATAACATCTAAGAAATCCTTCAGGAAGTGGTCAAGCTGCTTATGGTAACAATAAAAATCAAGTTGATTGACACAATGGCAATATGTATAAATCTGTGTAGTTGCAAAAGAATTGATCAAAATTTCAAAAGAAATGCAATTTAAACATGTAGTGAAGGAGATAGAAACCCAATCCCTATTCCCTAAAATTAGATGATAAATAGTCACATTACTGACAATGAGACAAATAATTCATTGAAAATACTAAACTGAAATGTAATGGTTCTACGCTGTTGAGACGACAAACATTATACGATCTTTGAGAGAATAAACTTAGGCTTAAAATAAGATAACTGCCCCAATCTTACTGAAAAATACAAATCAATCAAGCAGCATAAGGAAAGGCAACAACAACAACAACTCAGCCTTTTCTCAACTGAATGGGGTAGGCTACATGATCCGTCAAAAAAGGGGAAAAGAAAGAAGAGGCAATGAAACACCGCCGGGCCATCCCACCTAAACGCAAGCAGCATAAGGAAAGGATACTAAAAAAACTGATAGTGGTCAAAAACTGGATATTTGGCATGGGGATCCTTGGATTGTATGGGTATTCTCAAGAATTGAAATGACATAATAGTAAAACCAAAATCTCAATGATGAGGATGATATTAAAACAGTCAATCTTGGGGAAGGCATTTGCTCAAAGGAGAGACTATCGATAGAAATACCTCGCAAGTAAAAAGATATTTGGATGACAACCACAATGCATCTTTCACTCTTTTGGATTATTTTAAGAGCGCCAGGTTCTTAAAATGTTAAGGAACTAGATATCTTTTTAGTCAATAACTTAGTTAATTTGCACCACTGATTACATGGAAAAGTCTTTAAGATTTTAACCCATTCTTTGGTTTGATTAGCATGAAATGGTTTCAAGAACAAATAGTGTCTTGCTTCAATATTAATGGGGAAGTTCCAGAAAGTTTCCTAGACAACATTAATGAATGATGACCAGGTAATACTTATCAAATAAACTTCAGTTCTATGAAAATTATATAATATTGCAATTGGCTGGGTTTTCTGTGAAAAGCAAGCCCCTTCGTTCCCTAAATGGTTTGTTCATTGTGTATACAACCTAAAGATCGGAAGTTCAAGGCTTGATTGATCAAGAAAATAAAAGAAGATCAAAGCCCTTTTCTGAGACCTAAAAGTGAAACCAATTACACAAATGAAGGAAAGGTAGAAGACAATTCAGGACTGCTACAATGAAGAAGGATATACCTCAACTATTCCTTTCCGAGGTGCATGAATAGCTAGACATAGGCAATAGTCACTCTTCGAGTGTTCATAATAAGAAGTTGATGATGCTGTATCTTGATCATCTAACATTTCCGCAAAAAGGCAGCAAGCATCACGATATCCCTGATAAGATAATAAGTCTAATGTCACGAGAAAAATCCAATCATCCTAACAAGAAATAACTCAATCGGTAGAGAAAAAAAACCTTCCAGAGTCGCACAACAACAAGTGCCTGAGTGTCTAGCAGCAAAATACGACCAAGTGAATCTGTAATAGCTGCCAATTTACCACTAGGTGACAGAGTGAGTTTCTCTCCTTTTCTTGGATTATCTTTCAAGCATGTCAAAGGAGATGCTGCCACAAAGTGGGTGTCAGTCAAAATCTATTTGTTATAAAAACAATAACATATAACTTTTGCAATATAATAATTTCATGAAACAGGAATATATTATTATAATAGAAAAATCTCTAACACCACAAGAATGTCACAATTACAATAAAATTACAAGAATGCCTGTTGCATGCCCAATTTTATCACCCCAGTAAATAAAAATATTATATACTGCAACTCCATGCCTCGAAGCAAATTATTGGAAATACGCTTGGCAAAGATGGTAGCAACCATTCAAGCGTGGGAAGGACAAAACTCAGTGAAAATTCATTTACGGTATGAAATTCCCAACCCCAGCAGGAAAATAGAATGAAATGCTCCTAATAAGAAAAGATCTCATGGAAATATACTTAATATGAAAACACAATAGATTGGGGGCGGAGCAGAAGCTGATACCTACTTTAGTTGCCAAAAATCAAATAACATTGATGATTTTCCTCAAGTAAATTCAAGGGAAAATAGGACTAGTTTAGGACAAGCAATCAAGCTCTGCTGAATACATTATTTTGTACATTTCATCTCCAATATATGAATTGAATCCAACCCGCAGATGTGTATAAGGATAGTAGCTTTTGCAAGTTACCAATGTCAGTACATGGACCATAGTTGTCAAGGCGTCACTTAATCTAGGCACTGTCTGGATTGGCGCCTTGGTCTCCTAGGAGACGCCTTGGCGCCTTGCTGTGTCACCTTAATTTTTGCTTCCCCTACCACCTTGGTTCGCCTAGGCACTGTGACAACTATGATGTGGACTGCATGAAATTTCTGTCATGTGTATTAGCTTCATCAAATCATGTTCCCCCGTTCTCACTGGCATCATTATCAGCTGATGACAACAATGTTGCTTATGGAACGCATGCAAACCAAGTCAAGAACCTCACTTCATGGCTTCCATCTCTCCAGATTTCCAGATTATCTGGAAAAAGAAAAAGAGGCCAGCTCTGATATTTGGACAGGCCAACAATGAGTCCATTATTGGAGAATCTTCCATTAAAAAAATAATAAAAAAAGGGTAATTTACAACGCCACCCCCTGGAGAATGCCAATATTAGAGGGAATAATTGCCACCACAAATCATCTACACCTACAGCCATGTCACCACCGGCTTCTCCATCAAGCTCACATACTCTTAGGCAGCCCACGTTCGCCGCCTTCCGAGCGTACTCTCCGTCATCCCCAACAAGATCCGCCACCTCCACACCACCCACACCCCTCACTTTCTCGGCCTCTCCAATGCTTCTCTCTCTCTCCCCTCTGTTCGTCTCTAATGAAATACTAAATTATATCTCTCCGGTTCCAATGATGGAGGTCGTAACAGTTGCTTCTTTTCCGGTTGTTTTCTTCAACGGAGAACGTGAGCTCGAGTTAGGTAATGTTGAGATCCATCCTTCCTTAGGTTTCAAGAAACTGCAATCGGTAATTTGTTAGATGATCAGAATCTCTCCTCATCAGATCTCCATATCGTTAATCCGTGAGAAGGTTTCAAGATCGTTGGATAAACGTCGTAGATTACCAGTTACGGAGAAGACAGATTTTGCTGCAATCGTGAAAGAGGATGATTGTTTCTTGTATATCACGCGATTGAAGAAGGAAAGAAGGGGGGAACTCCGTCAGAGTATTGGTAAACAAGCAGTGGTCTTGAATGTTGTCTGCCAAGTTTATTCGGCTGAGAATGGAAGGCCTATAGCATTCCATTGGTGCCAATATGAAGGACCAGGTGCTCTCTCTGGCTCCGAACATTGTCGCGTTGGAAGCCAAAGAAAGCACCAAGCCAGTCCAGTAGATCCATGCCATCGTGCCATACGACAAAGGGGGGTTTGTGGCAGCAGCGGTGGCACGGACTTCTGGGTAGCGGAGGGAAGGGTGGTCATGGAGGAGGTTATGCACAGGGATGATATTATAGGGCTCTTCCTCTGGTGGGGCTGTTGGGGCGGAGGGTGGTGGTGGCGCTCCTCCGGCAAGGCAAGGCAAGGCAAGGCACCTCCCTCGATGCCCAAATTGCCGCTGCTACTACCTTGCTCAACCTCGCAACCGACCATAAAAGGGTCCAGGCCATTGCCAGAGAGCAGGGGATTTCAGAAATTGTGCAGGCCCTCTTCAATTTCTCCATGAAGGTTCAAACAGGGAGAATGAGAATCCGAAGGGGAAGCTTCGTTGCTTTTCACAGTTTGGGGATGAAGACGATGGAGGTTCTTTTTCCGGCGTTGGCGTGGCTTGATATCCAAGGCGTTGGGCAGCGGATTCTATCATCAATAAACGGCTTGAAAGAGAGAGAGACAGAGGGAGCTAGCAACGTGAAGAGATCGATGACGACGAACAGTAGAACCTCAGAAATGGTCAGGTTGCTCCTAATAAAGAAGAAGTGTTTTACTCATAAGGGCTAAAGTGTCATTTCACACCATCACTAAAAGAGACTGACGGTAGGGGGTCCAAGTCTAATTTGGTGAAAGAGAGGGAGTGTCCCTCTAATATTGACATTCTCCAGGGGGTGGCGTTGTAAATTATCCTAAAAAAAACTCACCTAATCATCTGTTGCAGGAGAGGACATTAGAGCAGGCTAACAATATTCATACCCTAGAATGTATGCACTTAAAGCATTCTAAAATCCAATACTCAACAAAGTTAGGCCACATTAAGTCAAATTTAACTATGGATGATATCATAGAGGCCTTGAAAACAAGTAGGTGATATTCTTCACCATATGAGATTTTTAAGATGCAAACCAACCAGCATTTCAGGATCATGTACCTGAGTAGGTTGTGCCTCTAGTGCAGAACCAAATATCTGCAATCAATTTAGCCCCAGCTCCAACCACACAGAAAAAACAAAAGACATGATCTCTTGTGAAAACCACTTGTGTTCTATCCTACTTCATATATCACCCCAATCAAGAAAACAGTTCAGTTCAAAATGAAAAGTTTTGCAAGTTGAAATGAAAAAACATAGAATCAGATCAGGGTTGCAACTAAGATGTGAACCATAGATCAATTCTTAGCACTCTCTAACCTTTTTAATGAAGTCATCTATAGATCATTTTCACACTCTTCCACATGGTGGAATGTGAAAAAAAAAAGTAACCTTCCTACACATAACATGATATTGACAGTAATGTAATTATTGGCTTCACCTCTAGCAAATGGCTGAGGTTTCACATCTGTTTTTCCGGTTGATGTTTGCTCACTTCGCCATATCATTTTGGAGAAGGAAGCCAGTGTTGAAAATGTAGCAGGCAGAACTTTTGACAGAATGGTTCCAACTAAAGATCTGCTTCTGTCTTCTGAAAGCCTGTTACCAAGTGAAATGCAAGTTAAAGCCCAAACATTAAATCATCTGCACTTCTAAAAGAATGAGTCCTTTATGTAAGATAAGCATTTTTGTGAGCCTCAAAAGGTAACGAACTAATGCAAAATAGCAAATTTTCCAAATGCAACCACTCTCACCTGTAAGCTGAAAGTACAGCATCCGCTCCAATAGTGACTGCAGAATAGTAACATTGACTTGACTGCCCAAGAATAAAAGCAGCTGAATTCAAATACCAGAATAACTTCAGAAATTTCCCATTACAACCATCAACAACTGAAGTAGATAACAAACTACAAGGAGGCCACACTGCAATACAGGATAAATTCTCTGTATGCCTCCAAATAAATGCTACAGAAACATTTCAGGGGGCACTAGATAAGCTGGCGATGAAGAATCAAGGATCCAGACGCAGTACCAGCTAAGGAAGACTAAGAAATCAGATATTGAAATCTGTCACATGAGAGTAGCCTCTGACTGCCAGGAGAGCTCACAGACAGCATTACAGACAGATTTTCTGAGACATGACAGCATGGGATTATTTTATTCCAACCAGAGTTGGCTCCTTTTTTCTATTGGTTGTTAACATAGTAGATTATATTGGAGCTTTCCTACTGGTTGGATGATGGAAGCACCAATTTCCTATCAGTTGGATGATGGAAGCTCTTTGCTAAGCCAATCACAGGCTTCCAGAGTAGCTATAAATATATGAACAATGTACCGGATATATGCCATATCCATCGTAATGTAGGAATGGATTGGACAACCAAATCAGACCCAAGACTGCAGGAACTTTTAAACTAAGAACAACCAAAACCACCCAATAGTAAACAGCAACAATAGTCCAGAATAATCAGTCAACAGTCCTTAAACAAACCAGAATTATCAGATCCACAATCAGGAATTTCAGGAAGCAGAGTTTGCATCAACAATTAGAAGTTCCAGCAATAGAAAGAGTAGTTGAATAAGCAGGATCAGAATTAAAACATACTAGAACCAGATAATCAAATCAGAACTCGATTCTGGGACAGCAGGTTTTGAGAATAGGCAATCGATCCTAACAAGTTCAGAATCTTCAATAGCAGATGTTTAAGTGACAAATAAACAAATCGGAATACTGTATAACAG
>NC_056558.1:28228059-28289376 GCF_013358625.1 Macadamia integrifolia
GGTCTGATCTGTCTCAAAATTGGATCGAGTCCCCTTCTTAATGGTCCTAACAATCAACCAAAATCTCAAAGCAATCGGGTGGCCAGAACTCCAAAATAGACTAGGTTGACAGAATAGGAAACAGAGAGCTTAACCCAGAAATTTCTGCAGAAAAATTCAGATTACTTACCTGAGATGGCTGAAGAAGAATAGTAACAATAAGAAGAAGAAAAAAACACTTGAAAAGAAAGAAAGAATACTTGAAGAGACCTCTTGGACTTCACGCCGCAAAGAGTCAATTGGATCAAACACCAATTCCTTCAGCCTTGATCAAACACAAGACAACTCTTCATAAAGAAGACAATAGCAACAACCATTATTTTTTATCAAAATCATTCTAGGCTTTTAGGAGCCTCCTCTTCTTTATTTATAATGTTAATGGGGGAGGGAATTACAAAATAGAAGGTTCCTCAAAAAGGAAACTAAATATTCTCCTAATACAATAGTTACTAAAAGCTGAAATTGGAAACTAACTGAAATTAGAAACTAGTTGAAAAAGGAAACTAACTACAAATGACTTGACTCAATTAATAACTGGACTCCTAAGGAAACAAATATAACTCAAATCAAGCCCAACTAAAAAGGAAACTAATGAAAATGGAAACTAACTAGTAATCCCGTATTCAATCTTAGACCCTCCCTTTTAGACCCATAAAAGTGGCCTATAACACTCAAAACACATGGGATCAAAAGCCCAACATGTATGGAACCCAACCCTAAGCTTATTCCTAATAAAACAAGCCTATTTAGGAAATTAATCTGCATCAACTCTCCCCATCTTGAAAAAATTCGTCCTCGAATTTTGCAGTGATAAGGAGGAAACAACATGTGCGTAGCAGCTTTAACCATTCCCAAACAAAATTCTGGTTGCTTGTAGACTTTTGGAAGGTAGTCTTCAAGGTGTGGAGCTTTCTCTTCAAAGAACCATGATGGCATAACAAACTCTATATGCTCAACCTCTGAATCAATACCAACTGTGAATGTCGTGTGCATAGAGTCGTCAATGTTGGTAACCTTCTCATCAAGGATTGGAGGAACAATCTCTTCCTTTTCATCATGAGTCTCAAAGACTTGTTGTGGAGTTCTTTCAATCACTACCTCATCTTCCACATCTTTAGTCTTGCCTATTATGCTCTCTTCAACGTAGAATCCTTCACTGGAGTCTTCTTCCATGGTTTCAGTCTTGTCTACTATGCTCTCTTCAATGTAGAACTCTTCAGTTGAATCTTCTATCTCTTGACCTTCTGTCTTTGAAGCTTCAAGAACTAGCTCTTCAATATGAACCTTGACTTCTAGTTCTTTTGGTTTAAATAGAGATATCTTCACTTCACCTAGAGGAGCTTTGTCTTTTGGGGGTGCTGAAGTGTTAGGTTTAGTGGTTGAAAAATTTTTCTTGACCTCCCCAGCTTGGTAACTAAACCTTCTACCTGGTTGTACCATAAGTTCCTCTGCTCGAAGAGCCTTGTCAAAGCAATCTCTCACTGTATACACATCAGCAACACCAATTCCTCTATTAATTTCAGCTCGTAATCCCAATCGAAACTGAGAAAGTAATTGCCTCTCATTCTTCCTAATGCTTGTGCAAGAATAAAGTGCATCAAATTTATTCATATACTCGGCAACAGTTATAGACCCTTGACGAAGAGAGTTCAGTTGGTCTTGTATGCGAGCTCTGAAGTTGTGTGGCAAGTATTTATCTGATAGCTCAAGCTTCATCTCCTCCCAACTAGTAGGTTCTCTACCACGGTCTTCTAACTCTAGCTCATAGGTCCTCCACCACTCACGAGCAGCCCCAACTAGCTTAGCACGAGCTAGTTTCATCTTCCGTTCCTCAGGTAACTCATAATAGTCAAAATAGTCGTCTAGTGCGACTACCCAATCATAGAACAATTGGGGGTCATATCTCCCATCAAACTCCTTTAGATCGAGCTTGACTTTCTGTGAATCTCCAGAGTATCTCTGATATGTGGGGCATTCAATCTCAAAATAACCCCTTACATATTCTTCAAAAGTAGGTTGCACTACAGGAACCCTCTGTGGTGCTCTCAGATTATGGTTTGCTCTCCTGTTAGCCAACTGAGCTGCTACATTCGATGGGGCTTCCACTTTAGGTGTTGTATGTGAATCACCGGTGAGTTGTTGTGGTTGGATCTCCACAGCCAACAACCTTGCATTCAGATCAGTCCGCAAAGCTTGCCGTTCAGCTTTCAATTCAGTTCTCCATTTTTGTAGAAACTCCATAATAGAAGCTAGGGTGGGGGTGTTCTCAGCCATGCTCTGATACCACTTAATGTAGGAATGGATTGGACAACCAAATCAGACCCAAGACTGCAGGAACTTTTAAACTAAGAACAACCAAAACCACCCAATAGTAAACAGCAACAATAGTCCAGAATAATCAGTCAACAGTCCTTAAACAAACCAGAATTATCAGATCCACAATCAGGAATTTCAGGAAGCAGAGTTTGCATCAACAATTAGAAGTTCCAGCAATAGAAAGAGTAGTTGAATAAGCAGGATCAGAATTAAAACATACTAGAACCAGATAATCAAATCAGAACTCGATTCTGGGACAGCAGGTTTTGAGAATAGGCAATCGATCCTAACAAGTTCAGAATCTTCAATAGCAGATGTTTAAGTGACAAATAAACAAATCGGAATACTGGATAACAGGTCCATTCCCTCAGAAAAACATAGGCAGCAACCAACAGTAGCAGATAACACAAATCAGACAATAATTTCTGGGCAGAAATCACCATCGACCAGCACTGAAGAAAACTCAGAAACTGACAAACCCATGGTCTGATCAGTACCAAACTTGGATCGAGTCCCCTTCTTAATGGTCCTAACAATCGACCAAAATCTCAAAGCCATCGGGTGGCCAGAACTCCAAATAGACTAGGTCGACAGAATAGGAAACAGAGAGCTTAACCCAGAAATTTCTGCAGAAAAATTCAGATTACTTACCTGAGATGGCTGAAGAAGAATAGTAACAATAAGAAGAAGAAAAAAAACACTTGAAAAGAAAGAAAGAATACTTGAAGAGACCTCCTGGACTTCACGCCGCAAAGAGTCAATTGGATCAAACACCAATTCCTTCAGCCTTGATCAAACACAAGACAACCCTTCATGAAGAAGACAATAGCAACAACCATTAATTTTTTTATCAAAATCATTCTAGGCTTTTAGGAGCCTCCTCTTCTTTATTTATAATGTTAATGGGGAAGGGAATTACAAAATAAAAGGTTCCTCAAAAAGGAAACTAAATATTCTCCTAATACAATAGTTACTAAAAACTGAAATTGGAAACTAACTGAAATTAGAAACTAGTTGAAAAAGGAAACTAACTACTAATGACTTGACTCAATTAATAACTTGACTCCTAAGGAAACAAATATAACTCAAATCAAGCCCAACTAAAAAGGAAACAAATGAAAATGAAAACTAACTAGTAATCCCGTACTCAATCTTAGAGCCCCCCTTTTAGACCCATAAAAGTGGTCTATTACACTCAAAACACATGGGATCAAAGGCCCAATATGTATGGAACCCAACCCTAAGCTTATTCCTAATAAAACAAGCCTATTTTGGTAATTAATCTGCATCACATCGATTTGAAGAAATAACGCTTCCAGATTTTCTGATTTGATTCTATGGATTTCAGACCAACTCTGTGGACTTGGTGGATTCCTAGCCTGTTAACTATCCTTCTTACCCATCTTTTGGTAGGTAATATTCAAGTCAGATCTTTCTCTTCAAATAACCATGATGGCATAACAAACTCTATATGCTCAACCTCTGAATCAATACCAACTGTGAATGTCGTGTGCATAGAGTCGTCAATGTTGATAACCTTCTCATCAAGGATTGGAGGAACAATCTCTTCCTTTTCATCATGAGTCTCAAAGACTTGTTGTGGAGTTCTTTCAATCACTACCTCATCTTCCACATCTTTAGTCTTCACGAGTTTGCGTTGATTTATGTTCATTGCGTTGTTTTATGATGACTATGCTTATATTGCATCCTATAGTTTGTTTATTATACATTAGTTTCCTCATATTGGGTAATTATGAGCATAACTATATCATATTGCATTGTTTAGCCGTCCAGGCACCTTCTTGGGTTTACGCCTTTACGGAGCCAGCATCCCTTGTTTGGCAAGAAAGGCGACCCGCCTTAGACACCTTGGGCCTAGGCATGGCCTTGGGGCGTTGGAGCCTTGTGATAGCACGCCTTGTAATATATCAGTTTAGTTTACGTTAATTTAATGTTTTTTGATGAATATTCTTATATTGTATCCCATGCTTTGTTTATTATCTGTTATTTTCCTCATAGTGTGCCATTATTAGCATAATACTGTCATATTGCATTGATATGCTTCTATCCTACATATAAGTATGATTATATAAAATAATCAATACTATATTACATATATTGTGTGCTTAAGACGTAGGCGCTCCTCCAACGCCTTGGGTGAACTAGTCACCTTGAGAACTATGCTTATCACTGTAATATTCTGCTGGTTTAACTTCAGTTTCTTGATTCTCATGTTCTACATCTCAAAAACATTCAGATTAGCTTCTCCAAATTATCTTAGTCGATATTCAGATCTGCTCTTGATTTAGTTTCAGTTCTGCTGCTCCTGCCTATAAGTTCAGTTCTATTCTGTGATTCTGCATTCAAATAGCTTCTCCAAAGCTTCTGATTTGATTCCTGATTTTGATAACTGAGTCGCTGCAATTCTGTTTGCTTTTCAGTAGTAGGATTTGGATCAAGGGATTCTAGGGGACTAAAAGTGTGCCCCTCGTCGGAATTCCTAGTATTTCTTCAAGTTTGAACCACCATTTTGCCTTGAAGGGCTCCACCTATGTAGGAGTAGGTTACAAGAAACTACCCTACAGGTTACAACCCCAAACAATACAGCTAATGACTCAAGGTTAGCTAATTGCACTTAAGAATATTTAGGAGACCAAGGGAATAGCAACCAGAAATAACCCACACAAGATAAAGACAGCCCACAAAGAAAACCCAAGAAAATACCTATCGGCCAGGAGAGAGAAACTCACCTGCGATAGACCAAGAGAGAGAGAGGGCCGGCTGTAGTTGTGGAGCTCAGAATGAGCTGCACTCTTGGGCGTAGGTAGTCCCTAAGGAGGATACAAAAACCTAAAAATTTGAAGGACTTCTGACAGCTGGTTGATGAGATAATTACTTTCTTGAAAATCAGACCTAGGAGAGAGAATTTGTCAGAATTCTGCAGGGACAGCAGCAGGCAGCTGGCAGCTTCAAAAAGTCTTCTAAGGGGGATCGAGTAGTCCACTTATGGTGAAGAACAGGTACTCCAATAGTCCAATAGATCAGATCCTCAATACTGGCAATAAGGGAGATCAATTGACTTCACAAAGGGGTGCTTCTTGCTGATCGATCTCAAGGAACAGAACTCAATTGTATAAAATTAATAAGGGCAGCAACAGTGAACAGAATTAGGTTATCGATTGCAGGAACAAGAGAATAATAACAAAGGGAAGTGGGAAATGAGTGGCTATCTTGGCCCGGGCTTCTCACCCACAGCTATCCCGACTGTTTTAAGCAATTGACTGCAATTTTCTTCATTCAAATCTGAAAATATGAGTACATGGGCTTCTCTATTTAAAGAGGGCAGAATAGCAATCATGACATAAGTAGGAGCTAGTTTTCAAATAGGACTAGACACTCTTAGCAGGACTTAGACTCATAATATGACTAGGACCATAACTCTAACATGGAGTAAGTTACTTAACAAAGAGTCCATATCGGACATTACAATAGGTGGGCCCAATGGCCTCACTTATTAAACATTTAAATAAATACCTATAGCTAGGATCGATGGGCCCAATGGGCCCTTCTTCTAACAACTAATTCAGCCACTTGAAGTGGACTTAAGTGTAGATCGCTAGGCCCTTCTTGGCTGGGCCTTTCTTCCTCTGATAGATCCTCCCAAAGTGTGGATCTACATCAGCTTCCCCTTCTTAGAATCATTCATCTCCGATGAATGGATGAAGGACATGTAGTGCTCGTAGAGATCCATGTCAAGATGCCGAAAGTCATCAGCATGGATCCAAGTGCAATCTTGTTGTGGTTGTCCTTTCCACTTGACGAGGAACAAGTAGTAACCCTTGCCCCCACGAACTGTAGTGAACTTGTTATCTAAGGCATCCTCAATAACATCATCTTCCAGAGTCACAAACTGGGGAAGCTTTAAGGCATGCTCCGTGTCACTTTCATCAGAATGGTGTCACACATATAGTGTAAGGTCAGCCACATTGCATACACTGTTGATCTTCAGGGTAGGAGGTAATTCCAGCATGTAAGCATTGGGACCAATGCGCTTCAAGACTTTATATGGACCCATATTCCAGGGATGGAGCTTGTGCACTATGCAGGGAGAGAACCTCTCAGGTGGAATTCGAACCATCACCATATCACCAGGTTGAAATTCCACGTAGCGTCGATGACAGTTAGCAATTGCTTGATACCCGTCTTTGCTAATGGCTATGCAACGACGAACATCAGCATGTACATCTATGATATGCCTAAGAAACTCATCCTCTTAAACACTAACACGGGCATGAGGTGGTAATGATACCATATCAACCGATCGTTGTGGCAACAGTCCAAGAACAATTTCAAATGGGGTACAACTGGTGGTGGGGTTGATGGAGCTATTATATGCGAACTCTGCTATATCAAGAATACATGGCCATGTCTTCTCATAATCATGAACTAAGCAACGGAGCAGATTGCCAAGTCTTCTATTCACTACCTCCGCCTGACCGTCTGTTTGAGGGTGGAATGCCGTAGAGAATTTGAGTTTAGTGTTTGTTTTCAGCCATAGGGTCTTCCGGAAATAGCTCATGAACTTGACATCCCTATCTGAAACAATCAACTGTGGCAAACCATGTATACGCACTATCTCTTTAAAGAAGAGTTTGGCTAAGTGACTTGCATCAAGTGTTTTTTTGCACAGGATAAAGAGTGCCATTTTGGAGAATCAATCTACTGCCACAAATATGGAATCATACCTTTCCTATGTAGGTGGTAAGCCTAGGACAAAGTCCATGCTTATGTCTAACCAAAGTGCATGTGGAATGGGCAGCAGTGTGTACAATCCCGCATTCTTCTTCTCTCCTTTAGCAGTTGACAAGTACGACATCTTTGAATAACATGTTGAACATCCTTCTGTAGTTGAGGCCAATAATACAAGTCTGTCATCATTGAGTAGGTCTTGTATTTGCCAAACTGTCCACCCATTGCTCTGCCATGTAGTTCTCGAACCAAGTGATGCCTTAAGAGGTGTTTGGAACACAAAGACGTGTGCCCTTGAAGAGGTATCCATCATGCATGGAAAATTTGTCATCTCTTCCTCCTTGTAACTTTTTGAACACTTCTGAAAAATCAGCATCAGTAGCATACTCATCTTTGATATGTCCCACCCCTGTACTTTGTACTGCAAAGGTATTCATTAGCACCTTCCAACTAAGTGCATCAGCTACTTGATTCTCTTTTCCAGCTTTGTAATTGAGAGCATATACGTATCCTTGCAAATATGAGATCCACTTAGCATGTCGATCGCTAATGGTCTTTTGTGAATGCAAGTATTTGAGTGCTTCATGATTCGAATAAAGTATAAACTCTTTGCCAATTAGGTAGTGTCTCCAATGCTTGATAATTTGAACAACAGGCATAGAGTTCTAAGTTATAAGTAGAGTACTTTCTTTTTGCATCATTCAACTTTTCACTGTAAAAGGCAATCAGATGACCCTCTTGCATGAGCAAGCCTCCTATCCCAACATGGGATGCATCAGTAGCCACTTCGAACATGAGATCAAAATTGGGTAGTCTAAGCACTAGTGCTTCGGCATGGTTTTAAGTATCGGTACGTATAGTACCGTATTGGCCAATATGTATATATATAGGCCCTTACCGATACGATACACACCGATATAATACATGAAATTTTTAAAATCCTTTCGTATCGATATGTATCCTACGATACATACCGATATGCCACCAATACACACCGATACGATACAACACACCGATACGTACCGATACTCTATGAAAAATATAAAATTGAGGTGAAATGTACATTTCGGCATGAATCGGTGTGTATCAGTATGTATCAACCGATACATATCGATACGGTACGATATAGTGCGATACAATCATATAATGGCCAAGATGGATCATTTTTCAGAAAAACACGTTTTTTTGAAGGGTTTTTATTCTAAAGTTGCTGCCAACCTTATTTCTCTATAACTAAAGTGAAAATCAAGGTTGGGAACAAGGATTTTATATTTATAGGACAACTAGAAACCTTGAATTCTTAGTGTGATACCCTCAATTTAGTGTTTATGCATAATACATGTTATCAATAGCTTTTTTTAACAAATTTTTTATACAAAAATGTATAAAAAAGTGTTTCTTATCCATTTATGTGTATATCTTAGCGTATCTCTGATACGATACGATTTCCTCTGATACGTATCTTAATTTTGGCCGGCAGATACGGTGACCAATACCGATACTATAATCCTTGTGCTTCGGTCATTTTTTGTTTGATCAAGTTGAGTGCTTTAGTGGCAGCTGGAGTCCATTGGAATGGAACTTTTTCCCCTTTTGTGCACTCTATGATGGGGGCTACAATAGCACTGAAATTCCGTATGAACCATCGATAGAATGAGGCAAGACCGTTAAACTGCGAACTTCTATTAAGGTCTTTGGAATGGGCCAATCTATGATGCTCTTCACCTTCTCCGGATCAGCTTCTATACCTTGTGAAGACACAATAAAGCCACAGAATATGACCTTGGGCAGCATGAAAGAACACTTCTTCAAGTTGATATATAGCTTCTCCTGTCGTAGTACCCTCATGATGTTAGAGATATTAGTTATGTTACTCTAAGGGCAGTATTGTAAGAAGAGCATCAGACAAAAAAGTTTTAGGAACATGCATGCCAAAGAGAAAACTCCTACTGACCTCCAACAAATGACGATTTTTCCTCTCAGCAACCCCATTTTGTTGGGGTCTGTCAACACAAGCTAGCTGATGGATAATGGGGAAGCTAGAGCCTCATTATGTTTTATTTATCCCAAGTA
Source organism: Macadamia integrifolia (assembly GCF_013358625.1). NCBI lineage: Eukaryota > Viridiplantae > Streptophyta > Magnoliopsida > Proteales > Proteaceae > Macadamia > Macadamia integrifolia. The sequence goes on from NC_056558.1 coordinate 28,237,237, forward strand.
TGATACAAACCAATTTATCTCATTATGTTTTATTTTTCTTTTCCTCCTTCCGGAGGTATGTGTAATTTCCCTCCTTAGGGAGGTTTGTGTAATACCTTGTAAATATATTAGTAAAGAATATATTGGTGTATGTGAGATTTCTCTCACAACACTATTCCAACATACCATCGATTACCTCTCTTCCCCCTGATGCAGAATTGATGTTGTTGAACCGGATTGACCCTTCGGACAACCTCAACCGAGATGAACCGGGTCCAATTGGATTTTTGGATTCATTAAGATCGTTAGGATTTTATTTTGTTCGGGATTATTTGCAATCTTTTAATTTGGGTAGCTAATAGTCAATTAGGGAGTTACTAATTTAAGTTTTATTTTGTTTCTAATTTCATTAGTTAGAATTTAGGGAGCAAATAGGAGTTGCTAATTTTATTTTAGATTTTATTAGGCAAGTTTTAATTTTAGTTTATTATATAAAGGCATGTAACCCAAGTAATTAGATAGATTTTGAATGATGAATTAATTAATTGGTTGAAACCTTGTGGTTTCCCTGGTCGTGAGACCTTCTTCCCCCTCCCCTTTGTGTGATTCTTCTCTTCTCCCTGCAACTCTAAGTTCACTCGGGGATTTCTTCCCTTTCTTTCCTAAGGCCCTACATCAAGTGGTATCAGAGCCGAAGGATCCATCTCCTTCGTTCTCTTTTCCTTCCCTATCTTCTTCCCCTTCTCAGTTCTGGTTTCTGCAGAAACTGAGAACAACAACAATAAAAATAAAAAATAAAAAATAAAAAAAATTCCCATCTTCCGCAGCAACACAAAACCCTTTCTATCCTCTTTGATCCCTCCACAGTAACCCACCGCCTGCATAATTTCGATCACAGCCCCTTGTTTTAGGTTTCCCTAGCCGTAGCCCCAAAAAAATAAATAAATAAATAATTCTCTTCCCCATCGTTCTCACTCAGAACCCCAACCCCTTCTTCTTCCAGCGAAATACCCATCCTCTCTTCCTTTACTTCTGTTCTTTATTTCTTGCAACTGTTTCCATCTCTAATCTTCTTCCATTGCTGTCTCTTTCCTTACCTAAACATTCTCTGTTCTGGGTGGTGTCTGCGAACTATCAGATCTGAACCGAGCTTATTACATGCTCGATTGTTGAGGCTGAGAATTGTTATGCTTGATTCTTACCTAAGGGCGATGCAACCTGGAAATTTTGGCCTCCACTCCTCTCATGTGTGGTGCGATTCGAGTTACTGTTGGAACCTGCAACTATTCAGTGATCAAATCTGATTTCAGAGATTCATTCCCAATAGTTGGTCGGAGAATCGACCTGCTGCTGGTTACAATCAAGAGAATTAGGAGTCGAGATATCCATTCCTAATTTCTGGTCGACTAGGTTCTTATCAAAGAATAATTGCATTCATAGACCAGCAAGCAATCCGCTGGTTTCTGGTTCTCACAACCAGAAGAAGAGGTTATTTCACCTTTATTGTGACTTTCCCTTTTTACCCTCACCTTTTATTTCTTATTATCTCTTGTTCTATTTTTATCCCTGGTTCCTGAATTACCCTTTTACTAGCATATTGTCCCCACTACTTAGGCCTTTAGTTCATCTAATCACAAGTCTACCCCTCCTTTCTAAATTTCCATTTATTTATAAAACTGCCACCCACTTGGATATTGGAGTTGGTGTCTTATTTTGTGAGGCCCATAGCAATTCTGACACAAGATTGGTCATGGATTCCTTTGTGTTCAAATTTCGAGTGCGGTTGCCCAATGGAAAGTCTGCTAAATTGTTAATTGATGAGTAACTAAATGAAAATTTTGTCTCTAGATCTGTAGTGGACATGTTGTCAAAGACCAGTCAGATTTTTATGAGTCGGAGGATAATGTATTTGTTGAATTCTCTGTTCCTCCTTATCATGATGGTGCTTTTTGTGAAGTGTTTAACTCTCCTCAGCGCATCATTAAAATGGGTCGAGGCCGGTTGGAACGAGACGGTTTTCTTGATCGTGACAACAATATGTGCACCCTCCAGGCTTACCACATGGGTCGAAAATTTGATCTCCATGGATTGGTTAAGTCAAAGAAAGTGATACCCTCAATACAACCACAAGTTGAACCAGAGGTAATGCAGGAGTAGATTACAAGTAATTAAGTCTGCAATTTATAGCCCCAAACAATACAAATAGGAGCAAGAAACAAAGAAATAATACCATCAAATAAACCCTTAAGGATATAATACCCATATAGGAGCAAAACTAGTCCAAAACGCACCCTGATAGGAGAGAGAAAAAAACCTTCTATAGAGCTGGAGAGAGAAAGGTGCGGTCAGGTTTGTGGGAGTCCGATTGAGCTGCACCTTTGGGTGTAGATAGTCCCTAGGGAGGGTACAAAAACCCCCAAAGTTGAGAAGATTCTGATGGCTGGTTGTGAAGTTACAAGCTTTCTTGATTTTCTGACCTAGGAGAGAAAACTGAGAAGAACCTTCAAGAACAGCAGCTGAATGCTTCCAATAGTGACTAAGTAAGGATCATGGGACCCTTATGAGGCCTGGAATACCTTGATTGAAGACCTGGCTGAACAGAGTACAGAAGAGAGAAAGAGAGGAGATCGATCTCTCTCTATTCCCACTAGGATTGCTGATCGGTTCTAATTTCTGCAGACTTTTATCAGAATCTGAATTATACCTCTTGAATGTTACAGCAAATAAAATAAAAAAAGAAGAATAAAACGGATGGGGGGTTGAGAAGGGTGAAAGAGAATAAAGGAAGTGGCTATCTCAGCCTGGGCTTCTCACCCACAGCTATCTCAGCTGCTCTAAGCATTTAGTTGCAAACTTTCTTTCATAAATGTAAACTTTCTTTCATTCAAATCTGTCCAATAATGGAACATATGCCTCTCTATTTATAGAGAGGAAGTTTACAATTATACTAATACTAGGAGCTAGTTTCCCAATAGGACTAGACACTCCTACTATAACTAGGAATTCAAAATAGGACTAGAACTTGACTTTATGACTCCAACATAAAGTAGGACTAACTAACTAATAGTCCATATAGGACTTTACAGCCAACTAATGGCCTAATGGGCCTTTATTGAATTAAATAGCAACTAATTAAACTAATGAATAAGATCCCGTTTTCCTACCTTCTACCCATATTTTAGGCCTATTAAAGTGGTCAATTTCAAAGAAAACTCATGAGATCAAAGGCCCAACACATACATAACACAACCCAAGGCTTATTTGCAATAAAATAAGCCTAAGTGACTTATCTACATCAACTTGCCCTCTCTTAGAAAAAATTCGTCCTCGAATTTTATAGAGTGTGAGGGTGATTATATCATGGTGCACGTCCCTCTTCAAGCCGTATAAAAATTCAGGTAGCTCTTTGATGATAAAGATGTAGTCTAGAATGTGAGGAGCTCGATCTTCAAGATACTTTAATAGGATGAAAAACTCCACATGCTCAACTTCAACATCTTTGGATGTATCCATAGGGTCATCTACATATGCACCTTTGATCTCTTTTAACTTCAATGCAATATAAAGCTCTTTTGGTTCATCTACCTGGTGGTTCCTAATCGGTTCCATTGATGGTTCAAACACAACTTCATTCTTGAACTCCTTAGGATCTTCCTTTTGGCTATTCACAATCATCACAGTTGTTGTAGTGTCAAGTTCCCTAGTCTCAACCTCATTGTCCATTGTGGCAACCTTGTTGCTTTCTACTTCTCCCACATGAGTCTCGTTGATGGGAACATCAATGATTAGTTCTTCCTCAACAATAGGAATGGCTGAAAAAATTTTAACACTAACCTCAACTTTTGACTTTAGTTCACTGGTCAGAGGTGTCTTCTCTTGTTGCTCTTTTGCAATAGAGGCCGATGATTCCTTCATGCTATTGTCAAGTGTGGGTGGCTTTTGGACATCTGGTGGAAGGAAGTACATGTTTTGTTCATGCTCAGATAGGTACATGCCTGCCAACTCATATTGCATCTCGTCCCACGTTTTAGGTTTACATTCTTGAGCTTGAAGTTGCCTTTCACGGACTTTCCATTGCATTCGAACACAATCACTCATCTAGGAACATGCATATTGGCGTTTTTGTCTCTGTTAAGTTTAGTTGTCAACAAGGATTAAAGTATCGGTATCGGTCGCTGTATCGGTCGGTCAAAATTAAGATACGTATCGGAGGGTATCGTATCGTATCGGAGATACGCTAAGATACGCTAAAGATACGCTAAAGATAAATGGATAGGGAACACATTTTTATACACTTTTGCATAAAAAAAACAGTTAAAAAAAGTTATATATAACATTTAGAATGCATAAATACTTAAGTGGAGGGTATCGTATTGATAGACAAATATATTGAGTTGAAAATATTCAAAATGATGAGGGTATGGTATTGATAGACAAATATATTTTTTTGAGAAAAATCAAAATTTTCCATAGAAGTTGTAGAACACTTGTTTTTACATAACATATAAAAAATCTAAACATTTTTAATCATTGAGCATGAGTAGATCTAAGAAATTTGAAATAAATTGAAACCCTCATTTTCTCTTGAAAAAAGTTTGTAAATCCTTATAAATCCAATGATTTCATGTAATAATGATGCACAAAATGTGATTCTAAGTATGATGAACTAGGGGTGTCAATTCGTGGCCCGAACCGACTAAACTCGATCGGGAAGCCCGACCGTTTATTAAACGTGTCGGGCTTGAGCCCGGACCGTTTATTAAACGTGTCGGGCTTGAGCCCGGCCCGTTTATAAACGGTCGGTCTTGGTTTTTCTACTTGGACCGTCGGGCGCCCGACCGAGACCGACCGTTTAACATCCGATCGAGACCGGCCTGTTGTGCACTGGCCTAGCCCGACCCTTTAATGATTGTAGAATACCTATTTTACCCCCCAAATTAGAAAGTAAAAACTAAAAAGTAAAAACATGTTCATATTTTAAATAATGGTTATATTTGGTATCATTTATTAATTTATTGTCATTTTTTTAGGTTTGCATGAGTGGGCCGGAATATAAGAGCACATTTTAAAGAGGGTCCGTTTAAAAACCGGTTAAAGCCCGTTTAACATTAAACATGTCCGTAGCCCAATTAAGGCCCGACTAAAGCCCGATTAAGGTGGCCCGATTATAGCCCGAGGCCGACCGACCGAATATAAAGTGTACCATGCCCTCAATAACTAAGCCCGATTAGTTAAATGGGCGGACACGGTGTAGCCTTTGAAAGTCTTTAAGCCCGATTAAGCCCGATCGAAACCGAACCGACCCGACCGGTTGACACCCCTATGATGAACCTTAGATTTGTAAAAAAACTTGAAAATCTAAGGTTAAAGTTGAAAAAAGTGAGTAAAGATTCAAGAACTTACTATTCAAAATTTTCAACTTTCAAGTTCAAGGTTCTTCTTAGACTATGTTTTTCTCATTCTTTGAACCATTCACTTCGAAAATGTTTCTTTCAATCTACCATTTGAGTCTCCAAAAAGGTGTGTGAATCAAAGGGGAAGAAAGAAGAGAAATATAGAAAACTATTGGTGAGAGTTTGAAGTGTTTGTTCAAACAATAAAAGGCACATTCACGGGAATTTTCATATTTTCAGTCGATACATACCGATACGGTACCGATACAGTACGATACGGCTCGATACTGCACGATACGGTCGATACATACCGATACGGTACCGATACGTACCGATACTCTCGGGAATTTCCAGATTTTCAAAAGTTCGTATCGTAGAGTATCGTACGTATCGGTACCGATACGGTACGGTACGGTACGATACGCACGATACAGCGATACGTAAAAGGGGCCCAAAATTCCCCGTAGCGTATCGGTATGTATCGTGCCGATGCCTACCGATACGGATACGTATCGGCCGATACGGCACGATACGCACCGATACTTAAAACCATGGTTGTCAAAGTACATGTCCAATTCACGCATCCATTCAAGGAATTCCCCATGAAAATAATGTGGCTGATCATTAGATTGGGCAGCAGTGGATGTATTCTGATGGGAATCCTATGGAGGGAAGAGCCTTCTTTGGAAATATACAGGGAGGTATTGTGTCACTAACTCATACTTCATCTCTTCCCCAGTCCTAGGCTCATGTCCTCGAACTTGGAGTCGCTTTTCATGGACTCTCCACCAATCTCTAGCATGACCAATCAACCGAAAACAAACAACTTGAAGCTTTTATGTCTCTGTCAAGTTATAGTAGTCAAAATATTCCTCCAGAGAATCTAACCAATCAAGGATGTAGAATGTATCCTTTTGTCCAGCGAAGTAATGAACTGATGGAACCATCTTCGGTTAGGCCCTGATAGATTGTTTGGAGCTTTCTTCAACCGTAGCTCTGATACCACTTAATGCAGGAGTAGATTACAAGTAACTAACTCTGCATTTTATAGCCCCAAACAATACAAATAGGAGCAAGAAACAAAGAAATAATACAATCAAATAAACCCTCAAGGATATAATACCCATATAGGAGCAAAACTAGTCCAAAACGCAACCCGATAGGAGAGAAAAAAACCTTCTATAGAGCTGGAGAGAGAAAGGTGCGGTCAGGTTTGTGGGAGTCCGATTGAGCTGCACCTTTGGGTGTAGATAGTCCCTAGGGAGGGTACAAAAACCCCCAAAGTTGAGAGGATTCTGATGGCTGGTTGTGAAGTTACAAGCTTTCTTGATTTTCTGACCTAGGAGAGAAAACTGAGAAGAACCTTCAAGAACAGCAACTGAATGCTTCCAATAGTGACTAGGTAAGGATCATGGGACCCTTATGAGGCCTGGAATACCTTGATTGAATACCTGGCTGAACAAAGTACAGAAGAGAGAAAGAGAGGAGATCGATCTCTCTCTATTCCCACTAGGATTCCTGATCGGTTCTAATTTCTGCAAACTTTTATCAGAATCTGAATTATACCTCTTGAATGTTACAGCAAATAAAATAAAAAAAGAAGAATAAAACGGATGGGGGTTGAGAAGGGTGAAAGAGAATAAAGGAAGTGGCTATCTCAGCCTGAGCTTCTCACCCACAGCTATTTCAGCTGCTCTAAGCATTTAGTTGCAAACTTTTTTTCATAAATGTAAACTTTCTTTCATTCAAATCTGTCCAATAATGGAACATATGCCTCTCTATTTATAGAGGGAAAGTTTACAATCATACTAATACTAGGAGCTAGTTTCCCAATAGGACTAGACACTCCTACTACAACTAGGAATTCAAAATAGGACTAAGACTTGACTTTATGACTCCAACATAGAGTAGGACTAACTAACTAATAGTTCATATAGGACTTTACAGCCAACTAATGGCCTAATGGGCATTTATTGAATTAAATAGCAACTAATTAAACTAATGAACAAGATCCCATTTTCCTACCTTTTACCCATATTTTGGGCCTANAAAGCCAAGTAGAGTAACCCTTGTAAGAGTGACTCTCTAGTCAAGTAGGGAAGCTCATATTATGATGCATCCCTCGGGCTAAGTAGAGAAACCTACTTGTGAGTCTCTCTCTAGCTTTATCCCCTTTCTTTTACTTTATTTTTATTTCAGCATTTTTTTCCTTTATTTTTTATTTTTTAAATTGCGTGCGTTGTTTATTTTCAGTTATTTATTTATTTAATTTTAATTGTGCGGCTTACGTCTTTAAATTCTTAGATGACGAATGGTTAGGACGTTATTTTAGATACATATGTTTAGGACGGTAATTAGAATTAGATCACAACCATTAATCAGTTCACTTTCGCATTATTAAAAGAAATAAAAAAATAAAGTGGCTGCTCTCCTTGTGTTCGACCCGTAGCTACACTGATCCGTACGCTTGCGGTTACATTTTAAATCTCAAACATCATTCCACTATGGACTTTGTCTGGACCATTACTGATCATCGAAACAAATTCCATAACCGAATTCAGATTTTGACATAGGAGATCTCCAAGGCAAAACCTAGTAGGAAACTGACGAATCATCTCACGCTGTTGACCGGTGTCCAACATGAAAAATTATCATAGTACAAATGAAGCATTTATAATGGGCTAAAAGAAAATTGTGCATACCTCATATCCCAATCCCGGGTCACATCCCAGTAAAAAGAATACAACGAGTTAATGAAACTTGAGAGAAGCCATAGGGGGTGATAGATGTTAATCCACTTATCAGGGAAGACATGATATTTAAGGGCTGAAAGAAACATCACAGGGACTGCGGTGGAATATTTTAAAGCTGAAAATCACATAAAACCCAGCATTAGAAAAATAAAAGATTAACATAATAAAGGATGTTCAGTGTTCAATATAATCCAAACAAGAACATCCATGCCTTCATCTACCATTATCGTGCCACTGAAGAAAAGCAAAACAAGGGCATAACAAAATTAACTGAGGACAAATAGGATATTCACAACCATGAATGTAGAAAAGCTAAAACTGCAGTCATGAGGAACCAAAGATTTGAATTAATGCACGTTTTGAAGCAAGCATGTCAGAATTAAATTTGAAAAGGGAAAAAAAAAAATGGAAAAAGCTTAACAATTCTCATATAAAAAAATAGTAGCATGTTGACATGAGAACCCCTGGAATTACATCAATTAATTTCTTATGCTCACTTAAAACATTGGGAACATATTCAAGACCACCTAGCTTCTTGCCAACATTAAGGCTTTTTGCTTACTCCACCTCCAATTTGTCATCATGGTAATACACATATCAACACAATTTTCTTATATAGAATTCAACATGCAAAAATCTGATGTATGAGATGTAAATTCAAAGATATGAAATGTCACAACTACGATGGTTTAATATCTAAAACTGTTGTAATAATAGGGTTTTATGGGATGTTTTAAAGTCCAAATGGGTTCTCAAGTCCTTTAGGGTTTTGTTGGTCTTTGTAATAGTCTAGAACATTCTCTGCATCATTATAAATAAAGTAGGGCTGGTCTCTACAAGATATAAGCTCAATTCCCCAAATCGAAATGGTATCAGAGCTAGGATCACCATTGGGATCCTAATCCTGCCGCCCTTTCTCTTCTCTACTCAACCCTACACTATGTCCCTGCCCACCGCGCCTCTCACGCCTTGCGCCATCGCTTCAACATCTCACCTTCTCCTAGACGGTTGTATGTGATCTTCCCCCCAAGGATTGGCGCCAAGTTGTCCCTTTTGTGAGATGATCTATACCAGGAATCTGTTCCCTTCTTGTTAAAGATTCTGGTGATTTCCTAGGGACATTGTCTAAGACCCATCTCTTGATTAGCAACCATGTCTAAAGTAACTACTACACTCACTGGATCTAAATGGGATACTCATCTCCATTTCCTTTCATACCTTCCTAGCTCCATTAAACTTGATGTAACTACCTAATGTGGTCTCATTCTTGCTTCTTGGCTATTGATGCTCGAGGTTGTTCTGGCTACATTACTGGGGTACACCAAAGCCTACTGTTGCTAATCAAACTCAAACCAAATGGAGACAGACAACTATCTTATTATGTCTTATCTTATCAATTCCATGGATCCTACTATTGCTCAAGGGTACCTCATACTAGATAATGCTACAAAGATCTAGAAAACTTCCAAGGAAACCTACTTTTAGGTTGGCAATGATGCCCAGTGCTATGAGTTGAGAAAGAGGATCCATGACACTAAACAGGAGGAACTCTCTTTGTCCCAGTATTACTCTACTTTACGAGTATGTCGCTAGAGTTAGTTTTTTATAAAGAAATTGCTCTTACACGTGAAACTGATTGTTAGCATTGCAAAGGAGGAGGATAAAATTCATGTGCGTGTTTCTTGTTGGACTCAATACTGAGTTTGATCAGACTCGAGCCCATATTTTGAGTAGGGCTCTATTCCCATCTCTAGAACAGGCTTATGCCTTTGGTTCAATCTGAGGATACCCGTTACACTGCTATGCTTTCTCCTGTTATACAGGATCACTCTGCCCTTTACTCTAGATCAAGGACTCAATCCAAGGATGGCCCTCAAGAAAATCCCCGTGGAACCATTGACAAGGAGCCTGTAAAATGTGATTATTGTGGAAAGGAACACCATACCAAGGATCGTTGCTGGAAATTGCATGGTAAGCCAGCCAATTCCCGTGGTCGTGGACAAAGACGACCCAATGCTGCTACAAATCAGGTTTCTGATGATACTCCCTCGGGTTCTTCAGTTAATCACGAGGTGTTATAGACTCTACGTCAACTGATGACCAAACTCGATATGGTTTCCTCCTCTGCGGCTTCAACTACTTCCTGCCAGCAGCCCAGCACCATCTGATTCTGATCCTTCCCACTCTGGTATTCTGTTTGGTGGACATTGTGTGTCGATTGAATCTCCTTCTTGGATTATCGACTCCAGTGCCACTGACCATATGATTGAGTCCCCTAAATTCTTTGATGCTTACTCTCCTCTGTCAGGTAACCATAAAGTTCGTGTTGTTGATGGTTCCCTCTCCTCTATTTCTGGAAGTGGGTTCCATCATACCTAGTCCATTACTTTCCTTGTCATTTGTATTGCATGTTCCCAAATTTTCTACTAACCTTCTTTCAATTAGTAATATTACAAGGGATCTTAATTGCAAAGTAACGTTCTTTCCTGCTCATTGCCTTTTTCAGGACCTGGTAACCGAACATACGATTGGCAATGGTAAAGTGGTGGGTGGTTTGCACATGCTTGATCGGTCTCCCACATTACTGACTTCTTAGAATTCGATTTTGGATGCATCTACTTCTGCCTTAACTGAACTTTATCTGTGGCATCGTCATTTTGGTTACCCCCCTATGCATTTTAGCTACGTTATTTCCTGATTTATTAACAAAATGTACTCCAAACAATTTCTTTTGTGATGTTTGTGTTTTTTCCAAGCAAACTAGATCTGTTTACCCATTCCATATAATTGATGTTTAGTTCCATTTGCTTTAATTCATTGATGTTTGGGGACCCTCCTATTGTGTTTCTATCATTTGCCACCAGTGGTTTGTGACCTTTATTGATTGCTTTAGTCGTACTACTTGGGTATATTTGTTAAGACAGAAGAGCGATGTATTCCCATGTTTTCAGCAATTTCATAAGATGGTTCAAACACAATTTGATGCTAAGGTCAAGACTCTTCACACTGATAATGGCACTGAATACACTGATGGGAATTCCAAGTGTACTTAGCTGACCAAGAGATTCTACATCAGACAAGTTGTCTAGAACACCGCTGCTCAGAATGCGGACACAAAAAGGAAGAACCGCCACCTATTGGAGGCAGCCAGGTGCCTGATGTTTGAGACTCATGTTCCCCCTTGGTACTGAGTCATGGTTCAAGATCTCGGCGAGCTCTCGATGAGATCTCTTTTTCTAGATTAGCGAGACGAGAACACAGGCAAGATTGAAAAACAACAAGATCTCCCCTCTCTCTACTTTTTTGAAGAAAAAACACTAAGGGACAAGAATTTTGGTGCTTTTGCTTGAGGATCTCCATTTCTACACTCATTGAAGCTTAAAGAGTAGAGAATATTACCTCCTCATCCACATTTGGAGTTGCTTTTCTTTCAAGAACCATTTTAGATTAAAAAAATAAATTCTCAAACCCATTTTTTCATCGAAACATCATCAGTAGCCTATCTTATGTCATTTCATGTGTTGGTTGTAGAATAGAGCATACTAGCCTAGGGTCCGAAGAGCCAGAGACTACTTACATAGGGTATGAAGTCAAAGTACCATTTTAAGTTTGATTTTTAAAAAACTGATATTCTCATTGTGTTTAAAAGTCCTAAAATAGGGTAATTACCTAGTTTCAGGGACTATAAAGACCATATGACCACCGAGTCGACCGCGAAAAAACACATAATCTCGGTGAGATCTGGCGAGATCTCTCTTTTTTGGATTAACGAGATGGGGGGCGAGACCGAGATCTTAAACCATGATTGGAGTGATGCTGTGCTCTCTGCCTCCTATCTAATTAATCAAATGTCCTCTCATGTATTGGCCTCTCGTTGTCCTATTGGGTCTTGATGGGTTGTTCTTCCTTTGTTGTACCTCCCAAAGTGTTTGGGTGTGTGGCCTTTGCAGCCAATCATCAACATGGGAAGTTTAGCCATCGTGGGATATGATGCCTCTTCCTTGGCTATTCTCCTACTCAAAAGGCGTGTCACTGTTATTTATCATCCTCCCACGAGATGATTTGACATTACCATGGATGTTGTGTTCCATGAATGTGAAGCTTATTATCCTGCACCTCTTCAAGGGGAGTAACCTAGAGTGGAAGATGTGTTGCCTCTGATTACTCTATTGGAAGTGGAAGATATGTGCTTTGAGGAAGGGATAACCAGCCAGGAGCAACAGAGACCAACTTCTGTCCAAGGGGAGTGGGGACCGATTTCTTTCTAGAAGGAGCTGACCAAGCCTCAAACGGCATAAGCAAATCCACCCTTTCTCTCTTTCTCTTTTCTCTTTACATGGTATCAGAGCTTGATCCCTAAACAAGCAAATCACTATTTGCTATCACTGTATGACTAGTAACAGCCCCTTCCTCTTATTTGGTTGTTATTGGTTCTTCATATCCACGATTTCTTAGACGGGGTGGTTTCATCCCCGAGCTTGCTGATTTTGAATGGAAGTTTGATTGATTGTGATTAATCACATGTTTTGAAGGATCAACTCAGGGTATTTTTTGAGTGATTGTAGGTTGGGTTTTATGGTTTGAAGATTGAATTGCTTAAGTTGGAGAAATTGACCAAAGCTGTCAAGATTTTTGGCACTCTGGCAAAATTGATTTTGGCCATATTTCTAAAGTTTGGTAATGCAGAAATAGATTATAAGTAACTAACTCCACAGTTTATAACTCCAAACAATACAAATAGGAGCAAGAAACAAAGAAATAATACCATCAAAACCAGTCAAAAACCCAACCCGATAGGAGAGAGAAAAACCTTCTATAGAGCTGGAGAGAGAAAGGTGCGGCCAGGTTTGTGGCAATCCGATTGAGCTGCGCTTTTGGGTGTAGATAGTCCCTAGGGAGGGTACAAAAACCCCCAAAGTTGAGAGGATCCTGACGGCTAGTTGTGAAGTTACAAGCTTTCTTGATTTTCTGACCTAGGAAAGAAAACTGAGAAGAACCTTCAAGAATAGTAGCTGAATGCTTCCAACAATGACTACGTAAGGATCATGGGACCCTTATGAGGCCTGGAATACCCTGATTGAAGACTTGGCTGAACAGAGTACAGAAGAGAGAAAGAGAGGAGATCAATCTCTCTCTATTCCCACTAGGATTGCTGATCGGTTCTAATTTCTGCAAACTTTTATCAGAATCAGAATTATACCTCTTAAATGTTACAACAAATAAAATAAAAAAAGAAGAATAAAATGGATGGGGGATTGAGAAGGGTGAAAGAGAATAAAGGAAGTGGCTATCTCAGCCTGGGCTTCTCACCCACAGCTATCTCAGCTGCTCTAAGCATTTAGTTGCAAACTTTCTTTTATAAATGCAAACTTTCTTTTATTCAAAAATCTCTCCAATAATGAGACATATGCCTCTCTATTTATAGAGGGGAAGTTTACAATCATACTAATACTAGGAGCTAGTTTCCCAATAGGACTAGACACTCTTACTACAACTAGGAGCTAGTTTCCCAATAGGATTAGACGCTCCTACTACAACTAGAAATTCAAAATAGGACTAGGACTTAACTTTATGACTCCAACATGGAGTAGGACTAACTAACTAATAGTTCATATAGGACTTTACAACCAACTAATGGCCTAATGGGCCTTCATTGAATTAAATAGCAACTAATTAAACTAATGAATAAAACCCGTTTTTCTACCTTCTACCCATATTTTAGGCCCATTAAAGTAGCCCATTTCAAAGAAAACCCATGGGATCAAAGGCCCAACACATACATAATACAACCCAAGGCTTATTTGCAATAAAATAAGCCCAAGTGACTTATCTACATCATCTGGTCTCAATTTGGAATATCCTTTTAGGGGTTTATTCAGCATCATATCAGTGATATTTAGTCCGAATTTGAGCATCATTGGAGCACTACACACCTAACCAGAATATTGATCAAGGAGGGAAAATGGTGTTTTGGCTAATGAATATGGAACCTAAAAATGCAGTATGATTCCCTTTTGAGCAAAGTGAGCATGTGTATCATATAATACATTCACTACATTCTCAAGGAATGGGCCTAACAAGTTACATGGTAACTAAAGAAACCAAGAATCAAATTTGACTGCAATTTATTAATAATACCAGAATTTATACATGCCATAATTCACAATAATACTGACAATGAAGGAAAAAGTACTTAATAAATAGCGGAAAGAAGAAGAGACCAAGAGTCCTTACCATTCAGAAGGGCTGCTTTGTCCTTAGTATCCTTGTGTTGCCGAAGACATTGGAAAAAACGGCACATATAAGGGAAAACAAGAACTAAAGGGATTGCAATAGAGTGACTACCACATACAGAGTTCGCTTCAAACCATGCAATTGTGGCAACCTGCATATTGAGAGGAACATTTGTTTTAGCAAACAAAGGCCATCAACATTATCAACTCAGGAAGAATAGATGTAGGCCAGACATGTAAGTTGTGAAGACGTGCAATTGTTATGAGCCACTATCTCTTCACCATGTTTCACCAGTCTAAAAACATGAAATTCTCTCTATCTAAAATCTCATCTGAATTAAAAGCCGGGATGGTTCTGAGTTTGAAATTTCAGAAAACTAGACCTGGTTTTTCTAGATGCGAAACACCAAGATAACTAATATGTTTCTGAAAGTAAAAAATCACAATTATTGGTTCAGTCAGAAGGAGCTTTTCACCTTGATCATTATATTTTGAGATTGAATCCTCACAATAGCATGTTTTAGAATTAATTGTCCTCTTAATTATATTAAATAATTACACATTTTGTGATAATCATATAACAAGTATAATATATTCAGGTAAAGAGTGGGCAAGTCTGTGGCGCAATGGTTAAGTTGCACCATTGCAACATGCTGGTCACAGGTTTGAAACTTGGAAACAGCCTCTCCTGTGAAGCAGGGGGTGAGGCTGCGTACATTTGCTCCTCCCTGACCCTGCAGTAGCGGGATCCTTGTGCACTGGGTTGCTCTTTAATATATTCAGGTAAAGCAGGTCAAACATGAACAACCTAGTTTAAAACATGTTCAACATGAATATTAATTTTGCTATTTTGTTAGAAATTCAGGTGGGGACCAGCCCATATACTATAAGTGTTTGCCCCCTACCAAAAGGAAGTGGGGGAAATAGGTACCATGGAACACTAGGAGGGAATCAATCTCATAGCTTTCCTAGCAACTTTACTATCTGCCCCTTCCTTGGCTTAGAAGAATGCACACATACCTTTTTCTCTGCCGCACCAACAAACTGCCAAAGAGATAGTTCTCCAGAAGATTGCCAACCTTCCTTCCACAGGCTCTCCACTTGGAGTCTTGGTCCCCACACAGCCTTCTAAAATCTTGTGGTGGATAGGCTAAATTCCTGGCCGGCACAGCCCAAGAAGCAGGTATATTACCCACATCAAATATACTTTAAAATTGCCAAACGATAATCACTTATATATATATATATATCCCTTTTTTATGTCTTATCCTGCAAGGGAAACTACACACCTGTAGACTATTCATGCCCTCATTCTAGATCTGGATACCACCTATTCTTACCACTTTAATCGAAGCATTACATTAAGGGGATGTGTCACCAAGCTATTGAAACAAGTTGGCAAAAAAAGGGCCATAATCAAATAAAAATGTCTGTTGAAGTTACGGTGATGTTCTAGTGTTGTGGTGACATTTATAATTTGTGCAAGTATTTAGTGTCAAAAGTCTACTTATTGTGGAGTGTGATGTACTATGGGATCGTATTTTGTTTGTATTGTAATTAGATTAGGTATCTTTAGTTTTTATTCTTTAGCAGTAATTCTTTTTTCCCTTTTATGTTTCCTTATTGACGTCGAACAGGTTTCAGGTTTCCAAGAACATGGTTTTGCCTCTCCTAATTCAACATGACGATATACCTTAACAGTTAACCTCAGTGGTCTAAATCTAAATGCTTTCATTGAATAAACACAAGCAGAAGTTTTTTGGAAGTTGTAAAAGTTGTAAAAATTGTGAGAAAAGATATGAGGGCCAACCTAAACATGGGCCTATATACAATGGATGATGGCGCAAGATCCATGCCAAGAAACAATAACCTTTTTCTTTTGGGGGGGTGGTCGTGGGTTGCCGAGAAAAGCACTTAACTATATTATTTCAGTTCTAGTTGTTTTAACATGGATCGCCATTGCAGTACTGTAAGAAAGATGGTCATTTGCATAAGGATTCAAATATAAATTGAAGAATACCACAAAGAAGATAACTTGAAGCAAAAAAAATGAATTGACAATGTAGCATATTAACGCAATACACATTATACAGGATGAAACATGTATCAACTCATTTTTGTTGGAGGAAGAAATTGGGAGCTATCTTTAACTCAAAGTATGCAAACCATCCGACCACAAATTTGAACACTAACCTGTCGATGGACCATTCGACAGACTGAACGCTCTAAATCGGAAAGCACCTGAACATTATTATCAATTACAAGCAATACCATGTGAGTGAAAAGAACAGATGGTCAAAGACAACACACCAACGTCAGAATTAAGTCTTTATATTTCCAAAGTAGAACATAAAATGCCACTGCTTCTTAGGCAGTGAAGAAAAGTTCAATAAGAGATATTTATGTAAAGAATTAAGAGGCCTTTTTTTTTTGCAATGAGCATGGTTTTAGGATCGAATCAGACATAATGAGGTGCCTGCCACAAAATGAGGCATCAGCTTAGTTATATCCGTATGAATCAACCAAACACAATGAAAGAATTAAAATACTAATCTTAACTCCAAAGAAATGCCAATATATGTCATAATGGATGGGTTTGAAATCTGCAAGGCACTGAAGATTAAATAGTTAAGACATAATAACTGAATAAGAATGATTGTTTCATTTTTTTAAATCACCTAATAATAATATGCGGCGAACATGTACCAGTATGAGCTAACAAATGTTCAAAAATTGCTATAAGGGTCAGAAGCATTCTTTGCATGAAACAAAGAGCATCTCCGCAGCTAAAAAGGTAAGAAAAAATTCTTGGGATAGAAGAGGTCCAAACATATATTTTCCTGGTACAGCTTCCTATACAGCCACAAGTAACTATAGGATTTCCTTTGCTATATTACACTGTTTTAACCTTATAGTAGTAATAATAGTTAGACATTCATAAAGCAGCCGCTAGTTCATGAGTTTTGTTAGGCCATGTACCACCACCACATTCAGATCCCAATTTGATGCGATCTTTGTTTTCTAAATCCACTTCTGATCCACATTGGAAACGAAAGACAAAGTTTGAGACTCGAAATCATCAACGGATCAGAGGAACATTGATTGAATGTAGATTGAGACAAGGACAAATGTCTTCTCTTTGAGAAGGGGTTCCCCCTTGCTCCTGACAATGGTCTTAGAGGTTGCGGCATAACACTAGCTTGAAATCCTGTCAGCAACTGTTACACATCCCACCAGATTTAGGCACAGAAAACAAAAGAAAGAAATCACATTTTGATTTGAAAGGATCACTAGAATCACCAAGCACTCTACCCCATAAAAGTAAATGCATAAATTGAAGATTGGTAGCTCTAACACTTTTCAAAATCTCCCACACCCTCCCCCAAGGAAAAATAAATTACTACACCAAATCTAAAATAGAATTATGAAAGAAAGTTAAAACTAATGGAAAATATAGACTAAAAATAGTTGAAGAAAATGCCAAAAATGTTGACTTCGAGGGCCTAATGTAATTGTCAATACGACCTTGATACTCGGGGGAAACTTGAAGTACTCACAGATACCATATGTAGATTAATTGATAGGTTCACCAATCCTCAATGCAAGGGTATATAAGACCTTTTCACCCGTTTTAAGTTTGATTCTCTTCAGTCTTTTCTCCCACCCCTTCCATTCACAGTTTGACTTAAGATTCAGTAGTGATGGGAAGCTTTTTTTTTAGTGCACCACTGTACAATCAAACCAGAAAGAAATCATTTAGTTGAAATTTCTCCATTTTTCACTGAAATTTGTAATACTAGACTGTTATTTTTTCTGTTCCTCATAAGCCTTAAAATAATCTCATTATTGCCTACATATTAGCAATTTATGGACAGAATTAGGTAAAATCGCAGATTCCTGCAAAAGCACACAGCCCCTAAAAACCAAAATTTTTGCTGATGCCTCATAAAATATTCCAATACCCATTACACCATTCTACTGCAACACAAAAGTTCCTGGCCTTTTTTTCTAACAAAAGTAAGGGTAACAAAAGTAAGGGAGACATACAGAAAGATCAAGGGGAGATTGAATATGGACACACTGGATGTGTACCTTTGCCATAGAGGTTAGAATATCAGCCACAAAAAAGTCAGAAAATGTTATCACCTGTATTTATCAAGCATTCATTAGATCAAGTGGAAAGCACCATATAGACCATAAGAAATTTGACACTCAATGTCAATAAAATTATAGTAGATGTTACGAATTCTGCTTCAGAAAATCGTAGCAATTCTAGCATACTATCTAAAGAATACAAATTCAAAAAAAAAGGGTCCTGTTCCATATTCTTTTGTTCCTTAGAACCTTAGAACCTGAGAACCAGATGTCATAGAACAAACTTTCAAGTGAGGGGAATAAATTTATATTTAATTTTTCCTTGACAA
Source organism: Macadamia integrifolia (assembly GCF_013358625.1). Taxonomy (NCBI): domain Eukaryota; kingdom Viridiplantae; phylum Streptophyta; class Magnoliopsida; order Proteales; family Proteaceae; genus Macadamia; species Macadamia integrifolia. The sequence goes on from NC_056558.1 coordinate 28,256,019, forward strand.
ATACAGAAGCATAGAGGAGAAACCAATGGCATCCTTCCAATATATATATATATATATATATATTTGAAAAAGTAGCAAGCAGCATGTTCTTAAAAAGTAAAAATTGGATGAGAAATAAATATTACTCAATTAGAACTTGCCTGCACAGGAAGTATTATCCTCCAAAGCGTCCTTAAAAAGTAGTAGCGAGATGATAGATAAATGATTTCAAAAGGAAATACGAAAATCATTATGACAGAAGCATACAAGAGTACCTGTAACAGTCAAATTTTAAACTTCAACATGCTTCATCTGACGTACAAATAAAGGATCAACAAATAGATTTTATAAATACAACAAATCATTAATCAACAGAACAATATAATACCCACTCTACCAACAGTGATCTCCAAATTCTCATGCAACTTTGTAGAAGAGGTATAATTCATCATTAATTTTTTTTTATTCCTCTCTCCTTCCATATAACCAAACAAGAAGAAAAAAAAAAACAAAAATTGAAAAAAAATTGAGAAGCAGAAGGCATTAAAAATTTGATAATCCACGAGAAATTTAGAGTTTTGAGGAGTGGGTGTGAAGCATGGGAACTGGGAAGATAGTCATCTTTAGGAAAGGGGATGTCAAAATGTCAACGATTTTCAAAGATAGATTGGAAATAAGAGGTAGAGGGCTGGAAGATTTTCGATATTGGGATTTAGGGTAGGTTGATGGGTCGAGTGACCTCTACACAAAACATTCCAGCAACTCAATACTACAGTTCTATTGCCCTGTGTACTCTTGTTCTGGAAGTACAAGCAATGTACTCCACATAAAAGGTCTTATCCTTTGGTTCACGCAACCACCAATGGAAACTCCGACTCTCACCTCAAATAGACACATAGTGATCAAAGCATCACTTAGGCGTCCAGGCAACGCCTTGGGTCACAAAGACAATGTGACAACTATGCATAGACTAGAAGGCAGCTAGTTAAGTTAGTGTCTGCGCCAAGACACTGAATTAGTCAAGAAGATGGAATGAAAGGATTATGCCACTCTTTGGGAAAAGGTAAGAAAATCTTACAATCATACCATATTCCAAATAGTGCTAACAAGTTGAGTCATAGATTAACAAGCTCATAATGGATAACATCCAAATCATAGGTAAAAACTGGAAGTTGACATTTTAAAGAAACAAAGCAAGATCAGCAAATGTTTTACACCTCAATCCCATCTCTAGCACACACACAAACACGCCACAAACCAAAAAGAAAGATTGGCATTAACAATTATTAAAAATTAGCCAAGAAATCATTAATGATCAGATCCCTTGGTGTATGCTTTTTGTTGATATTCTTTTGGCAGATGAAACATAAACAAGAATAAGTTGGATTTACGGAGATCAACCTTGGAATAAAAAAGGTTTTAAGATAAATAAAATAAAAATAGAGTAAATGATCTGTAACGTCAGTAACAAATAGGACTGAAAGTGGGATGGTGAAAATTGATGATAGGGATGTACTACAAAGGAAATTTCTAGGCACCTAAGTTCAATCATAAAAAAAGAAAAAGAAATAGAGTATTGTGCACAAACAATTTGAATAGAGGGGATGGGGTAGATGGGTGCAACCTGAGAGTTGTGTGATCGGCGTATTCCTTTAAAATTCAAAGGAAAATTTTATAGGATAATTATACGACCAGCAATGATGTATGGAATTGAATGTTGGGCACTTAAGAAACAACATTTAAACAAACTTAGAGTAACTAAAATGAGGATGTTGAGATGGATGGCTGGTAAAACTAGAAAGGATAAAATAAGGTATAAACAAATTAGAAATAATTTAGGAGTAGTTCCAATACATGATAAATAGCAAGAAAGTTGTTTGAAGTGACATGGGAATGTGCAATGAAGGCCATTAATTGGTTAAATGCTCTACGTACGGAGGGGATTTGATTCAGATTGAAAGAGCTAAAAGAGAAAGGGGATGGCCTAAAATGGCTCTGGGAGAAGTGGTGACGAAAGACGAGCATAGCTTAGGACTAGTAGCAAGTATGGCTCTGGATTAGATCTGATTGGAGAAAAAGGTCCATGTAGCCAGCCCCATTTAGTTCGAATAAGGCTGAGTTGAGTTGAGTTGAGAAAAATCATTCATGATACCATTAAGAGAGGAACAAGGTTAAAAGTATCAGAATCGCATATCATATCAATACCACCGATACCAATACCGATACTGATACGATACAAATCGATACTTTAAACCTATCATATGGCAACCCTTTTAAAGATATTGATACGATAAGTATCATTTCGGTACCCACCGACACCAATACGATATGATACAGACCAATACTTTAAAGCCTGGAGATGAAGTAGATATTACACTGGTTGTGATGCGGCCAATGATACTTCTCCATGAGAATAAAGATAAAGGTAAGCTGTCATGCTTGTTGGCACAATGATTGTCATCCAAGTGGCACACTGCAAGTATCAAAATATAAACTAGAAGTTATTATGGGGAATATTTTAGTATAAGAATCTAAACCAGTATAAATTGATCAATATCTAAAATAAAACCTAAATGCTTATGGCAGAATAAATACTTTGAAGATGAAGAAGAGATAAAGATTTTACTTAATGAAAAATCAAGAGATGGATTTTTCAACAGGATAAACAAGTAACAGGAAATAATTACAGTGCTATTTTCATATATTAGGCTATATGTTGTCTATCAGTTTTTGCCCTAGTTCCTTGGTTGACCATGCTTGGGGACAGCATTTGGTCCCCTACGGAAAAAGGGGAAAGGTACTTTAGCAGGCAAGCAGTTTTGAGTGTTTTCTTTTTTTCTTGGGTGCATAAAAAATTCATTACTAAAAGGAGAAAGAATACAAGGGCCCCCCTAGAAGAAGGGAGGAGGAGAAACAGACAAATAACAAATACAACAATACATAACCACACCCACACTAGAACGTGTGGAGAAGACACCAAGAGGCAACAATGAGCCTAAATCTAGGTGAGTTAACAAAACTAGATGGGATCACAAACAAATTGCTTTTGACATAAAAAAGAATAGTGTCGCAGATCTGCTAGAAAGATCTAGTTTTGAGAGTCCACCTTATGAAGTTGCACTCCATACAGATATGATATACAAAAAGGTAGTTTACCCACATGGTCACAGACTAAATTACTACCAAAGGACATGTCCACCCAAATCCATTATTTTTCTCCGGGGCCAACATCTAGAAAGGAGGTCATTCCAAATTGAAAAGAAGAAGGGGCAGCAGAAGAAGAGGTGATCAACGCACTCATTGGTATTCCAACAAAGCAAGAAGAAGGAGAGGGGATGTGCCTCCAAATAAGGAAAGACAGTGTGGGGAGGCAATGAGAGAGGGCCCGCCATGTTGTGAAGCTGTGGCGGGGGATGTGGGACTTAAACCAAACCAAGTTGAACCGTGTTATAAGATCGGAGAGGATCCCAAGCCAAATTGGAAGTTGGAACTAAAGACCTCATGGAAAAGGCAGACCAAGAAACAATACCACCACGTCTAGAGGGCCTTCTAGGGATATCTAGTGGAGTAGACCAAAAAGAATATCATTGGGGGAGGAAGGGCGCGCCCCAATTATCATGTTGGATTATGTCTAAAACCTTGGCCAACCTGTCAAAACCCAAACTATAAATAGCTCTGTCACCGACTAAATGAATGAATCTTTGAGGATACCAATGGTCCCGGACATAAATTAGTGGAGACACCATAATCAATCAAGGAGCCGATAGCTCCATAAGGAGAGTCGTCCAAATGGAGTAATTTCGGAGGAGCCTAGAGAATAAATCCAGTTTACCCAAATGATTTTCTTCTTGGTCGTTATCTTCCAAGTCATCTAAGCTTTATAACCCTTCTCCAAACCCAAAAAACATCAGAGATAAGGAAGAGTTGTCCAAATAGAGTAATTTCGGAGGAGCCTAGAGTAGATCCGGTCTACCCAAATGATTTTATCTTGGCCATTTATCTTCCAAATTAAATTGACGATACCAGCAAAGTTGACATCTTTAATTTGCCTCAGCCCAATACCCCCTTATCGTTAGGGAGGCAATCGGAGGCCCAACTGATAAGGTGGAGAAATATAGAACAGGTAGATCCGTACCACAGAATACATATAAGAGCTTCAAGCTTCACATAACAACCTAGAGGTTATCAACTAGCCCAATCTCTTCCCCCTAGTCAATGTGGGACTAAAGAGCATGCCCCCTCAATGCCTCTCATGTTTCTTGCCCAACCTTCGAGACTCAACAAATCTGGGCCATTTCTTGGACACAACATATCGTGGCTTGGTGTGGGGTTGGGGTGCCAAAAATTGTATCAGAGCGGACCCCGGCATCGTGTGGGGCCACAATAGGACACGTTGCTACAAGGGTGAGAATGTCACGCCCAAGAAACGGCTCAGATCCGTTGAGCCCCGAAGGTTAGGAAAGAAACAGGAGAGGCATTAAGTGTGCATGCTCTTTACTCCCACATTGACTAGGGGAAGAGACTAGGCTAGTTGATAACCTCTAGCACCCCTTCCATAACGCATTTTAAAGCTTTGAGGGATTCGCCCCAAAGAGAACAATATCGTGGCTTGGTCTAGGTTCGGGGCATGACAAGAGAGGAAATAAATGCATAGCTTAGGCCTTGTATCAAGTATGACGTTGAATAACTGATTGGAGCGTAGGGATCCATGTAGCCGACCCTATTTAGTTGGGATAAGGTTGAGTTGTTGCTAATGTGGAGACCTGGCATATGCTCAAATTGCCTCAAACAGACCACAGAAGACTCAACAAATAAGGGGACAGCCTTAGAGAAGACCATTAACTCATTGGCAAATCCATAAAGGTAAGGTGGGAAAACTTTAAGGCCTTACATTTCAGGAGATGAATGATAAGTTGTTGGTCCATACAGGTTTGAATGTTTCTGAAAAGGACTTCAAGGGATAAAGTGAATATAGGGGGAGAGGGGGCAGCCCCAATGGATACCTATAGAAGAGGCAAAGTAACCGACCATTGACAAGCACTGAGAAGTTTTTTTTTGGGGCGGGGAAATACAGTGGGAAATCCAATTGATGAAAGCAGGGGGGGGGAACCAATTTTGTGCATGACATTGGCAATGAAATCCATCTCAAGGAGTTGAAAGCTTTATAGATATCAATCTTCACAAGCTCCGATAAAAAAGTTGGCGAGATAAGACAGTGAGATTTTGTCCAATGAAGATCAATTATTGAAGCAATTTCTACAACCCAAGGGCTCCAAAAGGATAAGGACAACTAGAAAAGGACCTAAAGTTTTATGGATTAGAATTGACCCCCAAAAAAATCCATGTATCGAAGGCCAACTAATTCGGAGAAGGCTTACTCTAGTTTCATTCGCACTTAGAAACTAACAATAAAAAACAACTGCATCACCCCAATTGAATTAACAATTAAATTGTCAACAAAGGGCAGAAACATAATTATGAAAAGTAAATCAAATGTCATCAATACACATACCCTTCATACTTCTGCTCCAAATGAATCTTAGAGAGAAGTTGACAACAAGTGGGATAGATAAGTATATTTGTGCGAAAAAATAGGAACAGGTAATGATTAGTGCAGCATAGAAGAAAGGAAGAAGAAGAATAAAAAATAAGGGCAATAACCCTAATAGCAACTAAGGACAGCACTTAAGAAGAATTAGTAATGACCCCCCGAATGATAAAGTATCATTACAAGAAATCCCAGCTCTATATTCTCAACAATTTGAACTTTGAATAAAACTTAAATAATGAGACCAGACTAGGGCAATAAGCATCACACCCAACATGTAAAAACTAACTTAAATCAGCAAAGTGATAGAAGTTTCTCAAAAATATGTAAAACAAAATAGATCATTAGATCCAGAATATATCTAAAGTCAAAGCCAGAGAAGTCAATGAAGAAGAAATTTTTTGAGAAAAGAGCAGGAATATCTAATAAGCATACTAGTTTGGAACTACAGTACCTTCCATATTTCTCTATGCGTAAGATAATCCTGGGAAAGATCAAATATTTTGGCATAATTGATAGTGGACTGAGCAAACACCCATAGATTTACTCCCCAAAGCCACACCATCATGGTCTGCAAAATCAAATGAAAGTTAAGGCATGAGGAAATGAAAGCCTCAAGCATCTCTCCCAAATTTAGACATTTCAAGAAGCCCATGGCCAGTGGAGTAGGAAGAAAAAAAAAAAAAAAACATACTACAAGAAGAAGAGGATTATAATACAAAAAAGCCTCATATAGAAATAGATCCCGCAAATCAGCACTCATTCTCATGACAGAATCACAACCGATCTGCATATTTAAGAAAGAAATCCAACTGAGATCAAATCAACAAATTGATCACTTTCAAAGATCTCTCACACTTCTGGACCTCCTATGTGCAGTATAAATATGAAAGCATTATAACTGACCTTGCAACAACCGAAGCCCCAGATTACAAACAGGAGTACCTTGAATATCAACCACAATTAAACCATGAGCAAAATGTGACTGCCTCTAGCAGAAAAACATCCAATTAAAAAATTAATTTTCCTGTCTGAGAGTTCAGACTTTGTTTGATTAGATGTAAAGCAAATGAAAATCATAAAAAGTAGTGACTATGGAATGGAGTCAACTCAAAAAGTGATATTTGCTGTGTTTGGCTGGAAGCCTGGAATGCAAAGAACTGATGTAAATATGCCTTGAATTATGCAACTTGTCCCCTCCCAAAACTTTCATTCATTTGACTTTAGAACTTTCCTTTGGTTTTGGAGTCAGGGAAAAATCATTCAGAGAAATTAATCATATGAATGTAACTTCACTTCCAATAAAAAAAACCCAGTCAAGAGTTGCCTTTCCTTTTTTTCACTTCACTTGACATCTAACTTTTTCAACACAACATTGAGAAAATTATTGAACATAGGTAAACAAGGGTTGGAACACATATACGGATGTTAATAGATTTTAAACTGGGATGACATCTCCCTCTCTCCTAGGCAAAAAGTGAATTTCAGAGTAAGGATGAGAAGAATCACCAATAAGAAAGAATAGTGGAGTGTAGATAAGATGAGCCCTAGGTTTAGATTACACACCCCTTTTAACAGGACCTCAAGCAAATCCTAAAACAGAATTTAGGTCAATGACAATGTCAAAAGTCAACCTTATCCGATGAAGGTCAAACTCTGGCCACTGTTCATAATCTGTTAGAACAAGTACATCCAAAAGTACTGCAATGTCCTAACCGTCAGATTTCTATCAACGGTTGAAACCGTATTATAATATCAAACCCAAAACTCAGATTTGGGGATAATCCTTATATCAGCAGATCAGCAGACCTGATCTGATTCAAACCTTGGTCGAAGCTAAGGTCACTAGGAAAGGGAACTTTAATGCCCCAAAGGCCCAAAGTGAGAAGAGAACCTACTGGTCAGATTCCGCAACAGCATAAATCAACCCCAGCTAAAAAGGGCCCAAAATAGGGCTGCTGGCTGCTGCCAGCCCTTTGGTGGTGGTCCTTGGCCATGATTTAATCCCCACTGAGAACAGGCTATAAACAGCAATAAAAACTGATGATAAACACTTCCAAACCCAAGTTAGATCAATCTCAGCAAACACCAATAACAATAGGAGAAAGAAAACTTACTTGAGGGAAGAAGATATGACCTTTGGTTTTCCACCAATGGCCTAGATCAGAATCCCTCCAATCCCAAGAGTTTCCCACCCTTATCTGAGTCTCACAGCAGCAAGAAGGCAATAGCCCTTCTTCATTGAACAAATCATCGGATTCCTAGAATAGGCTACAAGCTTTGATTTAAAAAGAAAAGAATCCTTGGCTATGTAAAAAAAACTATCAAAACATAGTTACATAGCCAATACGAAACATAAAACAAGAAGGGAACAATTCTCTTTACTAGGTAAAGGGTCCTTAAGAGAAATAAAAGAACCCATGATGGGGCCGGGGAATTAACTAGTCAGGCCCATGAATGGGCTCAAAAAACCCCATGTCGTCATATTAATGAAAGGGCCTTCTTCTTGAAATTGTGGCCACTAACTATATCACAACTGTTTCATCCAGCGCTGTTCGCATGGCCTACAGTCATGGCATAGGTGGAACTTGAGGGCTAGCCTTGGCAAGGATTTTGCCTAGTGGCATTTTTGTAATTAAAGTGAATAGTGTTTAGTATGACATTTTTGGGGGTCATGTCTCCTTCTGGAAATCCCTAAAAAGCATAACTACCTTGTAGGGGAGTGATAGGTTGTCAAGGAGTCTAGCCCTCAGTTGCCTGCCCTACACTTGTGGCCTGAGGTCTGTCATTGCTACACACTTCGCCTTGTGACCCCTTTAGAGCTAGGTTGTAATTCTCTCTTTCAGTTAATGCAATTACTTTGGCCTTCTACCATCTGTGTGCATGTTTGTGCTTTTGTTTGCTTTTGACGCTTAGTTTAGGCTTACTCATGGCCATCATGTGCTATCGAGTGTCGCACGGACGCTTGTTTCAATTGGTCCGTGACAACTAGGCCTTCCTTTCTTCCTTATTTGGGAGTAAGTTATAAACACCCCTGCATCAAGGACATACAATGTTCATGCACCAATCATCTTACAACAGGCGCCAAGAAAAAGAGCAAAACATGCAATGAAGGAAAAGAGAAAGAACCCACTACAAAACTCACTACAGGAAAGGAAGCTTAAAAAATAAAAAATATAAAAAGGTGGTTATCACTGAAACCTAAATGAACCCAAGAAGGGTTCGACAACTAGGCTTCAACCAGATGCTAGGGGAAATGCTCATAATTAGACGGCTTTGTCTACTAGTAGTCCAGCACTGGGTTTTCCCCTCGGTTTTTACAGCTCTGCAAAGGCCATATTCAATTTCCAATTATTTACTTCAAGAATGCATCTTAGCAAGTGAGAGAGATATTAACAGTTACCAAAATTATTTAGTAGTTTGGACACATCATTTATAACTCTAAGGATGCTGCACAAACTTGAGAAAAGTTCTTGTACTTTCTCTATGTTAACAGAATAGAGTTGAAGTTCTAGTATGACCTTAAACAGAGTTGTTTGGAGGGCAAAGATACATGCAACCGACCGCTTTTAGGTGGGATGTCCCTATGGTGGTGCATCGATTTTTCGTGCTTAGCGGGGCTATCGAGTTTTCTCTACCCAATCCTTATTACATTGTAGCAGGTCTGGTGGTGGACATAACACACATGAGTTGCAATTGGTTTGCTTGTGGTAGCGGGCTTTATGCTAGTGCATTGAACCACTACTCACAGATCCTACCGCTCGAGTTGTGGGTTGCATTTTAGTCTTTACTGCGGAGTTGTGTGTTGTGTATCTAGCTTTTAATGCAAAATTGTGTGTGATTACATAGTTTTCAATGTGGAGTTGTGTGTTTGAGTTGTTACCTTCGTGCTTATCGAGGCTATCAAGAATTCGTTATCTCATTCCTCCTTTTTAATGAAAGTAGGTTGGGTGATGGATTATCTTGGTGGTGGACGTAATGCATGTAGGACGCTTTGGCTTGACTGATCTATATGGTGCTTCAGGTAGACAGCCGGTACCTTATTATAGTCTGCCGTTATAAGCTTGTGGCTGATTTGTAGTGGTGCTTCAAATTGACAGCCGGCACTTATTATAATTAGCCATAACCCATCAATCTTTTTGCATGGATCCTCACGTTCGTCCTTGCTTGGAATCCCCATGTAACTGACACATTAAGTTAGGATAAGGTTTTGGATGTTGTTGTCCCTGTGGTGGTGCATCTTTTTTTTTTTTCTAATCCGCTCATGGATCCACGTAGCAGACCCCATTTAGTTGGGAAAAGGCTGAGTAGTTATTGTCATTGTTGTTGTTGTTCTCTAATACCTATTAACCGTTGCCCATATTGACACTAAGGAATCACCTCTTGCCTACAATGGTGTACCATGTGCCAACAAGCATTATCCATATGGACTAACAGACATCATTTCATAATGAATTCAACGGGGGAAAAAAAAAAAAAAACATAATTATTGATTAAAAAACAAAAAGTATACCTTGAATCTCCAGAAAAAAATTGGGGATGGCATTATAGTAGTAGCATGCAATGGCAAACTTCCACCCTTCGTTTCATTTAATTCTAGTTGATGTTGAAAATGCCTCAGGCTGTTTCCTGGATCACTTGACCCTAAAGGAACCTGAACATAATTAGACTTGCACATAATATATCCACAGAATGCAACATGAGAGATTTTTTTTTTTTTTCTTCACATGTACCACTCGAAGCTTCCTCTTACCATCGTCTGAGAAAACAGGCCTGCTACCAGAACGTCATAGATGAGGACTATAAGAAGGAACTGCTACAGGACTTCCAAACATGGGTGAAGATGGAAAAAAATATGGCTTCTACCTTTCTGAACCTATGATAAATCTGCCACCAAAAAAAAAAAGGCTGGGAACTATCTAAAAAAGACAACCGTACCTACCAATAAAGATATTCTTCTGCCCTCAAAATCACTTATAAAAGCAGTGGTTTTCCAAATAAAACAAAAATGGCGAAGTGATACAATCAATAAACCAGCATTTGAAATCAATAAAAGAACTGCTTCTCCAAATAAAACAAAAATGGTAAAGTGATACAATCAAGAAACCAGCAGTTGAAATCAAAAAAAGAATCATATACGACAAATGGGTGCCTAGGTCGACTAAAAAAGGGTTCACAAAATGGATGACTAGCTACAACTAACCATTGAAAAGCGATTCTCCTGCAGATATGAATCAATAAAACAATCATAAGCCAAAAATGGATGTCCAAGTCGAGTCGCAAGGGGAAAAAAAGGGATTCTAAGGTCTTTCAGCAATTTACATAGATCAACTAAAACTAACATTGATATGCCACTTGGATGAAGTTTGATATTAATTAGATGCCTTGACCAATAGGCCTAAACCCATGTCACCCATTGGAAGGGTGGGGATGGGGAGAAGACTATCAATCAGGGAAAAGAAAAACCAGACAAGTGGTAGCAGAGCACATCCATACAAATTTAAGAAGCAAAAAATAACGACTTCCCTATCCACACCTTATTGATTTCTTTTTCTTCTTTTTTGTCCTTCAATTTGCTAGATTCAAAGCACAGCGAAATCATCATCGCCAAAGCTTCTCCGAGCAACTTACGCTAGACATCCCACCGATCATGTAACCTCGAACAAAGCAGAAGGGAGCAGCTTAATTGTTCATATCAGCAATTTCTTCCAAAAATTTGAAGATTGCGAACCCTAAATCAAAGAATAGCCAAGCTTTTGATCTCGTTTTTCTCCCTTTCGATGGCTTTTGTGAAAAAGGGATGAAGAAGTGGGAACAGGGAGGGGAAAGAAGATTGGCAATTGTAACCGTTAATGACGTTGCATCATGGTTTTAAAAACCGGATCGGTCAGGATCGCCCGGACCCGATCAGTATCAGTATTGGCCGATATTGATCCCCAGTATCGATCCAATGGTAAGGTATGAAGGTAAAATGGTTTTAAAAAAATGCGGTAAATTTATCCTATCCAGACTGGTACCGATCCAATCCGTATCAGTTAAGACGATAGAGTTTTATTGAGAATAACGGATTACACTCAAGTTGTCTAGAAACACATGCATAGACAAACAAGTATCGAAAATAAGCCAAACAGTCCTATCCGTAACGGATTGGGCCCCCCTAACAAGGGTATCAGCTATAACGTTAACCTCCCTTGGAACACAAAAAAAAAAAGATAGTCATCAAAGAAAGAGTAGAGGTAGCGAATATCCTCAATAACTGGCCATACTGCAAGATCTGGGCTTTGAGAAAAATCCTGCAAATAAGAAATCAGCTGCTGACAATGGATCAGACATGGACTTAAGGGTTTCAATTAGACTGTTTGGTCCAGTTCCATCGGGTTGAATTGATTTTGATCTCTTACTGGGCTAACTCAAAACCGAACTGTTAAAGAAGTTATTGGTTTTGTTCTAATTTCTTTTTATCGATTTGTAATCCGGCTATTATCAAGCTTGGTCTATTCTTGATTTGGGTTTACATGTATACATTATACACAAGGACATTAATAGGAAAAAAAAAACTAGCTTTTTCGTTAAAGTAAAAGATATACCTCAGGCAATGCAATGATATAGAACTACTGATGGGAAAGGATTCCACATCCATGGTATAGAGAAACTCGATCCTTATTAAAATAATAATTTATAATCACAAGACTCCATATTCATAGGGATTTTCTTATTCACAGCCTATAAGGAATAGCAAACTTTTTTCTATTTTTTGAGAAACAAGAAAATAACTTGACATGTGTTACTGTCGAAAATCAGTATGAGTCGACCCTGTACAAGCACAGAAGGCAAAGGCCCGGAGGTATCTTTAGGATTAGTCTTCCGATGTCCAAGTTAGTGACCAGCAGAACAGTGTTTTTTACAGGAGTAATGGTGGGTGTCGACGTACCTCCTGTAGATTCCTTTTCGGTTCCCTTTTATAGGGTTTCTCAGTCTAGGGTTCCGGGAACCCCTCCCTGGGAATCTTCTCCTCATGTGATTTGAAGCCTTGCGGCCTCTATCGGATGGGCGACACATGTCCCTCCATCGAATGCCACGTGTCCTCGCTTTATTGGGTGATCAATCCCGTCGTATCAACATGAAAATAAAATGTACAACATCTACCTCATCACTTGCTACCATGTTCAACTCACCATAACATAACCAATGGGGTTGGCAGTCTAGTGGTGAAAATGTGATACCCTACTTTCTAAACCTGATATAATTACCCGTATTGGCTTGTGTTGATCATACAAGAGCTGAACCAGAGAAAACCGACGCAAGTACCATATAGAATATGGAAGCAAGAGTGACCTTGAACTCGGGTTGGCCCGACATGACCGAGCGGGTACCAAGTGTAATATGTGCACCCAATCCTTGCACTTGCACACACCACGAGGTCATATACAAGGGTAAAGGTACATACTAGTATTTGTGGGTGCCTGCGTAATTTAATTATGTGTGAAAGTTGATTCCCATTGAAGCCCAAGTGGAACACTAACAAATGGGCTGATTGAAAGGTATGACACTAGGGGGCTACGATACCCACCTGTGACTAAAAGACATTTTGGGGCCCCAAGTATATAAGGGAGATATTTATTGCTTCCTCCCTCATTAATGTTAGTTGGTTGGTGGGAGAAAGTAAACAAGAGAGAGAGAAAGAAGAAGGGAATCGACCATAGAGCTTCACCGGAGCAGGATCTTGGCATTTTGAGGCCGGAATGATGATCAGCTCGCCGGGATTTTTGATTTGAGGTAGGTATTATGCATATTCCAAGAATTCTTAGGAAAACCCTTTTTCTTAAATCCTCTTTTGGTTTTTGGGGGAAAAAAATCACTTAAATCTTGCTAATCCTACTTGGGTAATCGAATATAAGGTCTAATGGAATGTGTGTATAATGATTTTGAATGATTTGGAAGGAGTGTTGGTTAAGATCTAGAGTATTGGAGAATTCTTGAGCTAAAGGAGTGAAATTGGGGTTTCATTGGTGTTCTTGAGAAAAGAGGTAAGAATCCCCCTTTTTCGTTTGATTTGATCTTAGATCTAGGTTGTGGATGTATGAGTGAATTTTAGATGAGGGATTGGCGTTACCAAATTGACCGCAAATGAGTTCCCCAAGCGGGAGAGACGATGGGAAGATGACAGCAAAATTCCCATTTTCTAACCAGGGGGTTGTCACACAAGCGGGTCTTAGACCAACCAATGTGCCCAGAACTCAGTTTTGAGTCTCTGGCCTGACCGGCGGGTGTCACACCAACGGGTCTCAGACCCATCAGCTAGAAGAGTCTCATACCCACCTGTCAAGTCAGTGTGCCCAGAACGGGCCCAAATTAGATGGGCAACCCCCATTTATGATTCTAAATATGATTTGGGTGTTCAATCATGATGATTTTGACTCCAAAGTAGTGAAATGATAAATCATTACGCTTATTATAGGTTACACTCATTATACGCATACCCACACATCAGATCTCCTACGTACCGAGTGCAAGCACCGCATACTTATACAAGTAAGTGGGGAGTAGACTTTGATTTAATTTCAGAGTGTTTATGCATCACTTAACATGTGTTAGTCTAGCCATGTCTTCATGTCACTTGTGCGTAAACTAAACATCACGTATGCTATATCACGCATTGTATGTGCATTTACATAATATGATATGCTTTGTTTTATGTTTGAATATTCATTGCGTCTTGATGTATGTGATGGAGGAATCTCATTTAGACATGATATGTATGCTAGATTAGATGCCGTAGCCGGCTTGAAAACGAGTGCATGGTGGCTCGTGGAATGGGATGCAGTGCCATCGTGTAATCGTACTATCTCATATAGAGGTATACGACTAGGATTGATATACCCCTTTATGCTACGATCCTTCCCAACAGGGATTTACGTGTTGGGTTACCAGTGGGGAGAAGCATCGGGTCGTGATTGTCGGACTCCTATAGTAATTAGAAGTACGCACGACTGATCGCTAGAACAGTCGGTAATCTCGATGGTATATTCAGAGGGTCAATCGTATTGTTTTTATTTCGAGTGGAGTCACTCATTTACTTTATGTCATTTAAATTTTCGAGAGTCAACTTGCATTTACATTCTGGTACTAACGATGGGCCTTCATCGACAACCCTATGGGCATATCGCGGGATGGGGTTCACGGCTTGTACCCGGGGCATACACACATTGTGGTTGTGAATAGCACATAGCCTATGACATAGTAATGTTGTTTAGGTAAATAGGATTAAAATGAATTGCATACATATAAATTCATTTGTATTGTGACTGCTTGTGTGGTCTTCCTTTTCACTTACTAGGCTAGTGAACTCATCCCATGTGCACAACTCTTTTTAGGTGATTTTGCAGGTTCTCCGTTTGAAGATCAGGAGCCGAGTCCCACTGTGGAGTTTCCCTCCAAGGACTGGTGGGTCTCTGATGAGTTTGAGCACAATGCTGATTGCAGGTGTAAGGATTGTGCTGCATGGTAGCAGTGACTCCAGATTAATTATTTTTTATTCTTTTGATATACCCTTTTGATGACTTGATGCTTAAATTGTTATATTTTTGTAAATATATCATGCCTTTGGACCCATATGTATACAACTTTTATAACTAAATTTAGGTATCAAGTATTTAGGGAACAATTACTGGTATTATTATGAACAGATCTTCCGCTGAAAATACAGGTCTTATCTTACTTAGTAGATGTATGCTATATAGTGATTACTACATTGTTGATCTTGGTAGGTTTGTGAATTAAACGGAGTTAATTCGACCACCAGCTTGGTTCTGTGAGAACGGGGTGTGATAGAAAATGCCCTCAACCCATCACCGCTTGAGTCGGCTGGTTGTGGGTTCGAGTCTTGACACGCCCACTATCACCCATTGGTCTTGCGGAAGCGCCGCTTGCCATACGAGGGCTTGTCCTAGGGGCTATGATCACTATTCACTACTATCGAGCACCCTTTTTTTATTACCAAAAAAAAAGAACTCACCATAACACAACATTCTAAGAACTAACCAACCACACCACCATGTTCTCACTACAACACTTAATATCAAACTGTTTAATGTTATTACATAACATAGAAGTTGTCCCAAAGTAATTTAAAAGATCCCCAAGACCACACCACACTATCAGTCTTTGGCAAAAGAGCCGCCAAGCTAGCAGAGCAAGTCACCAATTGCAACACCTTGTACTTATTCTATATTGTCATTGAGGCCCCTTGAGCAAGATCCTTGATTTCTACATCAATCTTGCCGCCGGTGTATCTGAAACCAAAACCAGCACATGTGGATTGTCATTCGTGGACTATAAAAACACCCAACCTGCTTCAACTGTACTAGCATCAAAGTCCCTAGCTATATACATTACTAAAGGATCCTGAGTTAGGTTATCAATAAAATCCAAGGAAATTTTATCAATTTCTAGACAAGTACAGGATAAATACTTGTTTGCCCTTCTAGTGTAACACACATTTTTTCCAACAAGGGTAAATACTGCCATTTCACATGAGTATATTATGCATAACAACAAAAACTTTTGATAATGACATAATGATAAGTCACTTTCAAATTATTTTTGAAAACCTTTTATACCCCTAACTTAAAAAACTTGTAGTCTTACAAAATATATATATATTAGAAATAAGAAAAGGGACAATTAAAAGAAAGTGTGCCATTTGGAGAATCCGATATATAAAACATGGGAAAGACTCTTTGAACATAAGGTGTAGGCAATGCTACCTCACATAAATGATTGTTCATATATGCACACTTCACTTTTTTCATCTATCTTGAGTTTGAGAAGATCTGATAATCTGTTTAATGGATGTTGCCCTTCTATTTAGCACAGTTTGAGCTAGAGATTAAGTTCTTTGGTAAGAAAAAAAAAAAAATCTTGAACAAGCTGAACTCGCAAAAAAATCATATATGTAGAGATGGCTTCAAGCACAACTTTTCTCCCTCGTTTCAGGAAAAAGTGTTCTACCGTGATTTTCAAATTTCTTTCCCAATTAGGTTGGGTGAGAACAGGTAGCACCATCAACATGGGTTATAAGTGAACAAAGAAAAAAATACAAAATTTCAAAGCCAATGTGTTCGTGGGAGTGGGAGGGTAGTCCATAGGCACTTCTTGTTCTTATTGGATTGGCTGCCTAAGACTTCTCAGAAATTCACATCTCAATTCCTAACTTTTGACCTTGTTCAATCACAGTGAATTATGTCATCATGGTGTTGGAAACAACAAAAGTCATTTTATCTTGGAACCTCATAACTACAGATGTTTTCGCTTCATAGGTTGAAATAATTTCAGCTAGAATTCAATAACGGAAGGATCCAACACCAAAAAATTCACATTTAGATCTTGAATTATCTTACTAGCAGCGTGTATATACTGTACCTGCAAAGCTCCAAAGCCCACGATAACACTGGGCCACCAAACCCTTACTTATCCAACTCCCAAATGACCCCTCCATCTTCTGCAATGCCAGTGAAATTTTTTAGCTTTCAACTCAAATTCAAAACAGTGCAGGAAACAACAGTGGCAAAGATCTACCTAAGGAACAAGACTGAGCCTATAAGCAGTAACTACTATCAATCCATAACTACTAAGTACATAAGGCTCCTTTGCCTATAGATGGCAATGAAGGAAGTCAAAGGTCAAGGTTTACAAACTGAAAATGCAAAGAGAGGAGAATTGACCATTGGACACAACCCACCCAGATGTCCAAAACTCAATCCCATGCTATGACTAAACTGTCTAATTTATTAAAGAGAAATTACAAATAATGCTTTAAGACAAAATTGATATATTGTCCAATCTACCAATGAAGAAGGGCCTGTTTGGATCTTTGAATACGGACACTGTTCCTGTTCCAGGAATGAGCGCCAAGCTGTACTGTTTCAGGTATATGTTCTAAACAAGAACACACTGGACAACAATGTGCCGGGAATAGGTATTGGCACAGTAACTGGCAGCAACATGTTTGTATGTTAATAACTGATGTTCTATAAGTCTTCTATTCCATTTATTAGGACGTACAAACAATCCACAAGACCAAATTGTGTGTTGCACAACTAAGTCTGTAACTAGAAGAGAAATAAAGCCCCTAAATCAAGACACCACATTTTGAGATTTCATTTTCACTCATATGGGAGAAAAGTCATACCTTTGATTTTCTTGTTTATCCACATTTCCACCAACATCCCGGCACCAACTCCAGCAACACAGATTGCTCCATAGAGGGCAATGGCAGAGGGTAAGGATCTTCGGGGAAGGAAATAGTAGTCTGGGACTTGCCTTATTTTTTTGGGGAGTCGTTTCTTCACAACGGGTCCACCACTTGATCCATCAACCGAACCACCACCCACAGTTTTCCAATCCACACCCTTTAGTAAGTCTTTGGGCTCCTCAGTTGCCATGGCCAGACAACTAATTTGCTTTCTTTTCTGCAAAGTCACAGCCCCCAACTTCAGTTGTGATTCATGAAAATCAAGAAGTTAAGAAAAGACGCAGAAAAGAATGACTATGCATTGGTTCAAGGTCAAGGGTATGTAATTAGGAGAAGCATCACCAAAAATCATAGTAATAGTGAGAATGATAAGACTCTAGTGGATAAACATTATTAGCACGTGGCAAATCCCAACAGAGTAATCAGCTTCTTATGAACAGATTTATAAAATCTCATATTGCACACATCCTGGGAACCTATATATCACATAAAGATGAAGTATATTGAGTTTGGCAGGTAAGAAGATAAGAGAATATGTAACTATTGGGTGGGAAAAAAGAATATGTTTTATTCTCTTTGTTTTGACAATGGGTAGAAACTCATATTATCCGAGAACTGGTAGATTAAACTATCAAGTTTGAATACTCTGCAGTCTACACAGAATTGGTTAGGGCAAATAATTGAACGGAAGTAGCATAACCAGTCAGCAATTGACACCATAGTTCATGCAACTGAGGCCGGTGATAACATTCCTTACTTCTGCTCTCCTCAATAAATTTACCTCATCTATCCTCATTTTTTGCTCAAACTGTAACTTCTTGACCATATCCGAAGCAGTCAGTCGAAGAAGGAAAAATTGTCTTTGCCGCAACCCAACCCAGTTTCAAAAAGAGTTTCTCTCTAGAATGAAGATCCTTTTCCTGAAATGCATTAAGTGATGGTAGCAACTAAATGCATTCTTAGGAATGTGATCAGACTCAATCTCAGTTACAGACACAAGATGGGTTCTCCACGCAGTTGACTCAGAGTGGGGGGAAAAGGGAGGAAATTTTTGTGCCAAGAGAAAAAAGGAGATTGATTGTTTCTTTTTCTTTTTTTTTGGGGGGGGGGGGGTTCTGTCATATGTGTGTGTTTCTGTGTGTGTGTGTGTGTGTGTGTGAGAGAGAGAGAGAGAGAGAGAGAGAGAGAGAGAGAGAGAGAGACCTATGATATCAGTATCCTGTTCAGCTGCAGTGACCTGTGACATTGGCTTTCTCCACCTATTCATCTCTTCTTTTTGTTGTTGTTGTTCTTCTTAATCTTTTTCTAGAGTTCTGAGCTGGTAGGGAGCAAAGTGGAATACCTGAAAATAAACAATCATTTTAACTTGTTCACTTCATTAAACCATCAAGAGTGCAACAGTCCAGAAAAAGGGAATTTAGAGTTGGGGATTCTTATAACCCATAGAAAGGGCAAATGTGGTATCAAATGTAACACCAATGGTTTAAAAGGATAACTGAAAATTACAAACAAAGAAGAACCTATAGATTTAACAATAGAATCTGAAGTATGTAAAACAAGAAAATTAAATTCTCTTCTCCTTTCAGAATTTAGATATACTCTAGAGAGAGAAAGAGAGATTCTTGGGGAGAAAAAAGTTCCAGTCAGGATAATTTGTTCAATTGTCTTCCAATATTGGCAAGATAGAGGAGTGGTCACACCTTCCAGACTTGAATATATTTTCTAACTTTTTTACCAATGCCATTGTACGACCAGCCTGTTATGAAAAAACTCCTTAAACTTAATTTAAAAAAATTAAAAAAAAGAAAAAAAAAAAAGTGGTAGAAGTGTGAAGCCCCAAAAAGAATTTAGGAAGCCCTAATCAGTTGACAAATTTTGAATTCGCAAAAATACAGTGGTGAATATTTCCTTTCATTAAATTTGCAATAAATCGATTGACCACTTAAATGGAAAATTCATCGTTTGGCCTCATCTTAAGCCAAACAAAAAAAAAAAAATGGAATTTAATATGCTAAAAATACTCTATACTAATGGCATATTCTTTCTTTACATTCCTTTTTTTCCATCAAAATCAAATGTGAATGTGCAATTTTCGTACTTTAAACAGGTAAATATAAAAGGAAATGAAAATTTTAAGTGATATTCTCTTCAAAATTCGAATTATAAATCTCCTCCTCTACACAAACTGTAACCCTAATCTGTAATGTACCTCAGCATGTCAATTATCGCAATCCTTCTGATTTCTGACTCCAGAAATTGTCCTAGGATTCTGGTTCCTAATTGATATTATTACATCTACATACCAGTATTTTACATCCTTCGCTTTCTCTTTACAATTACAGAGATGACTGAAGCATTATTTAGCATATAGAATTCAGGTCGTGCAACAATTAAGAAAACTGTTTTGAACGCCGCATCAAAGTATAAATTGTTGACATCTAAATGCACTATGGTTCACAAACACAATCTAAATCATAAATGCACAATCAGTACAGTGCTTTCTTCATCCGCAGATCTTAAATTAATCACTTCGTGCTACAGAAATAAGACAGATAACGATTTGAAGCAAATCGGAGATATAAAGAATCAGATTCGAAGCGTTACCATGAAGAAACGAACATTAGATCTTCTGGAACGCTTTGGATAAAATTCCTACCAAATTGAGATATTTGGGGACTGAGGTTGCCGTTTCCCACCGGTGAAAGTTGCAGTTGAGAGCTTCAGAGCTCTGAGGTCAAGAGACTCAACACTCATGAGTCATGACCGACTAGGCGTCAAAGTTACATGGTGAAAGAGGGGTCTCGTGTTTCACTTAATTCCGTTTTTACCCTCATCTTCTCATCAGTTAAAATTGAAACCCAATTCTGTTTTTTCCCAGGTGAATAAACCCTAGGCTTCTTGGCTTCGTTTGGTGGTAAAGGGTTTTTTCACCTTCTTTTTTTTTTTAAGGGAAATTAGAGGAAATGAAAATGAACTTTTTAAACTTTAAATATTAAAAAAAAAAAAAAAAAAAAACCGAGAGAATGAGGTTTTTTTTTTATGAATTTGTATTTTTGTTTTTCCGACAAAAGATTAATTGTTGCCTCATTGTATGGCCCTTGCATCAACATGGGATCCAATGAGAGCATGCCTAGGGCACCAATATGATTTTTTTTTTTTTTCACAAAGGGATGGCGCGGCAATTTGGCAAAGGGGCCACACGGCCAAACAATTTTCTTTTTCCCTTATATTTTCATAAACAACATTAAATATGTTTATCCAGTTATCAATAAATGTGTTTTCTTATCACCTGATTTATTACAAAATAATAATAATAATAATAATAAATATAAATAAATTGAATGTTACAGTACATGTTATGTTCTAAATTTATTAGCCAATAAAATGACTTTTTTTTTTTATTTTTTTATTTGAACATTGCTATACATACTTGAAAAACCAATGAAGCTTCAATTCCAAAAAATAACAGTTTACGAAAAAATGATAAAACAAGTTTAAAATCGAATAACCAGAGAAGCATTTAGTCCTCAACCCCAAAATCCTTATAACGCAACTTATTTTTTGAAAAGTCACACAAAAAATAGTAAATGCAATAGCATTTTATTACTTTGTTTACCCAATACATGAACATCATCTATAGTACACCATTTTGCAATACGAGATTTGATTAGTATACTCCCATGCAAAATACTCCATATAAATAATATATTTTCTTAACTTGACTGTCGGAGTTCTTTGGAGTTTGTGGTAGCTTGTCTTGGGTGAATTTACAAGTTTAAGGTATTACCTAGTTAGTGTACTAGGGCTAGGCAACGAAAAAAAACAAAAAATGCACGAACATACACAAGATGCATGCTTATACAACGGTTATTTGATTGAGCTATACTATTTGAAAAATTTGACATGTGGCTAATCTAGGCCAACTATTGGAAAAAAACACATTATTTGTCTATATGACATAATAGATGTCACATGATGTTAAAAAAAACTAGAAAAACCTTTTGTGAAAAAAATAATTCAATTTTTTTTTACCATCAAATGTATTGTTATGTGATGCACAGAACAAGGTAGTGTGTCATTATTTTGATCTTAATCAATTATTTGAAATGAATTATTAAAATCAAAGGCAAAGATTCATCACATCACCCACCTCGTGGAATACTGAAATCTCCCACGCCACACCTATCAGCAGTTAGAAATCTTAGAAATCTTTCCTTAATAGGGAGGGTTTGAGTGTTTGACAAGGTTGTGGAGGAAAGAGTATTAATTATGTGAGGCGTGGGAAAGAATCCCTACAACATCACCGGCTGGGATATTTTTCTCCCATAAATACTTTATGAAAAATCTGATTTTTATATTTCAGGGAGAAAAATATACCAAGGAGCTGTGGGCTGAGCTCTACCTGGGCCCAGGTTTAGTCTATCAGTTTTGCTGGGCTTGAAACCAGACGGTCCAGACAGCCACCTTTACAGGAAAACCGTACTCCGTATAGCTAATCCTAAAAGTAAGAGGTTGTTAGAGCGTACAGAGGATATGCTACACCAACAATCTAAGAAATCCGGACCGTACATCTATTGGACCCACTAATAAAACTTCACACAGACGTGACAGACACATGAGCCATCCTGAGTCTTTCTTTTCTTTTAACGGTTCAGATCATTCGATCTAGCTACAATTTATCGTCCAAGAATTCCCTAAGTAGACCCACCACAGATCTGAATAGGAAAGTCCGACTTGATCTCGATGCGTCCGGTCACACCGGAGTCCTAATCCATTTATGATTTAAATTTTAGGCTAAAAAATTTCAATTTTTCATTCTGTCTCTGCGATGTGAAAAAGTGTCCCTTTCTTTCTTATATTTATTTCGTTTATTTGATCCTTTTCGCTTACTCCATAGTTCTCCACTTCCTTCCTTCGTCCCTTCGAAACACCCTTTTTGGGTCCAGATTTCGTCGGCCATCACTATCTGTTCTTCCGACAGATTTCCTCCATTACTGGAGTTTCTCGTCTCATCTCCGTCGCACTTGGATTGCTCCGATCATTTGCGGGTTCTGCAAATCAATCTCTTCTGGTAAGTTCACCGCCGCTTCGCTTTTTGTTTTTCCCTCCCATCCCCGTTTTATTATGAGGTGAAGATCATAGATCTCATACGACAAAACCTTAGCGAGAAACACTTTGACGATTCGCCTGATTCTTATTGTAGGTTGATTTACTTCGGTTTTGAATTGACTCTGTTGTTTCGTTTTTCATCTTGTTGTTTTCTTGGTTTGCGTTTAACTCGGTTGTGATCTGATTTATTTTTTTCCCCCGCTTTTTATACTGTTCATTCCCCCTATTTTGGGTTTGACGTATACTGTGTACTCTGGATGTGCATAAATTGTTATCGAGATGTTTGGAATGGATATTTTTCCTTTTCTCTCTTGTTTAGTTAATTGGCTTATGATGGGTTTGAGGCGAAACAGCCTTCTTTATTCAATCCATGGGCGCGACATTTTATGTCGGTTCCTGTACCAGTTCGGTCGATTATTGGGTTGGGCATGTTTATTTTGGTGAACCTTCTGTTTGTGAAAAGCGTGGAACTGTGGATCAGGGTATTCAGTGAGGACACAGAATTAAATTTGTTCAAGGGCGTTGCAATGGTCGGTTGGGTTTCTTTGGGAGATTTTTTTTCCCCCTGTACCCTAATACATTTCTTAAGATGAAATAGTTTATGTATTTTGGATGGATTGTGCACCATATCTGTTTTCTGAAGAGGTCTTATTTTTGGATCCAAAGTAATAGCTGGCCAATGATTACCAAGGTTTTACAGAATAACATTTTTATCACAAGACATTTTCTATTTAGTAAACAATTTATTTGGCAATAGAAATTTTCCCTTCGGAACGGTTATGCTGCCTAGAATCTGTTGATTCCATATTCTTTGTCATTTCTTGGATAGGAATCAATGCCAATAGGTAACAAGGACAGACATGGTTCTTATTGTCCATTATAGATACAGGCATCTGACACAACACTCACTGTGAAATAAAACTGAAGTGTTGGTGTCTGACACAAACTAAGGAATAGAAGCAGAGTGCATGGGATGGTGAAAATTTTGTATTATCAAGTGTCCCTGTTAAATACTAAGTTCAAAGAGAGTACTGGGGTCTCCTCCTTGATTATGTACCTTCAGGCAAGGCTAGGAAATATATTTTCAAACTAAATTTGATAGAACAACATATCTAGCCCAAGTGACACCGTGATCAGGAAATGGCTGCCCTATATAATTTAGTGCCTAAAAATCTCTTTAAATTTGCTTGGGCACCATTAATCATATGGTACTTATGTGCTGTTATAGTGTTGTTGCATACAGCATGCCATGTGGTTATCGAAAGAAAGTGTGGAATCTTGATCTCTCTGACCTTAAACTTTCTGGTTAACCTGGTGTCCCCACAAATCAATTCTTGTTGTTCAACCCTCTACAACACCACTATAAGTAGAAGGAATCATTTTTCTGTTAAATTGTCACCATTCTAGCTATTGCCAAGAAAAATGCCAGCTGCATTTTTCATTTTAAATAATCCACTGATGCGCACTGGATAATGACCTCTGTCTTTCCTTGAAAACTATAATGTTTACTTGCACAACTTAAGTCTAGAATTCTTTCATATTTATCCTTATATTCTGCTTTTGTATGTGAGCAGGGGACCATTTGATATAGCTGATACTAATTTTGGTGAGAATCATAGATGCCAGCAGCAAAATTAAGGGGATTTAGCTCTCCAGATACGATGATGTCTGAGCAGAAAGGAGGGAAACCAGAGGAAGGAAATGATTCCCTTGACAATTTTATCAGACAAGCAATAGGAAAAGAACCATTTCTTTCTTTTTCAAGGGCTGGTGACAGCCCAGTCCAGTGGATTCAGTTACTTCACGCTTTAGACCAGCAAGGTACTAACAAGCTCTCTAAAGGTCCAAAGGTTAACAACACGATAGAAGGGAAGAAGCATCATTTGGAGCATTGTAATGGTGTTGGTTCATATTCGTACGATACTAGTGGGATTAAGGATTCTGTTCACCCTATAAAACGCAGTGGAGTTCCTGTAGAAGGGACGAAAAGTGCGTCTGAACACTTGCAAACTCTTAAAATCCCCGAGGCTGTTGTTGCCTTTGCTCAGGCAGCTGCTAGGGCCAATGGTGAGCCTGAAAAATGTATGTCAAGTGTCATAACCAGGTATTTGGGTTGTAGATAGAAATAGGTTTTGCGTCAGTTTGAAGCCAAGGATGTTGATGATTCATTTCTTCTCTTTCTGGTTGGCAGATCTTCCAGGATGGCCCTTGTTGTCTCCTTCTAAGGTGCCGATGCAAAAATGTGAAAAGTGTTCCCGGGAATTCTGTTCGCCCATCAACTACCGAAGGCATATACGCGTGCACCGCCGGTCTTTGAACATTGATAAGGTATGTTGCTGCCTATTTCAATTATACGGATGCTTATGCATCCAGTGAAGTGTTCTATTTATTTTTTGTTATATAACATATATCAGAACAATTCCTGTAACTTAATAAATATATCTCCATTTGGCATTTCTAGGATTCTCCCAAAAATAGAGATATCTTGGGTGCATTTTGGGATAAGGTAATATTTTTATATGCCTTTCTTCTTGTCTTTCTTCTTCTTCTTCTTCTCTCTCTCTCTCTCTCTCTCTCTCTTTCTCAGTGAACCATTACTCACTTCACCCTCTGCATATTGATATTGTTATATATATATATATATGTATATATATGTTTTGCAGCTCTCCTTGGATGATGCCAAAGAAATAGTTTCATTCAAGAATGTGATGCTGGAGGTAATGGTTTTCTTAGACATTGCTGTTTTCTTGTCCTTGTCATCTCCTTTATCAACTTAACTAAAATGATTACAAACATATGCTGTCTTATGAGAACCAGTGGTTTAATAAACTCTATTGTAGATGTTGATTTCATTTCTTTCAATACAATAAAAAGAACTGTGTATTTTATTATGTTCTCTTAAGTGAATATTTAAATAAATGAAAGCATTATATGGCTGTGGATGTGATATGGTTTCTTCATCTCTTTTCACTACCCTGTTCTTTATATCACCTTAGATGGGAATTCCTCGTGGTAGATTTATTTTCCCAAATAACCCTATCACACCATTTTTAAGCTGTAGAGTAGACATATATGTTCTCTCTCTCTCTCTCTCTCTTGGTGATAACAGTTTTTTCTTGACAAATTGAGAAAGAGCAAATGAGATGATGCATGTTGTCCATGAAATTCTGTCTGTATAACGTGGTAAATTTCTCTGTGTCCACCTTTTGGGCATTCCATTCCCATTCAGAAATAGCAGGCTTAGCAAGCCGATCAGCAGTTTTTAGAGAAGAGAAATTCCTTAACTCCTTGTTTGATTTCTGTTAGTGTTTTTTTTTTTTTTGGGTGAATAAGAAATTCATTACCAAAGAGGAAAAAGAAAGACTGCATCAGCTCCCAAAGATTTCTGTAAGTGTTGATGATACATGTTTGGCAATTTACTGGGAATTTCTCCTTTTTTTTGGAGGGGGCTGTTCAGGAGAGCTGAAAGGAAAGTCAGAATAGAATACTGGTAACTATTGACGAAGGTCATTATACATTCAGGCTGACAACGTTGGTAATAGGTCAACCCAAAGGCCGATCAGGCATGGGGCCTCCTGCACTTGTATCATATCATAAACCCGATGCATTAAACCATAGCGCTGTTGCTCGAGCATCTGATCCATGCGTTCGAGGAAGAGGAAAAAACCGAAGATTTTGACATAGTACTTTCGAAAGAAAAATCAGTCTGATTTATTTCATACCCTTCGCTCAATGAGAAAATGGGTAAGATTCTACAACCTTGAACACTGGGAGCCATGCCAACCAAAGGGTTGTTCCTCCATGCAGTCTGGACTGACCGGACCCTACTGGACGTGCCAAACCAAGAGTCCTATACTGGTCCACCACCCTCTTTGGAATCCCACTCATCTGTGGCAGATCAGCTCACAAACCTATAAGATGCGTTAGGTGTTAGCACACCCGTTTATAGTTGGGGCATTAAACCAAAAGTGAAGAAAAGCAAAACAGATCACCCACGACTCATTTTAGTGATCGCTACACCTTGCTTTTCAAGTTGTACATGATTTCATTGGCAGAACTATCAACTATGCTTCCATTGGAAGGTGTTCATGGAGGCAGGCAAGAGATGGACTATGCTTAGTGAATTGGGCAATCTCCAAAAGTCACTCCCTCACCAACCCTTAGACCTTGAAGGATTGAGATTAACAGTAGAACGTCGATTAAAATTCATCTCGATGAAGCAGAATGAACGTGTGTCGAATAATAGGTTTTAAACAATAATTATCAATACAGCTGAATACAGATCTAAAAAATACACTCTGGCAGAACTTGTACTGTTCTCCTCTCTGATATCTTCTGTTTGCTCTATTTATTCACACCTGATGTTGAATATGTTCCGGATAACTTGTAATTTTAGGAAGTTCCTGGATCTTCAATTATAAGAGCACTGACATCACTTGTCCGGAAACCGGGGTTTTCTTCACTGCCGCAAGTTCATGTAAAGGCTGGTGCAGCACTTCTGGTAATGGGATTATACTGGTCACCCTTTAAATGTTTCTTGTAACTTCAGCTTTTAGTTTTCCTATTTTATCAGTATTTATATATGCCTTCGGAGGAACTCAGACTTGTATGTACTTTCTGAAGGATGTCGTCCAAGGTAGACCGTCCAGGTTTCCTATATCTTCTCAAGAACTGTTCAGTATACTAGATGATGCAAGTGAAAAGACCTTCTTGTGTGCTGGCACAGCTTTGTCCCTGCAAAAATTTGTATTTGATGGAGAAGCTGCAAAGATTGGTCTTGAGATGAAGAATTTAGTTGCTTGCACTAGTTTCCTGGTGGAACAGAAACTGGTACTCTCTCTCTCCCACCCCCCCTCCTCTTCATATCTATGCATATCTATTACTGATTACTGATCTTATATGTGTAAATGATTTCTGTATGCAGGTTATAGCATGGCTTGCTGATAAGGATGCAGAAGCCTTGAGGTGTCAGAAATTACTTGTGGAGGAAGAGGAAGCTGCTCAGAGAAGGTACATTCATCTCGAAACAAATTCTTAGCTGATATTTCATAGATTAGCAACTGGATGTCTTCTCCATTTTATAAGACATGTCATATGTGCATCTACTTTTCTGAACGAGGTTCCCTTAAAATTTATAAGCTCTCTTCAATTTTCGTTTGTAGTGCTTGCATGTTTTAATATGTTGATTTAAAACTCACCAGATTGGCCCCCTCAATTCATGCCTGTTGGTGTCATTATCAGGGGCAGTTTATATATTTGAGGAATTAGGGTTTCTCTATATGTAATGAATGACTTGAATAAATGGGAGGTGTGGTGGTCTTATTGACCAATTCACGTAATCTCCCTTTGGCTCTCTTGCGGATTTCAGAGTCTCTCGCACTTTCATCAATGCCAATCTTGAAATTGTATATACACCAATACCATATCCAGATATAATCAGCAATTTGAACCAGAGAATCAGTCAACCCCATTAAATAAACTGCCCAAGTGGGGCTAGGTGAAATCTTTCAATTTGATTGTTGGTCCTTGGTGTCTGAAATTTAACTGTTTTTAACTGACTCAACTTGCAGTCCAATGTGGGTTGATCATTGTTTCAAGTTCTGTAGCACTGGTTTACCTTTCATCCTTAGAACTTGCACCATTTTAACCGAGTCAACTCACGTTGTCCAATAGTTTTTGTCATACTACTGACCAGGTTTGCCACTGCAATGGGGTTTTAGCTTTATTTTGCTTTTATTCTTCTAAAGTCAAAACTGAATTACCCTCCGCCCTTGTGTGGTCTTACTTTCTTTCCAAAGGCAAGCTGAACTCTTGGAAAGGAGGCGGCTGAAGAAGCTTAGACAGAAGGAGCAGAAATCAAGGGATCAAACTGATGGGGACAAGGAAGATTCTAGGGATGGTTCCCCGGATAACTTGGATGAAATAGTTTCTTCCACAGGAAAGATCAACCAGGAGGCGGCCTTTGACATCCATTCTCAGGAAGGACAGATAGATCCTGTTTTGCCTTACCTTGAGCCGGTTCGACATCTAAAGCCTGATGTGGAAGCAGACATAGGAGGTCAGACCGGATTTACTGATCCCGACATTGAGATGGGTTATGGAGACGTGAGTACAGCCAATTGTCAGAATGTTGACCAGAAAACGCAGCAGGGGGGTAGCAGGCGGCAACCAATTGTTGCTAGAAGGCAGCTTCTGAAGCCACAAAGGAACATTTCAAATGGTTTGCATTCAGGCCAAAATGTATTGAAATCAGGAGGGGTGCAGAAGCATGGGGTTTACAGGGACCAGAGAACTGCTTCTTTGGCCAATGGTCATAAAGTATGGACTCGGAAAACCAAGTCCGAAGCTGAAGGAGAGGTTTTGAATTCAAGACTACAAAGAGAGTTGGTAGATCAGTCAGATCAAAACGATAACTGTGAGGTATTGATAGGTTCCATCTCTGTCACACTTGGAGATTGTGGTAGCCAGCGTCAGGGTGAAACTGCGACTGCTGCTGTTGATCAGTGTACAGCAGAACCACCACCAAAGCGGAGCCACATCCTAGAGAAGCTGATCAAGGCCGATTCATGTCAAGGGGGCACCAACCGTCTGATGGTCAAGCTTTGGAGGCCAGTTGGAAGGTATGAAGCTGGGGGTTCCACAAATATTCAAGGTGATAAGAGAGAAGATGAAGCAGACATGATTTCCTGCCCATTCACGAACAGAAATCCCTCCAGTGAGAGTTACCTCAGCCATGGTGTGATGAATGATAGTAGCTCCGGGAGTAGGAATGATTCTCCCATGCTGCTGGAAGATAATGCAGATTCTAGAGGGCTGACGTTGTTCTCCAGTCGTGCCGCAGAAGCTTTTCTTGCTCAGAGTAAAGATTGTTCATTTTCTTTGCACAATTGTTTCTCTTTAAACTGCCCTTCATATCTTATGTCTAATTTGCTTAAAACTTCATGCAGGATGGAAGGAGGCGATTGCTTCAGATCATGTGAAGCTTGTATTATGCTTGGAAAATGAACCTTCCGGTTGCCTGGAAAACCATGATGATGCGTTACCACCAGCGCAGTTTGTATCAAATGGTTGCGAACGCAGCATCCTTGGGAATGCTGAAAACCGGCTAGTGGGAGTGGGCCTTGAGCCCTCAACCACAGGAGCTGCTAAAACCAAGTTCAAGGGGAAGCCAGAAAAGGGTTATAGACTAAAGTATATACCAAAGCAGAGAAATTGTACTTGAGTCGGTATTATTCGTTTGGGAGCAGGTTTAATGGATGGCTTGCCCATTGGGTGTTCTATGGATGGCCCACCTATTTCTATTTGTACCACATTGCAGGCTTGATGGGGACTGAAATTTTGTAGAGGTAGATCCAAAGGTTCCCATGTTCTCATGTCATGTACTAGCTCAATTGGAATTAACCAGGTGGCAAAATTAAAATTTTGAATATCCATGACTCCATGACAATGCGAAGACTACAAAGCAGGTGTAGGTGTAGGTGAAGGTGAAGGTGAATGTGCATGACATAAATTGGAGTCAAGTGGGTCATCCATGGATTCTCTATGTATGGAACTGTCCGTAAAACCTTTTGCCTGATCTGTTTACCAATGCGCATTTTTAGTTTTCTATCAGCAGTAAATTCTTAGTAGAGGTCTTTTGTCTTGGGAAAGAGGGTAAAAGAAAGAGGTCAGGAGGGTATAATTTTTTTGTCCTTCTATTTTTGGGTGTGGTAGTAGATTTTTTTGTCATTTCCTTTTTGGGGCAAGTAATAATTTAGCTCGTAGTGTTACATTTTTGTTTGTGTATGTTTCTTAGTTCATACGTTTCCTTTGGTTTTTCTTTCTCTAACTGGTTTGTTGTTCCATAATCCAGAAAAGATGAGAATATGTGATTACTTCCTATTGAAATCGTAGTTGGAAAATCAAGTTTTCTAACTTAGCGTTCTCAAAACCTGGTGATTCGGATTGTAGTGTTTGTCTTTTACATTTTTTGTGTTTTGTTGTAGTGCTTTTTTTTTTTTCCATTTTTTCCTTTCTGTAGACTATGGTGAGCAGGTTTTATAGTGGTTTTGTTGTTGATCTGGCACTACAGTGAGACGTGAAAACACCTGATCCCATTCCAACCTCGAT
The DNA here is from genome assembly GCF_013358625.1 of Macadamia integrifolia. Classification (NCBI taxonomy): domain Eukaryota; kingdom Viridiplantae; phylum Streptophyta; class Magnoliopsida; order Proteales; family Proteaceae; genus Macadamia; species Macadamia integrifolia. The sequence goes on from NC_056558.1 coordinate 28,287,017, forward strand.
ATGTGGAATTGTCTTACGCCTTATGTACTGAAATTATTAGGGAGACAAGGACAAAGCCTGGTGAAAATGATTGGTCAACAGGTCAACGAAGAGTTCCTCCGTAGCCATTGTAGTATTTGCAATTTGAAATTCTTGACTATGTCGGCTGCTGGACTCTCTCAAGTTCCAATGCCAATGTTTTTGACAGACAATTGGTTCCGATGGAAGATCATCAAGGAGGGACCAGGATCCATGGTCCATATTTACATGAGACACATGTCATTGTCTTGGTGTAGCCCTGGTATGGGGACAAAACCATCTTTCACCAATTCCCTTTGTCTACCATCAAGGTTTTAAAATTCGAGATGGATCTTAATCGATATCAAATCGGGTTAGTAGGGATAGGATGATTTTTTTTTAAAACCTTATGTAAGGATCGATCTCAGGCTCTCAGCCATATCTATCCAATTCAATCCAATCGATCTTGAGTCCTAAACTGATTCGATCTGATTTTTAAAACCATGCTATATGCTCACTGTTTTTATTCTATTCATTGCCTCACCTCTTACGTGGGTTTTTTTTTTTTTTTTTTTTTTTTTTTTTTTTTTTTTTAATTATTATTAATTTGTACTTTTTCCTGGAAAATGCTAATTCTATGACTTTGCCCGGTTTCAAGAAGGAAGATAAGGGAATGAAATTGATTTTAAAATTTCAAAAAAATTCATGATTATGCAGAAAATTTTCTGGTATCACCCCTATAACCAACACGAATTCTATGTAAACCCTAATTTTTTGATGCACCTAATTTGAATTATTGTGTTAACTTAAAAATTTAAAGAAAAAAAGGGGGATCATTTTAACACTATTATGTAATTATGTCCCTCCATATAATCCACTAAATTATTAAATAAAACTTAAGTAGGACCTACCACTTCTTCTTCCTCGTTCTCTTCTTAAACACAACAACAACCCACCCCTCTCATTGTTTGGATGAAATGTTAATGCTGAAGGAAAATTTGGGAGAAAGAGAAGGTGAACAACTGATAAACTCACTATTCTTGTAAGGGTTAATTCATGCAAATGGACAAGCAGGGCATAACTGATTCAAAAAATACTTTGAATAGGTATCTAATTAAAGGTAGGCGTAAGGATATACTTTCCCATGTGTTTGGGCATGGGGAATACAGACACGCAAAGTTCTTTATCCCATATATTTTAGGATTGAATTTCACCGTGATCCATTGTAATCAAGTACAATAAGGGCAGAGAAGTAGGAAGTGATGAGATCACATTTGGACCGATGGTAAAATAAAGTTTTATCCTTTATTTTATGTTAGAAGAAGGATTTATACAGCGTTAGCATAAATCCTCAGATAAAACCCAATAGGAATCAACGAAAATCATAATTAGGTACCAAAGATTTGTGGTACACCCTCCAATCGAAGTCAAAATTGAGTGAAGCAAACGACTCAGCAAACCTTGTTTAGATCAAGCATAAACAACCTCTTCGAATCCTCCTCTCGTTCAGCTCAAAGCTCGTACTGATCTTCCTCCTTCTATCATTTGATTTCAGGTGAGGTGCAAGAACATCAATTTTTTCTCGAACCCTCCTCTTGTTCACAACGATTGATTGAGGAAGGGTTTTAATCTCTTGCTTCACAAATCCAAAAGCATAAGGGGAATGATTAAGAATCTCATAAAATATAAGGGCAATATGGATATTGGAATGCTAGTGTTAGGCTGATGTCATTACTTAATAATGATAACTCATGATAAGGGGACGAAAGTAAATACCTTAGAAACTCAGGAGAGGTTACTGTAAGGTTTAAAAATAGAGGGAGGAAATTGATATTAAGGCAAACCTCACAAGAGGAGAGTGTAATTTTTTTTTTATTTAATGCCAAGCCAAGAGAGAGAGAGAGAGAGAGAGAGAGAGAGAGAGAGAGAGAGAGAGAGAGATGAGTGTATCTTTATTTTTGAGGTTATTTATTTTTTTATTTTTTTGGTAAAGATAAGTGTTATCTTAATTCTAGTGGCTAGAACGTCCATGCAGTAGCCGGTGTACTTGCCTCCTATGCTACCTCGTCTCAATCACTATTACTTGTATCTTTATGGGAAAATTATTTGATTACCCATTTATGGGTTTCCCTTTACAAAGGTACCCACAAAAAGTTTCAGTTAACAAAAATATTCAAAATTAGGTTTTCCTCTACAAAATTACACACTTAAAGTTTAAGTTAACAAAAATATCCAAAATTGAGTTTGGGTTTATAAAACTACCCACACAAAGTTTCAGTAATAAAAAAATATATAATTATATGTGGAAGATGAAAACTCACTATTTTGAGTAGTTTTGTAAACCCAAACCTGATTTTGAGTAT
>NC_056558.1:28289396-28325491 GCF_013358625.1 Macadamia integrifolia
CAAAATGGTTTCTTTGAGTGACACGTGTCCTATATTTAATACCAAACTCTTGAAAAAGCGACACGTGCACTACCCTATCCATTGGCCTTCTGTTTAGACCGCTGGTTCCGCCTTTCCTCAGACAGTTTCTTCCTCTCTCTCTCCCTCTCCCTCTCCCTCTCCCTCTCCCTATAATTTCCATTTTCCTCATTCTCCTCTTTGTTTCTCCTCAAAACCCATAACTTCTCGCTCTCCGGCTCATCGTGTCTCCTCTTGATCAGACCTTGTCGGATGAAAAAGCGGGCTAACTCCTCATCGATCATCACTGTTTATTACAGAATCCCAACAGATCATTTCTTAGTTCCTTCCCAATTCTTCATCTCCAGGGAATTCCGAGAAAATCAAACAAATCCCCTTATCAATTCTCCATCTCAGTGCCTCTCAACATGTCTGGGGGAGTTGGTCCAACAGTTAGCGATATCCGTCTTACCAAAGAAGAAGAAGCAGCAGAAGGAAAAGGGCATCTGAAATCGCAAAAACAGAGCACCCGTAGAGGTTTCTTATCATTTCGACAACTCAATGCTCTCGCCATTATAGTCGTCTTCTCAGCAAGTGGAATGGTAGGCATAGCAGATTTAGCTTTCACAGTCTTGAGCCTTATCTATGTGTTCTTCCTGTCAAAAGTCGCCTTCCCTCTTCTGGGTTCTTCCCCTGACCCTCCAGTTTTTGGTCAGAGCAATAAAACTCTGAATCTCTACGTCTCCTTCGCAGCCGTGATTGGGCTTTTCCTCCCAATTGCTTACATCTTCGAGGGAATCTTGGAAGGCGATAAAGAGGGTATCAAAGCAGCCGCTCCTCATGTCTTCCTTCTAGCCAGCCAAGTTTTTATGGAAGGTTTAACATTCAGTGCCGGATTATCGCTTCCGATCAGGGCTTTTGTGCCGGTGTTCTACAATTCGATGAGGATTTTCACGCTTTTCGATTGGTTGAAGTCTGAGATCGAAAAAGTGGGTGAAGGGTCTGGTGGATCGGTCAGGAGAGTTTATTTTGGAAGAGCACTTGCAGTGGCAAATCTTGGGTTTTGGTGCTTTAATCTGTTTGGCTTCTTGTTGCCCGTTTACCTCCCTCTAGCTTTAAAGAAATATTATGGGTACAAGGAGAAGATTTGAAGAAGCTTTGATCTCAACTCTGGTGTTCGAATCCATGGCTTTTTAATGCTTACCAATTATGGATTTCCTAGTGGTTTATTATAGTTAACTGATAAGATGTCGGCTATCTTATTCCCCAATTTCTTGTTTATCTTCTTTTCTTGTTCTTATTATGGATGAGTGGATCATCATCATCCTCTGTAATTTAGTATTGGGTTTACTGAGAACATTAATTTCTAGTATGAACTGGAAGCCTTTCATATTCCTATGAGTCTCATAGACAAGGACTTGGCATCTTTAATATATAATTTTTTTTTTATTTCTTTTTTTTTTTTTTACTTTTTAATTTTTTAAAATTTTTTTTTGGGCAAGTAGCATCTTTAATTGTCAATCTTATGTAAGTTCATGTCTTACGTGCTTTCGATCCCAAAGGGTAGTTGAGTTGGTAAGGGACCTCCTCTTTAGGAGCGTAATTATTCAACCCCGATATGATCCGGTTCATGCGGTTATGGAACAATATAGACCTATAAGATTAGTATGCTGAAGGCTTAGATACAAATCCTAGCTGATTTCATTCTCTAGAATATATATCACCATTATGTTTATGAAGCTTTGAAATTGCCTGCTTCTAATCATCCCACTATGTAGCATCAAATATGGCTGGAGGAAATGTGGATATTTATACTTGTTTTTTCCTTTTTGTTGAAGTTTATTTTTTTATTAAGTATGAAAAAAAAATATTATTCATATAGAGTTCATATGGTCATGGGCGGGCTGCAATCTATGTCTCAACTAAAGAAATATAATCTTAAAGGGTTTTTTGGAAAGTATCAAGACCTATGAGAGTATTTGTGAAGCTTAGGGGGAAGTGAATATTTTTATTTTTTTGCTGTAGTTTGGGTAACAGTCAAATTATTTTCAGTCAAGGGAGGAAAGAGAAAATAGAAAACCCCTATCTACCCGCGATGGATGAAAACTCCTTCACTATGAATTGTAATTGTAGTAAGATAGGCATCATTACAGAGAGGGAGGGATTTTTCGACCTAGTTGGGATGACCGTAAAATTGTGGGTAAACCATTTTCCACGTGCAATTGGCCATATAAAATGTATGAGGATTATGTTTTTCTTCGCCTATGGAGTGGAGAAAACTCTTATCCACAAGTGACATGAGTGCAACCATGTGACATGAGTGCGACCATGTCGTTGCCGAGAGGAGAGGGAAAATAAAAATGATTGGGCTACTCTTTTATCATTAAACTCTCACTTAGGGGTGTCAATTACAAGTTCAATTGAACCCAATTATTCAGAGCCCGAATCGGCCCAACACGATTAATAAGCAATTTTGACAAGTTTATTAGTAGATGGTTCTTAGTGCAAGGGTGCTGTCCAATGGGTGCCCAATTGAGACCAACCGTTTAATAGTCCAACTCGACCCAACATGTTTAAGGTCTATTTATAGCCTGTTTAGAGCCCAATTATTAAGCCTTACATGTTTGAAGTATATTTAGAGATATATGTGTCATTAGTATGTTTAAAACCTAACTAAATCCCATTTAGCCAGATTAAAAGTTGTACTCAATCGATCGTTTATAAATGAAATCATGCCTAACATGTGATAACTGATTACTTAAATAAGCCAATCATGGTGCAAAATCCTAAAATAAAGAAGCCTGATTATACCTGATTAAAATCAACCCAACTTGACCATTTGACACCCCTACTCTCACTTCTACTGTGATTACAGATATGGAGAATCTATTTCCCATGGATATTATTAGAAACTCCGGTCCCACACTTAAAAAAAATTTCCCCTTATTTTAGTTTTAAAAGGGTGAAAAAAAAAAAAAATCTATAGTTGCAACTTAAGAATGTGTGGCCATGACTTAGGATAGCAACTATAAATTCATTTGGGGGTTTTTGGAATATATGCCACGTGATCTATTAAAGAAATGGGTCCCATCCGGCATCAGAAAATTCCGAAGCCATTTTTCTGGTCAATGGTTGGAATAATCACGGATTCTGAGTTTCAACACTTGCACGATTAGATACCAAAAAATTCGTACGGACTAACAAATCACCGTTGCGGGAGGCTTCCTATCGGTCACAAATCTCCAACGTTTTCTACCAAACTCGTACGGCCGCTCTGCTTGTACCACCAACAGGTAATCTGACGAAGTAAAAAAAAAAAAAAAATCCAATAATTGTAAATAATTAAAATTAAGGATCAGTGTCTCTGTGTCACCAATGAAAAGTAAGAAAAGTGGAAATGGGAAAAGGAAGGAATCTTGTCTGATGTGAAGAGAGACGAGTGAGTACTCAAGAAACTCAAATCTGGGCTTGAGGAGGAGGAGGAGGAGGAGAAGGAGAAGGAGGTGGAGGTGGAGGAGGAGGGAGGAGAGGGAGAGGGGAGTTCTGAACTGAAAAGATTCGATGGATTTAAGGAGATTTTTACGGCTAGTTGCTTTCGCTGCTGTGGTTGTTTTTGTTAGTTTTCCTTATTTGGTGTCTGCGGGGGATATCGTTCACGATGACGATGCTCCGAAGAAGCCTGGATGTAACAACAACTTTGTTCTGGTAATAATTGATTTTATTAACTTCTCACTTGGACTTTTTTTTAGTTCTATTTCTTCAAATTCTATGTCTTTGGGTATTTAATTTTCTGGGTTTTCTGTTTTGGGTTGATTTGAAGTGTGGTGCTGCTGCAAAATTAAGAATTTGGTCTCTTTTTGCTTGTTTATGGATATTTTTTAGTTTAATCTGGTTGGGAATTCTCCTGAAAGTTTCTACTTCGTCCCAGCTTCAATCCCTCACCCTCGGATAAAAAAATAAGGGCGTGAAGCTATCTGAACATATTTATTTGAATTTAGAATTCTAGGACCAACAATTCGAAAGGAAATAGTGAATTTAGCTGGAATCTGACATACCCCTTTCAAGCTAATGTTTTTAGTATGGCAAAAAGAAGCCCTTATTTGGTTTCCTCTCAAAGGTCGTTGAAGAGCGGCATACTTAATTTTTGCTTTGTTTAACCTTGATTTTTCATCACTGTATCTTCTACAATTTAACATTTATTCCATTACCTGCTTTTTGTAAGGTTAAAATTCAAACTTGGGTGGATGGCAAAGAAGACAGTGAGTTTGTTGGTGTTGGTGCTCGATTTGGCACTACCATGGAGTCGAAGGAGAAGCATGCAAGTCATACTAAGCTTACTCTATCAGACCCTCCTGATTGTTGCAGCACACCTAAGAATAAGGTTTGTCCTTCCTTTCTTTTTGTCTATTTATGCATGGATTATATAAATACATTTATACATACATATAAAGAAATAGACAGGAGGTACAGGCATGTATAAATACATACATATATACTTGCATATAATGCATGTTTTCTTGTGAGTGGTGGGTTGTAAGGTTTGATCAATTATTACTCTGGGTTTATCTTCTGTAATTTGTGACCTTTCTCTCAGCTTTCTGGAGAAGTCATCCTGGTTGAACGAGGTAACTGTAAATTCACCACAAAGACAAATGTAGCTGAAGCTGCTGGTGCTTCAGCAATCCTAATTATAAATTTTAAGAAAGGTAACCGCATGTCCTTTCTAATACATTTGCTTTCTGGGTTATATTTCTTGGAGGTTCTCCAAATGACTTCTAAAATTGTAGGATACTTCTGAAGTTGTGGCTTTTTTTTTTCTTCTTTTCTTTCCTGTTTGGTGGTGTATTTGGATCTAGTCAGTTCTCATGTTGGTTTTTAAACTTGTACTTTTCATCAACCTGGTTTGGAGGCTGGGTTCTAGTTTCTATGGTCCTGTAGGTAGGGTGATCTGTTAGACTGCATATTAAGTATATTTTCTATGTAGATATGTGTTTATACACATATACTGTAACACTATATCAAACATTGTTGTTTGCAGTATTAAAATATAATTCAAGTGCTCAATTGGGTTGATGTAGGATACGATCAAGTGGCCTGTCGATACATAAGGATCCCCCCCCACCCCAACACACACATTTAATATACAAGATGTTACAAAGGGATTGATATTGTTAACACTAGGCCAAAGTTTGGCCTGTTAATATACCTTGTTGGCCATTTAGGTTACCAACTTACATAACCTATGGTCACCTATGTTATCACTCTGTGTCGCTGGGTTGTGCCCCCTTTTAGATGGGGTTTCCTCACATTTTTCAGTTCTTAGTTTTGTTTGGAGCTCTATTTAGTTGTAGTTTCATATGTTTGGGTCTTGTTTCACTTTGCAAACAATGAATCATAGTTCAGTTGCGACTAATGAGTTCTAATAATAAAGAGAATGGACACTCAATATTCAAATACACACACACATTTCAATGAGAAGAAAATTCTTGCTACTGCCTTTGAGAAATTGTGCAGAGTATGCAGACTGCAGAACTGTAATTAGCATTTGAGCTATTGAACTAGAGACGAAATCTAGTTAGTCACATCTAGGGTTTCTTTTTGCCCTCTTATGTTCTTAGCCTTGTAAGAGAAGAGAACAAAAGAGAGAGAGAGAGCTGTGATTTTGGAACCTTGGGAGTCCTGATCTATTTGATTTGGCTGCCCTTCTTCACAAAATAGAACAAAATAGGAAACTAATACTAATTGCTAACTCATAACTGTACTTAGTCCTAATAGGACTAGGATAGTCCTAATGGGACTAGGAAAACCCAAGGGAGGAGTCTACGACTTGCGCTAGACTCCTCCTTCCTAACGATAGACTTCTAACAAGCCCAATTTGTTATCTTCTTCTGAAAATTCTTCACGCATTACCCAACTTGATTACTCATTCAACCCCATCTATAACCTAACACCAGAATTCTAAACCCTAGCCTCTTCAACCTTTGTTGACTACCACTCGGGGAAGGCTCAAGGTGGGCATCTTCAACCCTCAAACTGGGGAAAAGCGAGACTCCCCCACCAGTCTAGAGTGGATAACTTCGGGATTTTTTTGCTGAATTTTACTTTATTCCATAACCCTGCCTTACAAAAGAAAATGAAATTCCCCTGATACAATCAATATGTTTCCCTTTCATTTTGGTAGGCTTCGCCCCTGTGGATGAGCTGATCATAGAGCACCGTTGCATGTAAATGACCTACTCTCTCCCTATGGTCAACCTGCTCATAGACCAGTCTCTCCTGGTGGTCGAGCTTATCGTAGAACACTGTTGTGCGCTAGCATGCTTTTTGTTTGACATCATATGGCTTTCTATCTATGGATTGAGCCATTACCATGGAGCTAAGTTGTTCAGAACTTAATTGACCGCTTCTATAGATAAGGTGGAGTGCCCTTCCGCTTTGTTGGATTGATGGTAGTTCTGGAGATTTATAACCCCCCTCCCCGACATTTTTGACATAATGGTTAATGGTTACTGCTCCCATGGTTAGCATGTGTCTCCCTGGGTCATACTTTAGTATCACATTGTAGACCCCCACCCAAGTCTGTGTTCCTTATCAGTGAACCGATCTATTAATTACATCCATTGCCAAAAACAAAGTGGCTTGCTTCTTTCAAGCCGCATTGGAAAGGAGGGATAAAAACTTCTCTTAAGGCCGCGACTAGGGTTGGTTGGGTAAAATGAAATTTCAATAACGATAAAAAAGGTCTTTATGTCTCGTTACCGAGGACCTCGTTTAAGAAAAAAAACACATTATCTGGGTGCTTTACCAGGATTAACTGGTAAAAGGCCCAAAGCCTAGTGCGGATCCATAATATGCATATAGAAATTATTGCAAGTCAAATAACATCAAACATATTGGTTTCAGAAGATGGATGTCAAATAACATCAAACATATTGGTTTCAGAAGATGGATGTCGGGCCACTAGGACCCTTCATACTTCATCTGGCCATCAATTGTTGTCTATAAACCTCAGACTAACATGTTTTTACCTTAACCTATCAATATTGTAAATCCCTTCAAGTCCATTTTTTCTTGAAACTCTGATTTCTTACCTCTTGATTTCTCAGTCAAGCCACTGAAACCTTGTTTTAATTAATGCTTCAGTGAATGAAGCCCAAACCAATATCAACTTTAGATCATCACATATCTTAGTGTTGCCCTTCAAAACCTTAACTCCTGACTTGATGAATCAGCTTTTGTAACTCATGAACTTGAATTTCCTAAGCTTGTAAATATTTTTTATTGTTTTCCTTGGCACATTTCAGTCATCATACATTCTCCTTTATTCTGTTTTAGAAAGATAAATTGTTAAAGAAATAAGCTTCTTCACTGAAAATGTTGAACTGCCTACCCCTTTTTTGAAGTTTTCTATCTTCTCTTCTCTTTGAATGTTGTTAGCTCTACGGTTGTAGCAGTGTGATTTCTTGGACCATTTTGGCTCTCCTCAAGTGTAACTCAATCTCAAGTTCTCCTCCTTCATGGAAACATAAGACCCAAAATTATGTCTTAGTCCGGATGAGCTGCCCATTCAATTGGAGGACTAGATCTGCCAATGATGTGGCAGACCACCTAGCCAAGCAGGGGGCAAATAGGCTAACAGGGAGATTTGGGACTTTTGACTGTTCTGTGATTACCATTAGAGGGTCATCATTCAGGGATATGGATTCTGTAATCTTGGGTTTGGGGTTTCATGTCTTTGCTATCTTCTTTGTAATGATCTGATTTTGTATTGGTCCTTTGGAAGTTTTTCTCTCATCAATCAATTCTTTCTCTGTCCTTGTAAATTTTTCTCTCATCAATTAATTTTCTTTCTCTGTAATCCGTAATAAAAACATGGGAGGTGTTTCCTGCCACTGTAGTGCAGGCTATGTGGGCAGGGAGAGGTAATGAGGGCCCCTATCAGTTCTATCAATAGGGGGCAGAGAGGTCATTTCATGTAGGGAGGAGAGAGAGAAAGAGAGAGGGTGCTAGCGGAGGCTAGGCCCCTGGCAGGAATCATTGCGCATAAAAATATTATGTCTTAGCCACTTTCCACGATTACTAGTATATTGTTAACGGAGTAACGCACAACACTATAGGATTTTCTGGTGCCGGTTGAGAACTAAAGCTGTTTTCTTCTTTTTATTCTGCAGAGCTCTACAAAATGGTCTGTGATCCCAATGAAACAGATCTCGATATACAAATACCGGCAGTGATGCTTCCACAAGATGCAGGTGCAAGCTTGCAGAACCGTCTAAAAGGCAATTCCTCAGGTAAAAATTTCTCCAATCCTGCATGGGGTCACACAGAATTTTGTTCTTTCATTAATTATATGATGCTTGAATTTACCTTCTTTTCTTTACTGATGGTATAGATCTTGTTCCATTTCCTGATAATATTTCATTTGGTATTTCATCTGCTCTCACTTTTCTCTTGGTGCTGTTAGCTACTAGATTTTCTAATGGTTCGAGGTTCCATCAGTTGCTGTGCAGCTATACTCACCACAACGTCCGTTGGTCGATATAGCAGAGGTATTTTTATGGCTTATGGCAGTTGGTACTATCTTGTGTGCATCTTATTGGTCTGCATGGAGTGCCAGAGAAGCAGCAATTGAGCAGGATAAGCTATTGAAGGTTTGCATCCCCCTGCCCCATTTCCCCCCCCTATTAATAACAATTTATTGGAGGTGGAAGAATATAAAGAGTAAACAGGGCTTAGAGACAAGGCAACCTCTGGCTAGTATAGAACAGCAACAAACAAAGAGACTCCTTCACGCCACTAGCGACTCATTAAGGAACAGAATCCATAACAGTTTCTAGGCCGCACAACATCCTTCTTTGCTAATAAATCAACCATCTCATTTACAGAAGAACAATCCTGACTGGAAGCGAAATACCTTATAGAGCTGTCAATGGATTGAATTTTGATATGAACCTACTACCTGGCCCGATAATAACTTAGTATTAAGACTTTGATTTCATCCAACGTTGATCCAATCCGATTGGGGATCATCCATTAAATAAATGGATCAAATTCGAATTTAGACTAATCTGATCTGTTCCTTTTGTTTTTTGTCGTTCTTAAATGGACCAACCTTAATAATTCTCTCCCTCATTTCTTCAGTGGACCACCTTCTTCCTCTGGAAATCTGGTGAGTTCCTTCCTCTCTCTCTCTCTCTCTTCCATCATCTCCTCGCTTACCCATTATGGCTGTCTCTAGGTATTATTGTTTGTTCTTTCTTCTCTCATCTCTCTTTGTCGGAGACTCCGGTGATCATCTTTTTCTTACCTGTTGAATTCTGATCTGGAAGAGTTCAGTCTGTTAGCAAAACTCTCTTGACTGATTTCAAGGTATTGCTTGTTAGCTAGTTGAGCGGATTGTACATGGGTAGATTTGGTTTTATCTTTTACCTCATTTGTAAGGACCTTCTCTTCAATTTTATGCTGCAGTTTTGTCACTTTGTGCATATTTGTAGATGCTACTTCTGGGTAGGGTTGCCTGCAATTCTTGTTTCTCCTTGTCTGATCGGGTTGGATTTTGTTGTGTTGGGTTCAAACAATGTAGTCCCCAGTTGGCTGGGGAGGCTGCGAAAAATCGCACCAACACCAAAACAAAAACCCTAGCAGGATCTCCAGCGGCTGCTTCACAGCCATGCTGCTCCCCCGCCTCTCTCTCTCTCTCTCTCTCTCTCTCTCTCTCTCTTCTTCCTCCTCACCTCCCTTTCTTTGCTTCTTCATCTTTACATGGAGCATCATCGGTTGGAGTTGCGACTTGGCCGCCAACCCGTCGGTCACCATCCCCCCTAGGCTTGTCTAATCTTGTTTTGTTTCCTCTAGTTCCGATCACCTACTCTCTCCCCAGTCTCCGTCTTGCATCGCCTCCGCTTGGTCACCAGCTAGCCCCGCAAGGCCAGCCACCGCCTGAAGTGCCTAACTCTCTTGGCTAACACCAATTTGCTGCCAGTTGCATGACCAGCAGCCTGCCAGGCCCCCATCTATGCTCGGCTGGTTGCTGCTTTGTTGTTACCCTCCGCAAGGCCAACACCCTCCATCGTGGCTGTCACCTCTGCTAGGTTGTGGCCCTCCACAAGGCCAGCGCCCCACCGCCATGGATTCCCTCTTGACGGCTCTTAACGGCGGTGTTCTTTTGGCGGCTAAGAAGATGAAGAGATGAGATAGGTTGTTAGGGTTTGTGGAACCCTAGTTGGTTTTTACTTGGTTGCCCTTACTTGTAATGGGCTTCCTTGTTTTGTCTTTAGCCCATGTGGGCTTCAGTTGTAAGGGGCAGTGGCCTTGGAAGCAGTTCTTTGTGGGATTTTTACCCTTTTGGTTTTGTAATTTCCCCTTTGGGGTATATTTTCCCTCCCCCTACTTTTAAATTTTAATGCATTGAAGTATTCACCAAAAAAAATGTATTCTGATGTATGCTCTTAGTTGCCATGTTAGCAACTTATTTAATAAATTATTATGGTTTTTCTCTGATCACTTCTTGATTCTGGGTTTTCTCACCTGTGATGTAAGTACTCGGATTGGATCGGATATATGGTATCTTTATTGGGTACTGGATTTGGTCAGTGTTTTAGAGATCTGTCAGATCACTGTTTCCCTTAACGTATTTGAATCGGATTATGAGTGATCTAACTCAAATCCGTTCCTTTGACAGCCGTAACACAAATGGATCTGATGAGATTTGCCAAGGTCCTTGATTTCAAATTCTTGGCCCAGATAAGTTTTGAGACGAGAGATTTCCTCAGTGTCATTGCTAGCAACAATAATGTCGTTAACATAGACAATGAGGATGGCAATTTTGGAACCAGAATGCTTGATGAACAATGTGTGATCAGCAAGACTTTGAGTGCATCCTACAAACACCACAGATTTATGGAATCTCCCAAACCATACACAAGGAGATGCTTTAACCCATATAAAGCACGCCTGAGTTTGGAAACTTTCCCTGTAATTTTAGGACATGAAAATTCAAGAGGCACATCTATATACACTTCTTCAAGCTCTCCATAAAGAAATGCATTTTTCACGTCAAGCTGTTGCAATTCTCATCCTTGGTTGACTACATGAAAGGATCACACTAATAGTATTCATCTTTGCAATAGGGGCAAACGTCTCTTGATAATCAAAGCCATAGGAAAGGATCATGGCTAAGCACCTGAGCACAAAGCTGATCATACTCAACATTGAGGCCAACCAAAAAATCATAGACCTGAAACTTCTCTTCCTGCTTCTGAAACTGGGTGGCATCAGCAGTACATATAGCCTGGAAAGTGTCATAGAAATACAATTCCTGCCACAAACTCTGTAACTCAGAATAATATTGAGAGAGGGTGAGATGAGAGATCCTGTTGTTTGGTTTCATGAAGCTTCTTGCCCAATTCATAAACCTGAAAATCATTCCCAACTTGAGAATATGTATCCTGAGCAGCCTCTAAATCTTGGCAGCAATATCCGACAACAGATAACCCTTAGCAATCTGGGGTTGCATTTGGTTGAGTAGAAACGTCATCACCAATGAGTTATCAGAGCTCCACTTTTCTCCATGAAACACCAACAGCAGTAGGATTTGCCGTTTCGCCTGTAATATATCCAACATACCTGCAGGAATCGATGGAGAGGTAATAGGAACATGACCACGTCAAATAATTGCTCCCATCTAAGCAAATGGAGCTCATAGAGAGCTCATAGGAACGAAGGGAAAGTCTGATGGGTCCCAATCCCTTCAGATCCAGTCAATGTGTTGGTAATTTCAGACATAATTACCACTCAGTAGAAGCACGTAGAGAAGAAGACAAGTGGCTGGAAGAAACCACAGACCATAAAGGTACCCAATTGCATACAACACCACCAACAAAGTTAGGGAAATAAAACCCTGAGTGAAAAAATCGATTAGGGAAAAAACCCTAAAAATAGATTTTTGGAGAAAAAACTGACATGCTCTTGAAAAATGGCTAACACAAGCCACTGATCAGGAAGACAACAACCACAGGCAGCAGCATCAATGAGAAACATGAGAAACTATGTATCGAACAGAGATAAAAACCCTGACATAAAAAATCGATAGGGGTGAGAAACCCTAAAAAATCGATATAAAGATGAATGGGTCTCTAGATCATTGGGAAGAAGGGATCTGGGAGCCCAAGATGGAGAGACTAGTGGAGAGCCCTCAATGGTTTAAGAAGCTACCACAGAGAGAGATGGGCCCCTAGGGCGTGGATCCCCAAAGGGATTTTGGCTCCATACCAGTATTGATTATGGGGTATGAATTGGTGAAGTTGGGGCCAATGTTTGATAAGAATGCTGCTTATTGATAGCCCAGCCGGTTTTGAAAACCTTTCTCTATCACTGACTGGTATAGCTCTATTGGTGTGTCGACTCTGACAACCCTCTTTATTTATAATAAGTGAAATATGTACAAGTTACAAGTATGCTCTCGTAGGACAGAAAAACCCTTATACCCATATTACAACGGAGTTAATCTCCAAAGAAGCTTTGTTTTCCTTTGGAGGGGTTGTATCTATCATTTCACTGGTTTCTTGATTTCATAGATAAATTGGTTTTTTGGTTGCAGGATGACAAGGAAGAATTTGTAATTGATGAAGACACAGGTGGTAGTGGTGTTGTGGACATCAACTCAACATCAGCAGTCCTTTTTGTTGTGATTGCTTCGTGCTTTTTGGTTATGTTTTACAAGCTCATGTCCTTCTGGTTCGTGGAGATTTTGGTGGTTCTATTTTGTATTGGTGGCGTAGAGGTGTGTTACTCTTTTCATTCCATGCTTTATGTGTGATGACATGAGCTGGATGTAGACAATGTCATCATTACTTATTTATGCAGTTTATGTCAAGAGTTCTCTGACATGATTATAGAAGTGAGGGCTGGAACACCAACCTCTGGTTATCTCATTTGCTAACTTATTCTTCAAAATTAAGACTGAATCTTTCAGTTTCCTGTGCTTCCAGGGTCTTCAAACTTGCTTGGTGGCTTTGTTATCAAGGTATTTTAATGTTCTCCTATTCCTTTCATTTTCATGTACTTGTTAATTGTTATATTGCAACCGGGGTCATCTGATGCCAAAAAACAGCTACAGTATTCCCTCTCTTGTTAACTCTATGATGAATGCATGGGTCGTTAGAGGTTTGGATTATCAACTTTCAATGTCTTCTGCTGTTATTGTGTTTTATCTGTTTCCAAATGGTATTCTGACTTCCAGTCATTCCTTAATAGTGGTGTTGATATACCTCCAACTTGGAATCTTGCGCAAATATTTCTCAAATCTGGAAAATCATCATTGTAGATGCGTTGAAGTAGGCCCCAACACCTCGTTCCACAAAAAACTGGAGGTGATTTGGCCAAAAATACCTTGTTTGGGGTTTTCTACCAAAATTTCCCACTTTTGGTTGAAACTCTCGAAATTTATAATTGTATTTATATTACTGTCTGGAATGATACCGATGGTTGACATATTTCCTAAATTTTGGCTGAAATGCCAAAATTTTGATAAGAAAATTGTGTACCTGCAGAGTCGCACTCGTTTGGTTTTGACCTTCATGGAAACAAAAATAATTGCAAAATTTTGGTCATTTCGACCGAAATCTCGAACCATTGCTAAAGGTCTAAAGTTCTATCCCTTGTTGATCGGCATTAGCAAACTTTTTTAATTCCAAGGTGGGATATTCGTTGTTGGTTCAATGGATATTTATGGAAATTTCAAGAGCTTGATCCTTTTATATTTGAATGTGGAACTTATATTTGGTTCAGATAATCGGTAGAGTTTAATATTTATTCATTAAACAATGTGAGAAGCGCATGTGCATTTCTTTACTTACAAACAATGATGAGATTTTGTGTGAATGGAGAAAGGAGGTATGTGCTTAAAGATGTTTTCCATCATATATACTTGCTTGATTTGCTCTTTTATAGGGTGCTCTGTTGTTGTATCAACTTACATAAAAATTTGTGACTGTCTAGAAGTGACTAAGGATATGAACTTTCAGGTGGTTCAAACGTGCTGGAGAAACATTTATTAAAGTGCCTTTCTTTGGAGCTGTTTCTTACCTTACGTTGGCTGTTACTCCGTTCTGCATAGCATTTTCTGTTGTTTGGGCTGTGTACCGCCGCATCTCCTTTGCTTGGATAGGTCAAGATGTCCTTGTAAGATTAATGCGTCTTGTTATTATAGTCTAGGTTCTTTCTGATTTATATTTTCCCCCGAGTTCTATAGAAACATCAGATGTTCTTGACTTAAACTTGTATAAGCCCCTCATCTGTTTCTTCTAATTATTTTTTAGCATATCAAACCAGCGTATGAACATGAGGGCAATATTTTTTCCTTTGTAGATAGAAATGGAGGAAATTGTCTTTAAGCGCCATTGTGCACCAAGAAATAATCTATGAAAATCATTTGACATTCTTAGAATTGCTTAATTGACATCAATAGTACCAATAATGGTGCTGGATGCTTCAAGGGAATGTTTGGAACAAAATGGTCCAGCTTCAGCGCGGCTGTCTCCCCCATCCGCCCCCTCAAATCATACATTTTTATTTGTTTTTGTATGAAAAGAAAAAGTCAACTTCATAATTTATAAGCTAACGATTTTCATATTATTAAAATATCCCTAGCTTTAATATGTGAGGGAAAGGAATAGATTGCTAGTATCGAACGCATTGGTTGGGGTGCTTACATTTATCCAGTGTCCTGGATTTGAGGAAAGACTTGTATCCTCAATTTTGTCAATTTTATTATCTATTTCTGGGCATCATAGAAGAAAGCATAAATAAAGCTGAGATTTATGTTTTATCACTATGCCTTCAATGACTCCGAAGCTCTATGGTTCTCCTAATGTTCTCTCTTTTTCACTTTCAATCAGGGGATTGCGCTGATAATTACTGTTCTTCAGATTGTTCATGTACCTAATCTCAAGGTGATGGTTCCGACTTTAGACTTACTCCAACCTATGATGTACATAAATCATAGGGGACTTGATTGATGATTATATCCCAAATGGAATTGATAGTTGTTTTCCATGATTTCTAATCTTGTTGGGGAAATCAGGTGGGCACAGTGCTTCTCAGTTGTGCTTTCTTGTATGACATCTTCTGGGTTTTTGTTTCTAAGATGTGGTTCCATGAAAGTGTAATGATTGTGGTAAGTTATTCTTCAAAATCTTTTGCAGAATGCTGGGTAGTTGATGGTTTTTAAGGATTTTGAATTAGCAATTATTTATTGCTTGTTTACTTGTAGGTCGCCCGTGGTGATAGAAGTGGTGAGGATGGTATTCCAATGTTACTGAAGATCCCACGCATGTTTGATCCCTGGGGGGGTTACAGTATTATTGGTTTTGGTGACATCCTTATACCGGGGTTGCTAATTGCTTTTTCATTGAGGTACACTCTCGAACCTGTCTTGAACATGTATGGTGCTTCTAATGTAGCCAGTAGCATGGTTTATTCTGCCATGTAAGGGCTGAAATATGGCAGGTCTAGACAGTCCATCTGATAAGATGTCCTCTAGATCATTGATGTTGACAACGTCCTCATTCGTGAACAAAACATATTGAACCATCTCTTTCCTTTTCTTGTCAGCCTAAATGCTCGTGTGGAAAATGTATGATGGTATCCTGAGTGAATTCTATCCAGAACAGACCTCCTTAGCCTCCTCTCTGAGGTTTAGTTTTTAAAATGGAAGGATTCTTTTCTTGTTCTACCGGCCAACCTTTCTATTCTTGCTCAATTTTCTCATTTGTTTTAGACAAATTGAGGAAAAGAATCTGTTTTGGTTATTAACTGTTTGTCATTCAGATCAACTATTATCTGTTTCTAGTTCAAATTAATAGTGGATCTTTGCAGGTATGATTGGCTGGCAAAGAAGAATCTTCGAGCTGGATATTTCCTGTGGTCTATGATCGCATATGGTTCAGGTACTCAACTCATTGATGCCTTCTCCTAACTACCTTTGGACTGGAGACATGCATCCTGTACCACTATTTACAATCTCATTCTATCTAGGTCCATGTCTAACTGATTACTGATGGGGCCATGGAAGAATCTTATCTTACAATTTGCAGGCCTAAATAGTAGAAAATAAAGATGAGGTTATAGGTTTCCTAGAAAGGACAAATTAATTCCAAGGATAATAAAACATGATAGGAAAGGGGGTTGAAATCAAAATTATGATTTATGGCTTTATAGTATTTAGGGAAATAAAATGCAAAATGACATGAGGTTCAAACAAGAGTTAGGGTTTGTTAACAGTAGTTGATTTGTGAACTAAGATTTAGTGGAACTAGAGGGGAAAAAAAAAAATCAGATTTGAATTTCGATACAAGAAAGAAAACAGAATTATCTCTAGAATTCATAGAGGAGGCGAACGTGGAGATTAAGGAAAACAAGTGAGGACAAGACAAAGAAAGAAGCTAATGAACGAAGATTCTATGAAGATTTCACTTATGAGGTTGCTTCAATTCCAAAACAAAATAGTATTAATCTTCTATCATATATATGTTTGTAGTACATGTAAATTCTCACTAAGGACCTATGTTATTAAGGTGCTTGCAAAACAGAATTATCTCTAGAATTCATAGAGGAGTAGAACGTGGAGATTAAGGAAAACAAGTGAGGACAAGACAAAGAAAGAAGCTAATGAACGAAGATCTATGGAGATTTCACTTATGAGGTTGCTTCAATTCCAAAACAAGATACTATTAATCTTCTATCATATATATATATATATATATATGTTTGTAGTACATGTAAATTCTCACTAAGGAGCTATGTTATTAAGGTGCTTGCCCCAGGCATGTACTTCACGACTCAACTGCGAGGCACACTCTTATGCTTTGTCTGGCATCCACATGTACTACTTCAATAGTTGTGTTTGCAAATGATAGATGTCTGCATGTTTAATATTTTGCATGGCTGCTTGCATAAAATGTAAGATGAAAAATCAAGATGTACTAAAAATATAGAAGTTGTGATTTACTAGAAATAACATTAAAAAAGAAGACAAATATACTGGAAAAATAAAACATAAGATTAAGCAGCCCTTAAAAACCATTAATATTGCTAAGAATTTATTTTTCAATTTGATGCATTTCGTCATGATTTTGGTTCTGTAATCCTCTGCAAGTCAGCTCGTAGAATAACAGTTCAAAATGCTTGGGATTCACAGGTCTCCTCATTACGTATGTGGCTTTGAATTTGATGGATGGACATGGCCAGCCAGCACTTCTTTACATTGTTCCTTTCATGCTTGGTGAGTCCAAACAGATCTTCCAATGATCAGTTAGTTAATTTCCAAGCGACCATTAATGCCCTGCAAATAATTTGCTGGGTCTCACTCTCCACGATTGTTGACTGTAGCTGTAATTGCATGTCGAACATTATGCTCGACAGTCATAAAGCCTAACTCAAGTAGAAGAGAGAGACCTTTTTTGTTTTTGTTTTTGGGAAGTCTAAATCTTTTGCTGTTTGACGCAGGCACCTTCTTAACATTGGGGAAGAAGAGAGGTGACCTCAAGATCCTATGGACGAGGGGAGAACCTGGGAGGCCTTGCCCACATTTTCAGGTGCAACCCACTCAATGAAGTGAAGAGAAGCTAGTGAATTGCTTTGTATAATAGAAGGGTGGATGTAGTAACATAACAGCTGACCTAAGTGTGATGAATTGCAATGTAAGGATAGAAAATATCAAAAGTTGTTACTGTATGTAGACGCGACTCTGAAGGATGTTTAATAGCATTACACAGGTGTGAAACTTCAATCAGGGTACCAGCCTTTAAGAGGTTTAGCAGAATTTTTCTGTTGTCAACCATTGCTTCCAAGGCTTTTGAATGCTTGTAACCTGAGAGTGGTTAAAGAAATAGGAATCTATCTACATTTCATAGTTGTCATGGCGTCTGAGCGACCAAAGGCTTTGGAAAGGGCCTGGTCGCAAAGCGACAAAGGTGAGCTTGTAATTTTGTCAATCATACAATTCCCAGATTTGGAAACTGTGGCAATCATATGATAGAATTTTTTTCAGTCTCAGTTTACAACCTTTATCTTTATTGATGTAACCAGGTGAGCTTTGATAAGAACATATCCCAATTTAGTAGAAAGCTGGTAATCTTACTCTTGATACTTTCACCTAGTATTGTTGAGGAATTTGTTTTGAAATTTGATACTTAAAGATATACTAGATTGGGTCACCTGATCCACATTAGCCCCCTCTTGAACAGACATAATTAGGAGCAGCCTCAGCCGATTCAGTCGATCCAATTTTGATTTTGAAACCATCCTCCAGAGTCAATTCCATTACCCCTCCAATGATTCTTGCCACCTACTCATCTCTGGGGAAATGTACTTCTTATGTTCTATTGATGGGATTGTCTGGACACCTCTCTTATAGGAAAAAGAAAGTTATCTATTCACCTAGCCCCCGTGCCTAGAGAAGGCGCATGAAATTATTGCCCTGCCCTTTGTGAAATCAAATCTCCCATTCATGTCTCAGATCCAAATCCTTTTTAGCAATTGGGATACCCAATGAGGCATCCGACGGTTGGGAAGACCTGAACATGCACCCCTAGCCCCCCCTAGATGTTGGATATTTCAATGGATGTCCTAATGACTGGAGATGATCTTTTTCCTTCATGTTGATGCTTCTATACACCTGTTCATTGCCCTCGTGATGGTGCAAGGGTCACACAACCAGGCAATCTCTTGTCTTTACAATTCATAACTTTATATTTGATTGTACTTTGACTTATTTACATTTTTTTTAATTTAAGGGAAAAAATAATCTTTTCAAAATAATTTTAAAATATACATATCATTATGTCATTTTCAAGAGCAAGAGCAATCATTTTATAGTACAATTTTCGAATACACACTACACACGAGAAATGATAAGATTTTATTTTCACTTGAAAAAAATAATATACAAAGTATTTGACACCAGTCTTAAGACCTCAATATATATATAAAAAAGAAAACCCTTTTATCAACAAATAGTTCCACTCAAATTGGTTGGACGTGCAACAATAATAGACATGGCAATCAAACCAATGGTTCCTTTTGGTTTCATATAAATGTGTCCAAATACTTCACCCTAAAAAAAAAAAAAAAAGTGTCCAAATACCACAAATGAGATGATCAAAATAGACCTTTCTAGAGGGCTTATTCAGGAAATTGAGGCCAAAATTATGAACCAGAGGAGGAGGAACGAACACATTTTGATCAAAATAAACCTAGCCTGTAATCCTGTAATCCTGTAATCCCCGAAGTGGTAAGCTGAAACGTGTCTATGTCGATCTGTGGCTGACGTGTCTATATTAATCGTTTGCTGACGTGCGCAGAAAACGACACCTCATAGATACAGGACACAACAGTAACCCCAAAATCGAAAATGGAAAGAAAAGGTACTCATAAGTCATAACAAAACCCTAGACTAGAAAAACCTCAACCATCTCTGTCCCCTATACCCTACCAGTTACGTAAACCCCGTTTCATTTCTCTCTCTATTCTCTCTCTCTTCTGGGTCTCACATTATCCATTTTCTTCTTACCTTCGCAAAAGCTTCAAACGTCGAATGTTAAGAGCTTTCTCGAATCTTTGATCGTTTTGTTTCTCATTTATTAGTGGCATTTCGTCTCCTCTACCAGGTGTGTATGGCTTTGCCTCGTGGATATTTTTTTTTTCCTGTGTTCTCATTTTCCTGTATTTTTTGCTATAATGGGAAGCAATTTTTATGATTTATTTAGTTTCAATTGGCATGGGTATTGATATGTAATGGTTTGAATGTTTTTTGTTGGTAGTATATTGGCGGAATTTCGTTTTGATTTTTTCTTTTTCGACTTTAAGAATAGGTTGTGAAAACCGTTGTGGAGATGAATATGGGTTTAGTTTATTGGATTTTTCTTCGATGCTTGCTGTTGAAGATGACTGGTTTTCTTTCAAATTTGCTTTCATGTGTTTTATTGTCGTGGGGCTATTTGTGGGGCAAGATAGCTTTTGCCTTGTGGTTATCTAGATTTTTCATTTTCCTGGGTTCCTCTTATTTTGCAATTTTCAATTGTAAGGTCGGATTTCAGAGTCCTTTGTGGAAAGGTTTAATGTTTGTTACGAACCAAAAAAGGCCGCTCTTTTTTTCACCCACTGGGGAACTTGATGTGATAATTGATTTTGCGGAAATAGAGATGGGTTCTGCTTGTCTGTTCTGTTTTTTATTTCCTTTCTTGCTTTTGATTTTGGTGTAGATTTTTGTTGGTGGTCTTGTTTGTTATGCATGCTTACTGCATAACATTATTCTACTCTAAAAGTGCTCCTCCTTGGCAAAGTGACTCCTTTTTATTGGTATACCACTTTTGACATATATTATATGTTGGTTGAAGCCTATACTGTAGTAGTGTTGAATATGTGTCAGATGTTCGAAGTGGTTGCTTAATGCCGTGGCTTTCAGGTTATGTTATGTATCACTTAAGATGGTTCAATTATGGGAATAACTTCTGAATTATTGAAGTTATTTTGTACCTGATTTGCACTTCTCTCTAATGCATATTTGTTGGCAATCTGCAGTTAGTGATACTGAACTTTGTCTGTCATGTGTTGCATGACCTGAACATGTTATCTTGCTGTATTGTGGCCATGTTGTTTCTACTTTTTGTATGAGCACATTGAAGAGATCGATAGAATCTTTTGAAGAAGCAAGGCTGATGTTTATGTTCCTCAGACTGGGAAATATATCATTTCAAGTAGCATTGGAAAAGATTCTGTATCCTCTCAACAACTACGATCTTTTGACAAGCGGGGATGTCTTATTTACTTTGCCGCTCTCAAATATTGGAATTTGATGTGCAAGGTTGTCTGTCTAGCACTCTTTAGTTAAAGTTTTATGCATTTGGAGGTGGTGTTAAATGTCAGAAGGTGAAATGGCAATAATCAAACCCGAGGTATGTTACATCGTTGGCGCGTGAAATTTCATTTGTTATTTTACTAGACCATTTTAATTTCAATTAGTTGGGGGATGTGGATTTGAGCTTTGTCTACTTCCTGACATTTTTATAGCCTTTATAGAAGCTTGGTTGTTATGGAACCTGATAATTTGCCTGGACCCATTGCTACATGGTTTTAAGATGTATATTCAATGTGGGTATCAGTAAGCTATTACTTGCATCAAATCCTAATCTCTGGGTATGCTTATATGATAATGTTGGTTAAGTTGGTTTTTCCCCTTCCTCATTGATGTAATATGCCAATCTTGTATATACTTATTTAGATAAATGCCTATGTACCTAATAATACACAAATTCCTGTGCTTCTTGTATCTGCCCCACCTGGATACATCTAATGATCTCCGAGAAGATCGAGGATTAGGGTATGTAACCAAGGTTTTAAGTATTGGTGTGTATTGTACCTTATTGGCTGACACACATTGGTATCGGCGGGTATTGATATGATACACACCGATACACTAATTATTATTATTTTAAAGGTATTGCACCATATTGACCTGTATTGGTTGATACAACCCAATACGGGTCGATATAGTGCCATACTTTTAAAATACTTGAGAGGATTTTCAATACTTACCTGCAGATTTCGAAACAGAGGCAGAGGAAGAAGAAGGAGAAGGAGGAAGAAAAGAGGAGAACAGGCCACTGCTACCGCTCGGTGGCAGCAGTGGCCACAGCCACCGGAGCAGAAGAAGAAGAGGAAGAAGAAGCAGAAGAAGGTGCAGGGGATAAGAGGCCTCTGCCACTAGAGCAGCAGCAGTGGCCGCAGCCGCAAAAGAAAGGAGACTTACCAGTGTTGATCTCTATCATGACCTCATGGGTGTCGCCATCGTGAGTGTCACCGACACATTTCCTTAGTTGTCCTCAGACTTGGTCTTCGTGAAGGCTGGAAGGGCATAACCTCAGCTCTTCCCTTTTCTTTCTCTTGTTATGTTTTGTTTTGTTTTATTTTATTTTTACTTTTTAACATGATTGATGTGATTACATGCATCTCGGCATATAATAACACTAACACTATAAACAAGTTAATCACAGTTAGCATCAAATAAAATTTTAACAAAAGTTGGGCTACTCTGTCAAGGAGAAAGGAACTCCATCAGATCTACAAAGAAAGTCAACTATTGCAATTCAGCCACATGTCAAGGAGACACTTTAGAAAAAATGGGCTACTTGAGTCTGTAATGAGTTCAAGATTGACAGGTAATCAGGATATGGCTGGGCAAACTTATACACAAAAGTTGGGCCTAATTGATCCCCCATGTAAAAGATATTGAATCTGACCATCTAACATCTTATTATCAGGCCATACATAAGTTATTTATGGTGTTTTATTTTTCAAAACTGTATTTTTGCATGTATCCTAAGCATTTACATGTGTTTCTTAATCATTTCATGCGTATCTAGCCCCTCTCTCCCGTACAATGCGATACGTCGATATGTCTCTTAAAATAAGCCCCCCAATATGATATCCGATACTGATTCTTTAAGCCTTGTATGTAACTTGCCCCAATTACGGGCCTTTTTATACTTACTATTTACTTCCACTGGCTTTGCTTATTTGGTTCATGGTTTTGTCTATAAAAGCAAATTTTCTGAAACTATATTTCTCTGTTATGCTTTTTTAGGTCATGAAATCTTATATTTGGCTCCAAACTGCTGATGGCTCAATACAACAAGTGGAAGAAGAGGTTGCCATGTTTTGTCCCATGATATGTCAAGAAATAGTTCAGACTGGCATGGGATCTTCAAAGAATTATGCTATTTCACTACCACAAAGGGTTAATCCATCCATTTTGAGTTTAATACTTGACTATTGTCGGTTCCATCAATTACCAGGTCGCTCAAATAAGGTTTGGTGTATTTCTGACTATTAGTTTCATTTCATTTTTTGGAGTGATATTTTCCCCTCCTTGATCACTTCTGGTTGCAGGAAATTATATTAGATTGTTCGTAGAATTAATTAAACTTCCTAGGATGGTCCAATATTAATTTACATAGTTTTTGACCATTTATCATAATTTCCATGATAAAATCACTAAATGGGCATCTACTATTAAGTAAATAAAGATTAGGCAAGCAGTGTTTGAATCATTGCCATTGTCTTGCATAGGAGCGGAAGTCTTTCGATGAGATGTTCATTCGGATAGACACAAAAAGATTATGTGAGTTGACGTCTGCTGCTGACAGCCTCCAGTTGAAGCCTTTGGTTGATCTTACCAGTCGTGCACTTGCACGCATGATTGAAGGGAAAACTCCTGAGGAGATACGTGAGACATTTCATTTGCCTGATGATCTTACTGAGGTCTGTCGTCGTTTGAAGGAATCGACATGTGATCCAAATGTTCTCCATATTTGTATTTGTATTTTTTTTTTTTTTTTTTTAATGTTATTGTGATTGGTACCAGGAAGAAAAGCTGGAGCCTTTGAGAAACACAGCTGATGATCTACGAATCCGACTATTGAATAGGCTTTATGCCAGAAAGAGAAAGGAACTTAAAGAGAAAG
This sequence comes from Macadamia integrifolia, assembly GCF_013358625.1. Taxonomy (NCBI): domain Eukaryota; kingdom Viridiplantae; phylum Streptophyta; class Magnoliopsida; order Proteales; family Proteaceae; genus Macadamia; species Macadamia integrifolia. The sequence continues at coordinate 28,312,916 of NC_056558.1, forward strand.
AGAAAATGAAAGTGAGTAGCTCATCTTTGTTTCAATACTGTTTGGTGACTTTTAGTGTTCTTATTTTGTGGAATCTTGAATTTTGGGATTTGTGTGTTTGTAGTGTAAACATGCAAAACCCAATGCTATTGTTTCATTAGTACTACTAACAACAATGGTTTACCATATATAGCAGAATGTTGAAGTAGAAGAGGAGCATGTGGATGAACGCTCCGTTGATGATCTCTTGTCATTTATCAATGGAGGTGATGGAGGTACTGTTGAGAAAAATGAATCTCACCCTTTTCCTTTCTTCCTGACTAATTGCACTCATCTTCTTTCTCCCCTCCCCCCCCCTTTTTTCCCCTAATATATTACTTACCATAAAAGACTGAAAAGTTACATTAAACTAAGTCCTATTCTATACTCATAAGTATTCCTAGAATACCCTTACATGATATATACTAACACCAACACTCCCCCTCAAGCTGAGGCATAGATATTACACATTCCTAGCTTGCCTAATAAAACATTAAAACGTGTGGAGAGAGATCCAGATTGAAGTTTCTCCTTAATATAAAGTGATAATCAACTTCATTATGTTTGGTGGGGTTATGTTGGATTGTTGTGCTATACTAATGGCTGCTTTGTTATCACATTACAGTCTCATGGGTTTATCTAACTCAAAACCCAATTCTCAAATTAACTTTTTTCAGCTGCTGAAGTTCACAGTTCACACACCGTCACGTGACTCACGCCTCATGAGCCATAGCTCTAAATCTGCTTCTGTCCTAGGTCTGGCCATTTCAATTTGTTTGCTTCTCCAGTTTACGAGATTTCCCCCAACAAAGTTGCAATATCTTGAAGTTGACCTTCAGTTTCTAATTGATCTAGCAAAATCAGCATCAATGTATGCCTCAATTCTTAGACAATCATTTTTATGCCTCAATCCTTAGACAATCATTTTTCTTTAACAATAAACCTTCCCTAGGACTGACCGCATGTACCTAAGAATACGATAAACAGCTTCCATATGACCAGTTCTAGAAGCATTAGGGAATTGGCTAACTACACCAACAAGAGTATCCTATCTCGGGATGAGAGAGAGAAAGATAAATCAGCTTGGGAACAAGTCTTTGCCTCTTTCGTATCTCCTCACATCACTGATCAATTGTCTACTCACCCAATTTATGATTTTGATCTATGTGTGTGTCAATAGGAATTGTGGGGGACTCCTAGAGTACCTCCTCGCATCACTGAGTTGTAAGAAGAAGACATTGCGCTTCGGCGCTTCCGCGCTTCCTTAGTCCATTGGAGCAGGAATTGTGGGGGACTCCTTGAACACACCGTTCATAATTGATAGTGTTTCTGAAGATGAGAAAACAAAATTCATAATCCCGCCTGGTTCTTTAAAGAGAAAGCTCCATGACCTGAAGACTACGTTCCAAACGTCCATGAGTTGCTATAGTTTTTTTGATGGGCTGTAGTCGAATGTACATCATGTGAAGCTCATTCCCCGACTCTACAAAACTCGAGGTCAAGTATTTTTCAAGCTGGGGAGAGTTGATGTGGATCACCAGACACGCGGGCCAATGAGAGCACATGCAGGAGTAACTGCAGCGCACAGGAGGGCAGTGCGGTCTTTTCTCACCCACCTATGCCCGGGCGTTTCCTACGCCAGACTGGCAGGGTTCCTTTTCCCTATCTTTTTATATGGGAGTTTTAGATAGAGTTATCTATGCAGGGTTTTGCTTAAGGTTAGTTTCCTTATTGGATTTTTTTTTTTTTCAAATGTGCATCTTATACATTGGAGATTAGATGTATGAATTGTGTTTGTTTGTTTGTTTGGTTGAAGCTTGTGTTTTCTGAGCAGCTTGGCTGTTGTTCCCTTCTCTTCTTTCCTACTCTCTTCCTTGTTTCTCTTCTTGGTTCCCTAATTTTCACTTTTGAGCTCCCTAATCGGATACCCTTGGTACCCTGCTCTAGTGGCACCAACATTCCTTCCATATCAGATTCTATCTTCCTCGTTCCCCCTCTTTACTTCCTGATATTTTGGGAAGTTATTCACTTCCATAGGGCGATTCAAACCATAGACTTTTGCCAATATACGAAAACTCGTATGTTAGTTTCGTTTTGGTCAGTCTGAATTAGCAAAATTTCAACCGAAATAGTGCATTTTTCCCATGAGATTTGTTTAGCCATTTGGGAGGGCAAATGGCCGAAATTACTGAAATTTTCAACTGAAACAACTGAAATTTCGACGAAGCTGTGATGTGTACATTTTTTAATTACCTATTGTACAAGTACTGGAAGTTTCTTCTAACTAAAGGCAATGGAATTCTGTCTGCACAGGTTCCAAGGGGGTTAGAGCTCCTAGACATAAAAAGAAAAACCGAAGAAGAAAAGACCATTTAAATCCTTCATCAAACAATCTAAATCAAAACCACAAGGTCAGTGCATTCGTCGTGAAAAGTTGTTTTGGAATAACACATACATCTCATTGAAATGGTTGACTCACTAATCATTTTCACTTGTGTTAGGAGATGGATGGCCTCACTTCTGCATGCCGTAAAGAAGATGAGTCTGGAAATGTTTTTATGGTCAGTCGCAGTAAACCAGCTAAATTACCAGTTTCAGATGATGGCTTTTCACCTAAGGTTGAGTTTGATGATTGTGATATTGACGATGAACTCGACCCTGCGATGAAGGAAGAAATTGATAGGTGAGATGGTGTATCTCTGTAATTTTGATATTCTATATGCATGTTCAACTGCATGGGTTGCATACCTCCCGTGAGGATAGGTGTGGGAATCCTCTGTTCTTTTTCTTTTCCCCCCAAGAGGTAATGCAGTGGAAGGGGGAAAGCAGATTCATAGATCTTTCCTAGAATCCAAAATCATTTACCCTCCACTGAGAAATCACATGCCCTTGCTGCGAAACACGATGATACTTCACTTACATTTGGAGTTGGGATCGATAATCTTCAAACATACCTATTCCTTGCCCCTTTTTATGTTCGCCTATCTCCTAATTTTGAACTAAATTCACCCCCTATTTAGTTTAGTATATAATGATTAAAAAATTGTGATTTCCAAAAGGATTATCTGATGCTCTTATTTTTTTTTAGAAACAATTAGAACTTAATTATATTTCTTGTGGGATCTTATGGAGCTCTATATGTTCAGGCATCTTTTTTTTTTCAATCTGCAAAATCCTCACTATTGCCCATTTTGATCAATATTCTGGCCTGGCGTTTTGAGCATGCTGTGCGGCAACATATTTGACTGTTATACTATTTTCATTGAAGTGAGTGTTATTAATTGTTTCAATTTCTTGTTAACACTGTTGTAAGCTGTGAGTTTGTGACGATAGAACTAAAAGATTTGATGCCCTTACGTTATTTGTAATACCAGCTTTGTCATTTATTCAGTGTCCTGTTTCTTTCTTGAGCTTTTTGTTTCCTAGCTTCCACTCTACAACATGGCTTATCACAATGTCAAAAAAGAAAAAGAAATATTTATGAGGCTTAATTTGAAATGCAACTAATGATAGCAGAAGCTGATCAGTTGGACCCCCCCCCCTTTTTTGATAAGCCCGATCGGCTGGAATTTTATAATTTTGTTTCCCCTTGATCTATGGTCCTTTATATTATGAGGTTGTCGCTTGGTGTGATGGTAAAAAGCTCGATCTGCCCGCATGAAGATGCATGGTTTGAGCCTAAGAGTGGCCACTTTGTGCCCCCCAAAACACACACACATACACAAAAAGGTCTGGTTCCGGTCCCAGTCCAGCTCTCTCAGGACCCTATACAAAGCAGGTTAGGATGTGTAAAGGTTTATCAAAGAGGTGGATATTATTCAATGCCTAAGGTCAAAGCTGTGTGTTAGGTCTAAATCTAATGATCCAAAATAAATGTGGCTCTGTGACTGCAGTTCTTGTTTTTTCATACGAAGTTAGGGTGGGGAATGTAGTTCAACATTTATCTTCACCCGAAAACTGGCCCTCTCATGGGGAATAAGTGAGTTTGGAACAGAAACCCAACAAAAATCAATGGGGGACAAGAAAACGGTGGTAAGGCCCCATTGATGGCAAATTCTAGGTGTTCTTTTGTCAAGAGGGTCAGAAGAATTTAAACATTTTCTTCAGCATCCATTTCTGTCGTCATTTAGATATTTTAAAGCAAATATCTTCAAGAATGTGGATCTTATAAGTGTAAATCATTTAAAACTCTCTTTTAAGACGGCCCATTTGATCGCAATTTAAAAATTTGTGTTAACCCGAACACAACCTGAAAAAGAATGTGTGTGCTCATGTTTTTCACCTAAAATCTCAAACTGTTAGGGAAGGGCAGCGTCAATGTATACATCAACGCTCCCCCGCATGTGCAGTCTAAGATCCCATGGTCCTTACACGTGGAGCTCACACGGCATTTCCTTTGCGCGATACCAAGGGAGAAGAAAACTCTTCCTATGCACTTCCCAGGAGTTGAACATTCGACCTCCCTGCTCTGATACCATGTTCACTACCATTTCACCTAAAAGCTCGAACTGTTAGGGAAAGGGCAGCTTCAATGTATACATCAACACATGTCTTATCTTGTCAATCTTCTTGCAGTCTTCTTACACTTCAAGAAGATTGGCACTTCTTGATTGTTGATAGTCATGATGTTTCTTTTTCTTCCTTTTTTGAAAATTGCCACCTCATGGTTCAATGGGTGTTCTCTCTAATGCAGGGAAGTGGAGGATTTCGCCAGGAGATTGAATTCAGACTGGCCAGAGAGGATGCAAGAGATTCTATCTTTGGGTCAAGAAAGAAGGCTTGGACTAATATCTATGAATGGCAATGGTTCCCTGCAAAGATATGCAAGTATGCTCATTTTCATCTATGTTAAAATTTCCATTCCATCTGAAAGTTTACTCTGTGACTGTCAGTTGTTTCATGATTTATTATAGAGTTTGGAGTAATGATCCTCCTCCTTTTATTGGATGCTTGGAAAATTGATGGCTTAGTATTTTCTTCTCTCTTAATCTCTTTCGTATTGCCATAATTGGTTAATATTCCATCATAATTCGACCTTAGCTCTTTAAGTTGTTTTTGCCATCTCTTGCGTGGTACAGTTAGGTTGGTTTTATTAGTGGTTTTTTGTCTGGTACACTTGAGTTAACTTGGTTTGGGTCCTGCAATCTCTTCCTTTGTTATTTGTTTTTGTATTCATCTTATTTTAGAAATTATCTGCAACACTTGGTGCAGCATAATTTTGAACATTGAATTCCAGTAATTTGTGCTCACTCCTTTCTAAACATGCTCTAAACATGCTCAACAATGAATTTGAAAGTTTCTGGAGCTTTGAGGATTATGTTTGCGTTAAACTGCTGTATTGCTTCCTCTATTAGTTGATATTGACCAGGGAAGATGTATAGGCACTATTTGCACCTTGGATCTCTCTCTCTCTCTCTCTCTCACACACACACACACACACACACCCACCCCTGCCACGGAGGTGATTACTGTGAGTAATATGAAAGCATGTGCTTGCTGGTTTATTTTAGCAGGCCTGGATAGGAGATGAACCTACAGCATTTGAGAACAGCCAGCAGGTAAACAGTTTTCATGAGACGTTTACAAAGGTGGCACATGATGGCGCAATGCGATTGCCATTAAAATGTAAGTTTCTCTATTATATGTGCTTTCGCTGGAACAAAATTTTGATTCTAGTTGCAAATTTGTATGTTGATAATAAGAAAAATGAGGTGTTTATGTGAGCCCATTTCATCCAAAGCTGCCCTCAATAATCTTTAGTTGTGAGGTCTGATAAGCCTTCACCTGTGCTATTGTTATGAAATCAGTATATTTGTAGTTTTTTCTGCTTTTTTTATTCATGGGTAATGGAAAATCACCGAGTCCCTAGAGATTTAATCCTGTATGTCCTAGTGAAGAGAGGTTTCGAGTACATAAGTCGAGATAATTAAGGACATGTATGAGGGCGTGGTGACTTGTGTGAGATTTGTGGGAGGTCAAGGCAACGAATTCCCAATTGCGATTGGGTTACATCAAGGATCGGCCTTAAGCCCCTATTTGTTTGCTCTTATCATGGATGAGTTAACCAAGAACATTTTACAGATCTCCTAGTGTATGCTCTTTGTGGATGACATAGTTTTAGTGGATGAGACCAATGCATGGATTAAAGCTAAGTTGGAGATGTGGAGATCAGCCCTGGAAACAAGAGGTTTTAAGATTAGTAGATCAAAGTTGGAGTATATGATGTGTGACTTTAGCTACTCTATCATGGATAATGAAACAATGAAAATTGATGAGAGAGAGATTCCACAAAGTAACTATGTTTGATATATGTGGCCAGCCATAAATAAAGAGGGTGACATAGATGATGATGTTTTAATGAGAATCAAAATGGGATGGATGAATTGGAGAGGTGCGTTCGGAGTGGTGTGTGACTGGCGTATCCCTTTAAGGCTCAAGGGAAAATTCTGTAGGACTGTTGTGTGTCCAACTATGATGTTTGGGATGGAATATTGGGCTCTTAATAAGAGTCATATAGAGAAGCTGTGTAGCTGAGATGAGGATGTTAAGATGGATATGTCGGAAAACTACGAAGAATAAAGTAAGGAATGAGCATATTAGAGCTGATTTGGGAGTTTCCCCGATCAACGACGAGCTTCGTGAAAATCGTTTGAGGTGGTATGGCCATGTTCGGAGAGGCCTGAGGACATCCCAGTAAGGAGGAGTGATTTGATCCAGATGGAAGGAGCAAAAAAGAGCTAGGGGTAGGCCTAAAATGACCATAGGAGAAATGGTGAGGAATGACATGCATCATGACCATGTGAGCTGATGCAGTCACATGATATTGGGAATGTGGGATTATTTTATAAATTTATTTTATTAGGGAAGTAGGTATAGGTAGGAGATTTGATTGTTATTTAGGTTCCCAGTTTGGTTTGGTTACTGTAGTCAGTTACATATGAGAATATGAGTGTTGCTTATTTATATTGGATGTAATCCAACGATAGGGACAGTTTTTTGTGGAAAATTGAATGAAAGTGATTACCATGTTGCTGCCCAGACCTGCGTGTGCAGGTCTATTTCCTCTCCTCTCAACTCCTTTTCTTGTTTAAAGTTTGATGTTCTCCTTTTTATAGGTTCTTCCTCTATTGTCTTTATTTGTTTTTTTTTCTCTATCCTCACTTATTTACTTCTCTTTCCTGCTTACTTCCTTTCACTTACTGTTGCCCTTTTTTGGACGTAATTTGGGAATTCATAGGAGTCAATCAAAAACTCTTTTTTGTAAGTCTGATTAGCCTCAATTTTTGGAGAGGGTTCTCCTTTCATAGGCGACCCAAACATTAGGATTTGATTACCCCTCAACTCCTTAACCTGTTGGTAGGTTGAATTCAGCAACCAATTCTGGCATCTACGCTATTGCCTGAATTGATTTCAGACCTCATATCTCTTCCTTCAGGTACTGTTTTGGGCTGGTTATTACTTGCAGTCAAAGGGGCTAGTAGTAAGGATTCTTAGCCTGAATTCTCTGGCCAAATCGTGGTCTTATGAGTCCTCCCGATCGAACTAAATCTGTCTTTGCCCCCTGTATAAACTATTGTGAGGTTAAAGATGAGTTCTTTATTTTTTATTATGTTCAAGGACTTAGTCACGAAATTCCATACAAGCTCATGAATAATAAGTCTTTGCTTACTTTATCCAAATTCCATAAAAGCCCATGAATAATAAGTTCATTTTTATTTTATCCCACCCCTATATTTGCTTCCAGATTTCTAATTTACCTTTTGAGTTAGATACTGGTTTGTCCCAAAGTCCTTTGTTCTCTCCCATCAGTTCCTATATCGTTCACAGAAATTACAGAATTACTTCCGAACATTTGATTTGAGTTAACACGGGTGGGCTCATAGCGACCCAGATTTTGGGGTTATTGAACCCGGGATCACGTAAAGATCAATAAGCTATGTTTAAACGGCAGAGTGACTACCTCAGAGACGAGCAACACAAAAACTTGGCGATAGGGAGGTGCTGTTACACGACTCAATAACTACTTCCTTCCCAGCGTACCTGTTAGCATAGGTGGTCTTTCCTTGTTACCCTGGCTATGGTTTAATATGCACTCTCCTGTTTACTTATATAAAATGGAACATTCTTGAAAAGTGTGATAATCTCTCTCCCCTTTAGTAATCTTATAATTTCTTAAGACTTGTGAAGATGCGTCCAATAAAGCATACTTTCACCTCTCTTTCTTCCCTTTAGTACCCTATAATTTCATACAATCTTGTAAATATCTTTTCAATGCCTCAAATAAAGTATACCATCACCTCTCTTTCTTTCCTGAAGTCTTCAAGCACAAAATATACCTTTAGAAAATCAGGTTTTTTTCTTATACCCCACAACTCCTGCTTTGTTTTACCAGTACTTTCAAGCAACAAGAGAGAATCTGTGGCCGCATGGTCAACCCCTTCAACCCTTGATATGTTTGTGTTGCGCAACAAACTTATTTCATCCCATTCTTCAAATTTTCCTTCCAATCATTCGTCACAGAGATATTGTTCTTCAGAACAAGAGAAGCAATTAAAACAATGACAATGGAAAGCTGCTGCAGTAACAAGTCCAACACTGGTTCTTAAATCATATTCCAAGGTGGGTGTTGTTTAGTAAAAGAAGTTTTAGGATTATATTGATAATTTAGTTCGATAGAGCTTGAGAAAAGGGCGTACCCGGTGCACGAGGCTCCCACATGTGCGAGGTCCAGGCCCTCCAGGGGGCGAGAACTACACAGCTTTACCCTGAGAATGTCGAGAGGCTGTTTCGACTTTCAACCACTTGACCTCAGGTCGCAACATTCGTACCTTACTGTTGGACCAAGCGCGCCCCTATGATAGAGCTTGAGACTAGAAAAGAAAAACACACAAGGGAAAATGTTATCTTAGCTGCCAAGGGAAGGTGGTACACGCTAGCTTCTTCTCTCTCCATCTCTCTTCTTCACATGAAATGACCTCGTGGCCTTCCCTTGTATGAAACCATTCCATTGCATCTCTTTGGTGTAGTCATTTGTGCTGTGCTTGCTTAGATATTTCTCTCCCAAAACAGACATGGTCAACTAATTTGCCATGTTAATTTTGTTTTCAGTCATCTCTGTTTTAGATCATTGGGTGTGTGTATATATATATACACCAATGCTTTAGTTGGGTTAAAAAACATTTGGAAGAAGAATCATGAGTCTGAGCGTTGGCACCATTACCCTCTACAACCCTTTTTCCTCTGATTCTGTTTAGTTTTTGTTGATTGGAGACAGGCAGACAAAAGCAAGGTGTAATTGTTCATCTGATGGGGACTGAAATCAGGGAGAACCAAGAGGTGAGGAAGAGGTATGGATCTGCTATGTGCGAGAGGAGAAGAGGAAGTAGTGGTGAAAGAACCAGATCTTCAAGGGCTAGCTGGGTTATGCTTTTAAGGTGTAGTAGAATTGAAGATAAAGTACAGCCCTAGTCTGTGGTTGCCCTTAACTGAGAGTGACCATGAATCAGGGGAAGTGCATCATCATATGATTCTATAGTTTTATAGGGTACAAACCTGGAGATGTGTTGTTCTAAGCACAATTGTTGAGTAATGGGGATTGTTGAGGTTGAATTTGAGAGATGTATTGCCTTATCATCGAAACAACCAGTGATGCATTACCCCAAGTGTAAACTGTAAGGTTTTCTATCTGTTTCTTCCACCACAAATATGGATCTGTATTTCATCTTGGAATCCCCAACGGAAATGCTCTTGGAATTTTCATACATGTAGTTCGTATTAGTATTTTCACTAATCTTGGTTAGTTGTAAGAGTGTTGGTGGGTACGGTTCTGTTTGAACAGTTTGGTTGGATTTTGTTTATGTTGTAATTGACACAAAACCCAAGTCAAATCGATTATTAGATGGTTCCAAGTGTCTAAATCGAAACAGGAACTGTTTTGGTTCTGGTTACGATTGGTTTGGTTTGATTTGTTTTATATACAGTTCATAATCAGTTTGGTTTTATTCGGTTCTTAACCAGTTTGTTTTAATGGATTATATTAGATTTAACAGTTCTAAATGTTTCTAAACGGTGATGGTTTATAATAATCGATCGCCCCCAGTTCGATACAATTTCGGGAAATAGTTTTGCCAATTGTCTATGCTGTGGCGCAACAGTAAGTTTACTCCATCGTGAGTTCTTGGTTGGGGGTTTGTACATTATGACCCTCCTTAGATGCTGTAGTGGTGGAAGTCTTGCGTTGCTTAAGTACTTTAGTACCGTCCTAAATAGAAAATTATTGTGGGGTTAGTAGGTGGGGCCTGAAATTTTAAGGAAGCAATTGCCACTCCCATCAACTTGCTTCCTCTTTTAGAGCTCTTTCTTATCAAATGAAAATCACACTAAAATAAATTAAGTATACCATAATTGTTGTTAATTCTATCTAATCTAATCTAATAGATTTAAGACCCGTCAAGCTGGCATTTCAATCTTCCTTTCTCGCTTGCAAACTCATATAGTAGAAAAACATATCTAGGCTGTTTTTGGTAAATCACACATTTTTCTATCTTCACTGCAAAATGCCTAATTCTATTGTTTTTGGCCTTCTTAGCCATAACATCAATAAAAGGACCAAGTTTTCTTGAGGTCATGGCCCATCTACACTACGATAGGAGAGAGATATGGAGAGGAGGGGGGTCACATCAGGACCCTCTCCTACTTCCTCGATTGATGAAGGAAAGTCCGAAAGGCAGTGTGGCTATAGTGCTCATAGATAGGGGAGGCAAAATGATCACCCCTCTTCTCATGAAAGGTGGAAATCCCGCTGTTGTTAATGTTTTAGAAAAACAGCATGGCTCCTGTGTTCAGAGAGGGGGGCCAAAATGACCACTCAAAGGTGGAAATCTCGCTGCTATTAATGCTTCAGAAAGATAGCATCAACTCCCTGGAGAATGTTCTTGCCTCTATGGAATCAAACCCAAATAACCTTGCTCCTTCAAATCCTTGGAGAAGACTCATGTCCTTTGCCACCAACCTCCCTTCTGCACACATTAAGGCAAATCAGTTATGAAATACATATGAGAACATATGAGCAGGATAATAAAGATGAACCAAAAGAACTCCCAGTTTTGAATGAAAATCAATAAAAGGAGACCAAACAGAGTCATCAACCCCATCATTCAATTCTAATACTCAGTAGGCCCATAACCCTACCCATCCAAATCCTTTTTAGCGAAATCACTTGAAACAAAGAGGTGGCAATCAATTCTTGTTCACATTTACAACAGATGCACGTCAGGTCCTGGTTCCACCAATTTAGAGATTCTTGATTGACTATACAGATCATGCGGGAGAAGTTTCCTCTCTTGGAACTTGAAAGAAGGTTCTTGCGGACTGACTAACGGCTTTCTTTTAAATTCCAAGCACTAAATGCTTCTTCAATACTACTCCAAGCTACTGTTAGGATCATGACTGGAAATCTTTAGGCAGAGAAAACTACATTGATACCTACACACCATTGAAACAGGTTGAGGATTGATGTGTACCAATGCTTTTAGATTTACAGCAAAATATGGTCGATCGAGAATTCGAGAATGCTTGGCCGAGAACACTATGACTACGTTTGATAGAATGCATTCTAGTTCAGTAATGGATTCCAAGAAATCATACCAAACACAATCTTAATTTCACGATACAGAGTTGAGATCTTCAGGAGGTGGGATGCCCTATACATATTGTTTGAATCAAGGTTTTAAGTATCAATATAGATATATACAAAACTGCCGGAATTAAATTGTATAAAACGTAATTTAAAAAATGATTACTTGATTCGTGTTGGTATTAGTATCGATCTCCAATGATATTAGGACGAATCGATTAGTATGCTAATACCCTGATATAGTATTAATACTTAGAATAATAATTCGGATTCTATAATAACTTGTATCATTTGTACGAATGTCCAAACTACCCTTCCCAATGTTTCAAAATTTTCATCCCTACAATGGAACTCATAATGAAGCGTTAAGTTTAAGGGGTCTTGATGTCTACCTATGAACTAATGAGACAATTAATCTAGAGATATATTTTTATTTGAGCTAAGGTTATTGGGAAAATTAATAATAATTTATCCTATATTTAATGGAAAGATATAGTTTAGGTCAAGTTGAAATCATATTCATCAGGTAATGACCACAGTAATGGGAATAATTAATAAAAATGATTGTCATGTCAGAAATGATTTATAATGGAGCAGTTTACTATGATAATTTAATAATAATTTATAGTTAAAGATGATGGCAATTCTCTTAGAACTTCTTAATGAGACAAATGTACTCAAGAAACACTCTGTTCTTCTTCTGCTGCTTTGCCAGTATATATAAATAACTTAATTGCATTATCATGGTCAGGTCGATTGTCTGTTCTGTATTATATACTAATTTATTTCTATCCATACATACATATATATATATATATATACTATGCTTATTTTTAACTCTCTGAAGCATTTCGTCGCTTACTACACCCTTCCTCGTCTCTGGGTGCCTAGGTATCCACCGTAAGCCTTTCCTCATTTGAACC
>NC_056558.1:28325625-28472582 GCF_013358625.1 Macadamia integrifolia
GGGCTAAGTTCATGAGCTAGAGATAAGCAGACTCGAGCCGCTGACATCTGCCACAAGTTAAACCACCGCCTCTCAAGCCTCCCCGACTGATTCTACCATATATATATATATATATATATTGTAGGTTCTATGGTTGGGGAGAATTTTGAGAAGTAAGGTTTTGTTTGAGATGCTCGAGGTAGGCTCGTTTGTTTTCTGGGTCTGTCAAATTGTTTATGTATTCAAAAATGTCTGTTTGGGGAGATGCCCTAAGCATATTAACAGATTTGGGAGCACAATCTTCACAACTAAGACCAATAATACAAGAATCATAAGCACAGGCTTGGAAATTATTGTTATCGGTGGAGCTGGAAACCGAATGCTTAGAAGCTTGGACTTGGTTTAGTTTGGGATCACTATGTTGTTCATCAGATGATGAAGACTGTCAAACCTAGAGCACTTAAGCAGTCCCCCAAAGGTTCTACCCTCTACCTTGAAACTGAATGTGTCCAAGGTCAAATTATTTACCCGAAACTCGTTCAGTGGAAAGATATCTCTTTCCCTGCTGAATGATAGCTGCAAACGACTGTTCCTCAATCACAAATTTCAAATACCAACATCCAGTCCATATCTCAGGACGTAGATGGCTTAGTTACCCTTTGGTTTAACCGATAAATACTTCCCCTTGTCTACCAAAGCTCTCAGAGATCATGCTCTAGTACCTCGACCTCTTCAAACTATTTCCCAATGGTTAGCAACGCTTACCGTATCAAAAATACGGATGACAGTGCTGTCACTACTTTGCTCATTTCTGGTTTTACCGGCTAGCTTAAAGTTTGGTGGGATTATGTCCTCACTGAAGATCAAAAAACTGAAATCCTAACTGCTATTCAAACTACCCTTGACGGTACTTCCCTTCCTGACGCTGAAGGAAACCCAATTGAAGATGCTGTTAATACCCTTATTTTCAGCATTGCAAATTATTTCCTTGGTAATCCTTCTCGGCTCAAAGACCGTACCGCCGAACAACTTTCAAATCTTAGATGTAAAAAATTATATGATTTCAAATGGTACAAAGATACCTTCCTAACCAAAGTTCTTACTAGACCTGGTGCCAACCTTCCATGTTGGAAAGAAAAATTCCTCATTGGTCTCCCAACCCTTTTTTCTGAAAAAATTAAACAACGGCTACGAAAATAAAATGATGGGATTATTCCCTATGACCAAATGACTTATGGTCAAATAATTAATCTAATTCATGAAGAATGATTAGCCTTATGCACTGATATTAGATTAAGAAAACAAATTAACAAAGAAAATAAATTTTACAAACGTGAATTAGGAGGTTTCGAGGAACAATTTGATTTTGCTCCTTTAAAGCCTCCTTCTAAGCAGAAACACAAATCTTCTCAAAAATTCTTCAAATCCAAAGCTCCTTCAAAGATTTATGCATATATATATATATATATATATATAATTTACAGTATGTGTGGTGGTACATTATAATTTAAAAGGGTCTGGTTCATGATGTTCTGATATAACTCTATAATTTCGTACTTTATGATATATTAAAATAGAGGGTTATCTGAGGGAGTGACATAAAAGAGTACATCAATGAGGTGCTAGCTTACCCTGTCCTCATGGTTCAAAGAGCTCTTCTCATAAATTAAATTGGGAAAAAAAATTCCCATAATGTCATTTTACTATGGTCTTCTCATGATAGATTTTTTTTTAATTTTTTCTATCTTCCCATGAATATGGGGCCCGATAAAGATGATACCTTCTCTATATCATTATCACTGTGACATGAAAAATTTCTCACTCTGGCATTGTCTAGAACCCTCTATGATAACAAGTAATTTATTACCAATGAAGAAAAGAACACTTCTCAGTTGCATCCTCTATGCCCAAACATAAGATGCCATGAAAAGATGTTCATGCCTCTCTGTTTCGATGCTTTTGCATGCATTTTCATTAGCCACTCGACCCAATAGTATTCTTTCTCCGATAAGTGATTTAAGGCAATCATTCCATCATGGTAAAAAAATCTCATTATGATATAATGATTGATTAATTCGTCTCTCTTTCCCTCTTTTCAAATTTTAAAAAAAAAAAAAAAATTAATTTATATCTTAACAACAAAGTAAGCCTTAAATAAAATGATCAATTCTACCCTTAACAAAAAAAAATAAAAATAAAAAATATGATAAAATGGGCCGGTCATTTAATGATTGGAATTTCTTTGGTCACATATGGAGGAGATAGAGGTGCTCTTTTATCAGTGAAGTCTGTGTTAAATGATAGAGGTAGGCAGATTCCAATCAAGCGGTGCAAATACGAAAGGCGGTACCATAGTTCCAAGGAAGGACGGTGTTTTTGTAGCTACTATGGAATATGGATATGGGAACGTGCGTCAATGTTAAAGGTGCAACACGTGGCAAAAGGTTTATGGATCAACTGTTGGTGGGCTTGGACGGCGTTTGGAAGAAAATTGGGGATAAGGACATCACATGACACATGGTGTGCCCGGATGTGGTTTGGCCGGTTTTGATGATGTCCCCAACCTCAATATTTCGTTGAGGTGTGGGTCCCACTGGCTCTCCTTCGCTAATTTTTGAATTTGGATGTTTGGGCTTTTCTTCTCATTATTTTTTAATTCTCCGCATTGTCACCTTAGGTTGGCCGTTGGCAAATGGACATTTAACTTTCATGCGACTAATACCCCTTAGGGGGGCCCACCCTTCATTGTCTGAGTTGTCAACTGTTTATGATTGGCTCTTTTTTTTTTTCCTTGTAATATTTTTTGGTAATCCATCTCTTTTAATGATAATTATGTTCATTTTCTTATAATTATATTTATTCAAACTTTTTTTTTATTGACATCTCACCTCACTTTCTTGGTTATTAATTCTAAATTTCTAAAATACCCTTTATTAGAATTAATATTAACATAGAAAAAAAATGATAGAAATATGTTTTTTCATACAAATGAGAAAAAGAACCCAACCAAACTATGTTGGTAACATCAACATGAGGGACTAATGAGTGAGCATGTGAGAGTATCTTAGTGTTGGAACGTGATTTTTTCTCACCTATTGGTGTCTTGTTATAGGTCACATCAGATTGTCAAAATTATTTCCACCAAAGAAATTAGTGTTCGGATCCTCTTCAATCCTTTAGCTCCTTTAACATACATCAGATGGGTTAGAGGGTCTTGGGGTGCATGTAGTCCCTCAATTATTATATGTGCATCAAAGGGGTTAGAGGGTTTGATGAGAATTTGGATCTAAGATAATATAAGATAGTGGAGTTTAAGTAAATATAAAGTAAAAAAAAAAAAAAAACACTATAACAGTGCATGCGAAGCCGATGAGAAAGCAAATAAAAGCAAATTCAACATAAAAAGCGAATAATGATCTTTTTTTTTGTTTTTGTGAAAGAGTAGAATGATCTTAAACAATAATAGACTTTTTTTTTTTTTGGTAGAAATATTGGAAGAACAATTATTAAAAATGAACTCATAATAATTGGGTCCCACAAATGGAAGCAAAAGGACAGGAAAGCATATGCCATCTGCCTGGTCTGGTCCCCTCCTCTCCCCTCTCTGTAGTACTTTATTATCAAGTTTTTCTTAATCTATTTTATTAATAAAATTATAAAAATGATTAATCTTTATTATGGGAAAACTAATTAGGTTTATAGATATTCATAAACAAATAAAAAGATAAAAAAATGTTCATCAACCATCTCGTGCCACGTAAAGATCTCGTTGCTTCAGTATTCGAGGTTAGCAACCTCTCATTTCGGATGGCCCCACCATATACATTCATAAGAATCGATCTTCATATTTCTAACCGTTAGATCAAAAGATGACAAATTTCAAATAAATGGTGTCTAGAAATATGACACGTGGCATATGGCATCTTCATCGAGGTAACGTGAACGTTACGTTGATCCAAAAAGTGTCACAGACTTTCACATTAATAGAGTTTAATAAATCATGTGCATTGCGTGAGGTCATCAGATTCTAAACGAATGGTTCCAAAACACGTTATCTGTGATGGGGTAACACACTAACTCGTAGTTCCTTGAGTTACTTTTTAATTCTCTGACCGTTGGGTCAGGGGTAAAGGCTGGGGTAGAGTGCCAGAGGAGGGAAAAATGGCCCCCTGCAGAAGGTGGGCCCCGTGGGTGGGTAACTACATCGCAAACGTCCAGTGCTTTCCCGTGCTTTCCAGGCTGTCAACTTTTCCCAACGGTCGGAAAACGGCCAAATTTTCCTCTGATTTTTTATTTCACTTCATAATTTCCTCTTTGGAAATATGTTGTTTCTTGATTTCTTCTGTGGCTTTTGCAGAACTTGTGGTGCCTTTATCTTGAGAAATAGAATTAATTCTATCACAATCTTCAACCGACCACATCAGTCGTCATCTAAATTCTACTCCCAAAACAGAGAGAAAAAAAAAAACCCGAAGAAATTATAAGATTAGGTTATGTTTGATTGATAAGAAAAGAAGATTTATATATAAACTCATCATTTCATCATTAATATCACCATTTCTTTGCTTTTGTTTTATATATATCCTTTTCTTGCCAAGCAAACGTGCCATTAAGAAAAAGATAGAGTAACTTACGAAAAATAAAAACCTCAACACCACTTGATAAATTTATTAGGAAAATGTTTTCTGAAATTATGCACCACTTGGGGGTATTATTACTCTATCCATTTTTTCACATATTATTAGCATACAAATTCCTCCTTTGTCACGTTTGATAGAAAACCCTAATAATAAAAAAGTTAAAAAATTTCAATCATCCTATGAAAGCCACTTTGTACAATTCTTTCTATCAACCCTCTAGAATAAGTCACTTCTTAAAAATAAAAATTAAAAAAAAAAAACCTCTAGAACGACTCAATCATGCAATAGTATTTTGGTCCAATTTGTTTAGATCTCATTGTTAGGTTTAGTTATAGATGATATTTTAGAGTTTTGCACTTACCATTTTGTTTTATTTTACCCCATGGTTGATCTTCGACCATTTTTTTGGGGAAAATATTACTTCTTAGCCGCATGCCCTTATACCCAAACACACATAGGGGTGGTAAGAAAACCACAGTACCCTCTGGTTGGATGCTTTGTACACCTCCCTTGGTTGGTACGCACGTAGTGGCCACATGTCCAGTAACTATCCCAGCCCTTTTTTTATCTTTTCCAAGGGGGGGGGGGGGGAGAAAGAATGGCACCCCAGCATTAAAATATACACCCTCTCACAACTCTTTCCTCTCCATCATTAATACCATGAGTCTCCTTGTTGTACATTTCACATCCATTAAAATAAACATATTTTCTCTAACTTATATGATGCCAATATATAAAGAATGGTCAAAGGATAGATAGACACACTGCCTTGTGTGCAACACATTAATAGCCAGTACCAATTGGGGCAGGACAGGTTGGGCCAACGAGGCATCATACAGCAGGTCATATCAATGGGTGAAGAAAGAATTAGACAAAACATAAATAGGGGTTTGCAAGTAGTGGCATGCCCAACACTATCTCTCAATAGTTGAGCCACTAACTTTAAAAAGCATGAAAAATCTCCTATAGTCACTACATCGATGCAATGAGAACCCCTTAAAATGTGTGTTCAAATGCTTTTAGCCACAGATGTTTACTGCACTTCATTGCTCACTACAAACAATTAAAATCCTCTAAGAAAACTAGCATTGTGCCCAACCTACTCTCTTTCCAATTTTATCCAATTTTAAAACAATAATATGTCTTTATTCGTCCCATCCCATTAGACCAGCCTCTAGTTTTATTAAAAAAAAAAAATGCAACTAGCGTGTAGAGGGTGAGTCTTTATGTGTTGAACCGATCTAAATTGATTGTCCGAATCCTTTAGTGGTTCAGTATGGTCTTTATTTTTATGGATCATTAAAATTTCGAAGCCAGCAATTTGGATTGAAACCGGGAAAAAATACTAAAAACAATGATAAATTCAACAAAATTCAATACATTTTTATATTTTTTATTTTTGTACATGAAAATCAAGTCTCAACAAATTTTTTAGTGCAAGTCAACAAATAATATGTATTGAAAGAAACTGATAATGGATCAAAACCAATCCTAAGGGATGGTCAAGTTGGTAAAACACCTTCACCTTAGGAGTATGTGGTTAGTTTGACTTTTTTTACATCTTTGGAGTCACTCACATGAGAATGTTTGAGGCAGCATGGATTTGTACAATGTACGATTTGTGAGGCTATGGATATTCGTTCACAGCAAAATTATGAACTATCAATTATGAAATTATAATTCGGCTTTTGTAAATCAGAGATTTTATCATTCTAAATTTAGTCTAACATATTGTATACAAATAAATCAAAATCAAAATCGGATCAAATCAACCATTTGGCATTGTGGTATATAAAGGAATAAGAATTAGGAATCCATGAAAAATGTTATATCAACTAAAGGTTTTAAAATATGCAGTTTTGATTAAATAGCCATAGGTCAATTTGATTCCAATATCAGAATTATAAATCAAAATCCAACCATTTATTAAACGATTCCATTCCTTGGAATAAAACCAAAATCCAACCCTTTTAATCTATGTTTGTTTTGAGAAAGTTGCCATTCAAGTGGGACCTACATAGTGGGCCATGATGGGGACTCACAAGTCACAAGTTGGTCCCTTGGAGTATCCCACCACTGCACTTTCTACTTACTTTAATCTATGGCTTGTTTTAAATCAAGAGATTAGGTGAAATCAAACGGTCCAAGCAGATCATCAAAACCCCATTAATTATTTATTATTCATTAAAAAAAAAAAAGGTAAAGACTGCAAAAAGATAAGAACAGAGCACCCAACCGGCAGATGTCAATATCCTTTGTTCCATCATACCACATTCCAGAACCATCTCTGAGAATTTTCTGTACAACCCTATTTTGATTTTTGAGTATTCCCCTTCATATCCCTATCCAATTCAATTATCAATTTTTTTTCTTAACAAAATTAATAAAAAGTTGAAGCAGAAATGAATAAAAAAGGCTTAACAGAAATAAACAATACCCATTGGTTCTTATTATGAAATCATCACTCACTCTATAAATCAGCATCAAACCTTGTTTTCTCCATAAACTCGTTACACCCTTTACAGATAGCTTCACTGGTTTAGTCTCTGTTGTTGTTGGGTTCAGAGCTTCGAAGGGAGAGAAGATCAGAGAAGGGGAAATGGAGGGCAAGGAGGAAGATGTTAAGCTTGGAGCTAACAAGTTCTCTGAGAGGCAGCCCATAGGGACTGCAGCACAGACAGACAAGGACTACAAGGAGCCACCCCCAGCTCCTCTGTTTGAGGCTGGGGAGTTGCAATCATGGTCGTTCTGGAGAGCTGGAATTGCAGAGTTCATGGCCACTTTCCTTTTCTTATATATAACTATTTTGACTGTCATGGGTGTGAAAAGGGCTTCCAACACCTGTGCCTCTGTTGGTATTCAAGGGATCGCTTGGGCCTTTGGGGGTATGATCTTTGCCCTCGTCTACTGCACTGCTGGAATCTCAGGTTAGTACAACTATTCCCAATTCCCTTACTCTTTCAATTCTTGGGTTTTCTTTTCAGTTTGTTTCTTCTCTAACTGTGCCTCTGTCTTGCCTTTACTTTGTAAATATTTGATTATCTGCTTCTCCCTCTCTCTCTCTCTCTCTCTCTCTCTCTCTGGGTTTTCCTGACTTTACTCGTCTTACTCCTTCCATTAGCATTTTATGTGCTGTTATATTCATTAATTTGCCAATTCCTGATGATTTATTTTATGGGTTTGTTCTGTTCTTGAGTCTTTTGTACTTTATTCTCTTATCTCTCGGGTATTTGAACATGGTTTATGTGGATTTGTTCCTGAATTTGATGGATGGGTTTGGTGCAGGAGGACACATCAACCCAGCTGTGACCTTCGGTTTGTTCCTGGCAAGGAAGCTATCCTTGACCAGAGCACTGTTCTACATAGTGATGCAATGCCTTGGAGCCATCTGTGGTGCCGGTGTTGTGAAAGGCTTCCAAAAGGGTCCTTACGAGATGTTGGGTGGAGGAGCCAACGTTGTCAACCATGGCTACACAAAAGGTGATGGTCTTGGTGCTGAGATCGTCGGTACCTTCGTCCTTGTCTACACCGTTTTCTCTGCAACCGACGCCAAGAGAAGCGCCCGTGACTCCCACGTCCCTGTAAGTATCATTTACTCCTGTCGTCCCTTTAGTCATGGCTATGTTGTTGGTTCTTGTGCCTTTGGACTGTGATGAATCCCAGTATAATATGATTTTGGGTTCTTGAAAAGGTTTCTGAAATCGCTGAAGTCTGAACCCAGAAGTGGTTTGTGTTGTTTCAAAACATGTAAGTAGCAGGAATATGGGGGGTACTTGGGTTACCTCAAATCGCTGTGACATGCGATTGAAGCTACTGGTATATATGTATGTGCCATGTGGTAGAGGTAGAAACAATTGAAGAAAGAGAAACAAAGATAGTCTCTGGTTTTGGAGTGTGGAGGAATCCCAGTACAATATGACTGAAGGCTTCTGAAACTCTGTGGTCTGAACCCAGAAGTGGTTTGTGTGCTAAAACATACTTGGAAACAAAGCTAGTCTGTAGTTTGATGGTTTTCTGGGGACCCGTATCCTACAACCTAGGGATACTTGGTGGGGTGTGAGTTGGAGAGAGACGCATGCTTCACGATTTCTCTCTCTCTCTCTCTCACTTTTTTTTTTTTTCTGATTCAAAGGAGGAAGATGCTTGGGTTGCATGTGATGGTTGCTTTGGTTTGGTGTGCTTGGGGGTGTTCTGTAAAGTAATCCTTACCCATGGGGTGGTGTGGTCACCACCAACCAGAAATGTACACGGGAATCATGATCAATCACTTGTCCTCGTCTCTTCCTGGGGCCTGGAATCCTGGACAACACTAGGGCTGATTATTATAAAACCCATTTAACTTAAATTTGAATAATTTATAGGATTAGTTTAGGAGAAGCTTTTTTTTCTATTTTCTTGTCTGGGTTGATGCTTGATTTGTGATGCTAACGTAATTTGATGATGAATGGTTCTGGGTTGATGCTTTATTTGTGATGCTAATGTAATTTGATGATGAATGGGGGTGGTGGTACAGATATTGGCTCCACTTCCAATAGGGTTTGCAGTGTTCCTGGTGCACTTGGCAACCATCCCTATCACGGGAACAGGGATCAACCCAGCTAGGAGTCTTGGAGCGGCCATCATCTTTAACAGAGATCAGGCCTGGGATGACATGTGGATCTTCTGGGTAGGTCCCTTCATTGGAGCTGCTCTTGCTGCGGTGTACCACACTATCATCATCAGGGCCATGCCATTCAAGTCTAGGGCTTAGATAAAAATCCTGTCATTGTCATATTTGTTTATCAGAAGACAAGAATCTTGACCACCCAGTCTTTCTTTCTTGTGAATCTTATCTTCTCTTCTGTTACTGCCTTTTTTCTGTTTCTTTTTTCCTTGCGACTCTCTCTCTCTCTCTCTCTCTCTTTCTTGTTGTGGGTCTTGCTGTTTGGCTTTTTTTTTAATGGGTGTAAATTATTATTATTATTATTATTATTATTATTATAATCTATGGAGGGTATGTGGTGGAAGTGTGTAGCTGAGGGGTAGCTGTCTGGTCTGGCATGGAAAATTCATTCTTCTTTCTTTATATATCTGTGTGTTGTGTATCATATGTATGAAGACTGAAGATGAAGAAGAGGCTTTCAAGTTTTAATTATTCATATCTTGTCTTTTCTCTTGGTGGGTAAATCCTTTTTTCAACTGTGGAGCGGCAGGTAGGAGGGGGAGAGAATTAATGGCGAGTGAGAGTGGGTGGGTGACCTCTTAACCCTTTTCACAGATTGACAGCGAGTGGACTTAATCATGAGTCATGACCACACATTGCGCTTATCAGTTTATAACAGGTCAAGTACTTACAAACAAAAAATGGTCATTTGAGAGATTGTGCTTTTTCGCCATTTGAAGAGAGAAGAGAGAAGCTTTTGAATCCATGGATCTAATTATTCCGTTGGTAGTTGGGAGAAATATGGCTCAAGAACACGGAATCGGGGTGGAGTTGGGGATAGGAAAGGTCAATACTGATCTGATCTCGTTCCAGATTTTAGACTGCCCCACTAACCTAGCAGCTCTAACCCTATCGCCGACCACAACTCTGTCGGCATTCAAGACTCGGGTGTGTTGCTAATATGCATTGAAATACTCTGCGGTGAGGAAGTGGATGGGGCAGTCATGCCTGCTGTTAGATGTTGGATCTTCTTAACTGCCACTGACTACAGAGCAGATGCTTTGAACACCCCACTAACCATCGCCTTGGCAACAAAACATCCCTACAAGGAAACAACTAACAGGCACAGCCTGCCCTTGTTTTCGCCCTCCTGATCCAAGCCAAGCCTCTCCATTCTTTCTAACTCCCATCCCAACAAGAACCCATCATTCGCTGCTTACGACGACCGTGATCTCCACATTTCAATCAACTAACACGTCCGACAATATCACATGGGTCACTTGTGGGAGGAATTTTTTTCCAATCATTTTTTTGTGAAAATTGTGTGTAGTCACTGTATTGGTGCAGTGAGCATCGGATGATTTAGGAACCTTTAGAACGTGTGTTTGAATGCTATTGGCCATCGCTGCACCTCACTTTAGACAATTTGAACCTGTCATTTTCTTCTTTTTTAAGTGTTTTAGGAAAAAGAACTCGACAATGAGAATGCAATTTCCATTTCAGAATGGGCTACATCTCATGATCAAATTTCAAGATTTTGAAGAAAGAAATGTATGCCAAACATTGTTTTTAACAATTCATCTTAAGTTGACTAGAAACTCCATATATATATATATATATATATGTACAGGAAAGTAATATCCATCGGTAAGAAAGGTAGGATCATCCCAAGCGCTTTTGCCAAAGAGATCTAGGTCTAGACCCTTAGAGCCTCTGTTAAGAAACTTGATATTTTCCATGTGTTCTAGACCGGTTGTGTGACACGTTTATGATAAAAAATGGTGGAAGTAAAATACAACAATTTTTTAAAACAGGTATCCTTGGAGCAAAGTACCAAAAAGGATGATAAGAAGACACGACTGTGAAAACAGAGAAAGATTTCACCTTCCACAATTATTTGGAAGATAAGAGACATGCAAGGAAGGCAACAAATATATCCATACCAGAGATCTCGCTCTATCAGTAACCCTTTTGTAAAAAATGCTGCATCACTGGAGAGGCCCATTTTGGACTCTGACATGAAATGGGTTGGCCCCTAAGCCACTAGTTTCTCCTTTTACTCACCGATGTGGAACTGTTTTCCCCTGGGACAAGTTTTACCCACGGCACATTTCTCTTTGGTTTACTCTAATCCTTGTTTGTTAACCAGCAGAGCATAGGCTTTGCCGGCAGGTGGGTAGCCGCAATTCCCTGTTGGTCAACCACCACCACTTCCCAGCTGCGGCCATAGCCCCCACCCTCCATATGACCAATTTTTATGGGACTTTGAGAGGGATGACGAAAAGGGTCTTCTGCAGGGTATGAGGATTCGGTTGAGTGATTTCTACAAGTCAAGCCAAACAAGTAGCACAAAATAAACTTATATAAACTTATTCCAAGGAAACCCCTCTGACTCGAGTTAGAGCTATGGTTATATAGGGGTGTTAATTGGTTTGGTTCGATTCGGTTTATATTTATTTGGCTGAAATCAAAACTGCACCATTTACTAAACGGTTGCACTTTCTGAAACCACAACCATTTAGTAAACGGTTTAAGTTTCACGGTTTTAAATGGTTTCGGTTTCGATTTATTCCATACGGTTTCTAAATGGTCAGCAATCAGTTTGCTAGTTTATTCGAATGTTTACTAAAATTTTCTTTTGGTGATAAACGATTCAAACTTGAAAATGTGAAATGCAAACCAGTATGTTTGGCTAAAACAACCAAACAACTAAATAAAAGAAAATATTACATTGAGAAAGTGCAAGACAAACAAAACTATTAATGAACATCGGTAGTAGTGGTGGATGATGCTAAAATAGGATTAGATGGCTCTGAAAACACATCTTCCAAGGCTTCAAATAATTCTTCCTCATCCGTCTGAGTTATATAAAGAAAGAAAACAATTACTTAGAATATAAAACTAATGTCCAAAGAATTTCATACGAGGTTAAAAGAAAAAATATTACCTCCAAAACTTGGTTACTTAATCGTTATATGGGTTAATGGATCGATTTTGACGATTAAAACATTTCAATTTTCACGGTTTCAATTCAGTTTGAAACCAATGGGTGAAACGGTTAAAATAAATCCGACCCGTTTAGCTAATCGGACCTGAAACTTGAAACCAGAACTGAACCATTTACTAAACGGTTTTGCTGTTTCAATTTAAACTGCTTGACTCAACTCGGCTCGGTTTGGTTTTGATAAACGGTTTCTATTTCAAATTCACATCCTCAGGCCTATACTGTTGCCCATAACCTTGGCACAAGCACATAAGACTTTGGGCAATGAAATCATCTGACCATTGTACCCATTTCCTCATTCTTGATTAAGAGTTCACTTTTCCCTTTCCAGGAGAAAGAATTCTTGTTTGGGTTTCTGCAGCGCATCAAATTCAAATCATGTTTCAACACTCTTAAGAGTCAAAAGTTTGTGAATTAATCTGAAACTTCGAAACATACCAACAGAATGGAAATCTTTTTCAGGAATTCACTCGAAGACATTATTTGCAAATTCACCAATGCTCCAGATATAAGGCAGCTGGTAATAATCATTAAAGTTCAGGTAACATGGAGGAAATGGAATCAGATTTCTTCAATTTACTGCAGTTACGATGTACATAGAACAAATTAGATAGACCAGTCTACAACAGTTAATACCGACCCAAAATCAAGCAATATGTAACTTAACAGCACAAGCTTCGCAAATTGCCGACTGCCTCCTTAACAAAATCTGGACCCCAAAATCCAGTTTCCCGTCTTCTGTACAAGTAGTTTTGGACCAAAATGCAAAGGACTAAAATTTTGGGGGGAAGGCAAAATGAAAGAAAAATGAAGTCCAAATGCTAATGATTCTCCAACTTACTCCTCTTCATATGTATGATGATCTAAAATATACAGTTCTTTTCACTACAGGGATCCATCCCACAGGCCCCCACCCCCCAAACTGTAAGAAACTGTGGATCCCTCCAAAATAAGATGCCCAGTTTAAAGTTCAGTCAAGTGACTCGAGAATTGTTCAAGCATTCATGCTCCGCAGAAATTGACAAAGCAAAACACAATGAGCTTGATACCAGCAGAAAAGCTTAAAAGCTTGAAGCACGTTCCAGCTATAGCCACATGTCAAAATCAATCGAGCACAGATAGCTCAGGCATCAAAAACATGAACTAGGATAGCAAAATTTCTTACCAAGTGAGAAACCGAAGAGAGGCCGTAACGAGAAACCTCTTGTTGGCCACTTTGGTTTCCAAAAGATCAAGCCTTGTCCCAGAATTTTCCAATCTGGGTCCTTATTGTACAAATGGACCTTCTTTGCCCACTAACATGTTTATAAATCAACCTTCCAAAGAATATGCTCAGAAGATGGAATCAGACACCATTATGGCGGCGTAACATTAAGGAGCCAGGACTAAGGTCCAAAGATGGATTTGACTTCACATGATCCCTCAATAGCTGCTGAGATACTCTATCAGCCAGCACAGACTGACCATCATACAATTCCCTCGAATCCCCATGGACAGCAGGCCTTCCAAACTGCTTTCCGAGAGCATCATTTTCAGATGACATTAGTTCCCGGAAAACATGAGATCCAGGCTGCATCCCCCGAAAGAGGTCAGGCCTGGGGTCATGATAAGTGGAACCATTGACATAGAGACTGTTTGGGGACCGTGGCATGCTCCCAAAGCCTTCATGCAAGTAAGCTGACTGCTTCAGATGATGAAATGGAATAGCGCCATTTCCACCGGTGTGAGGCGTGGACGAACCAGAAGGGGTACGGGGGCTAGATATAGGAGAAGGGGACATCCTTCCATTCACATGTTGTGGAGATCTTGAATGGAGAAGCGGGCTTCCAATTGGAGATACTGGACATGATATGTTCCTCAGCATATTATCACTGGACATCAAAAGAATACTCATTCAATAAAAGTAATTATCACAACCAACCAGAATAGATTTTGAGGTTTTCTTTTGCATTGGTGCTAAGAAAATAATCAGAAACAAATTGGATACTAGGCCTGAGCCTTTGGCATATATTTCAAAATCATACAAATAAAAGAAATCATGGAACAGAGAGTAAATATTAAAAGGATAACACAAGAAATATGTCATCTGATAATAAACAGAATCATAGTTGTGATGGTGCCAAGGCAAACCATAGTCGTGGCCATCTGCCTTGACACCTAGGAGATACCTTCACGAAGCCAAGGTGTGCCTTAAGTTACATCCCAGGCCATATTTTCCAGGAATATTTTTCATCTTAAATATGTAAATATATGTTTAATTTAGGTTTGCAAAGGTCAAAGCATACAACATAAGGGGGAGTAAAGTAAGAACGAATAAACATATGAAGGGATAAATCAAAGATGGAAATTTATAACATTTGAACGACAAAAAAATCAAGTTTTGGGTCTGTAGAGAGGGAGAGACCTGGATGCTGGGCCACCTTTGGCACCTTTGGATTGATAAATTGCCAGACCTTCTGCCTCCAAGGAAGAAAGGTTCCTTGCATGCCCAACACCCTGAGAGATGACCATAGCAATATCAACAGATAAAACATCCAAACTTACAAAAACTAGAAACATTTTTTTACTTGAACAAAGTTGGTCATATAAACCCATGCATGTAAGCACAAAGCCAAAGACAATGTAGGACAAGAAATGAACCACGAACAAAAGGCTCTACAGATTTTAAGCCTTCGTAGAACACTAAAGCTGAAGCCAAAAACACCCCAGAGGATGCAATACTAAGTTTCATGCTTGGGAAAAGTCAGCCATAGTAGCACAAGCCTATTAACCTTTTGATCATTGTTTTGAATCTTTCTTCCAGCTTTCAGATCAGACCTCAAGCATTTCTCAGCATTTGAAGAAGCTCTAACCAAACTTACAGATTCAAGCTATAACAGCCTGGAAAAACCATTGCCATTTCCACCCTTAACTCTTACCTCGTTGTCAATTATTATCTTCTTGAAAACTTCCACTCATCAAACCATTTCAATTAAAGCTATTATCTTAATCATCTACTCTAAAGTCCAAACCCAAACTATAACCACTTCCACCAAGAAAATTTGTGCCAGAAAGGGCCCATGGCCCAAAGATCAAAGTCACACTCCTTACCGGTGCACTAAAAAACATTTCCAACATCAGAATCCAGAAAACTTTGAATATAACTGTATGAATAGGAGCTGCCAAGAGATCATCATTGAGGTCAAGATTTATTCCCCCCCACCCCCCCCAAAAAAAAAAGCTTCATAAAAAGATGGCTACCACCCTCCCCATCCGCCCCCAAAAAAAAATAAAATAAAAAATAAAAAGGCTTTGGAAAAAGATGGCTACCGCCCCCCACCCCCCAAAAAAAGTTTTTCTTACATGTATTTTTACATGTACACTCATGAAAAGATGAATACCATCCTCCCCATTCTCCCCCCAGGAAAAAATTGCCCACCCTTAAGCTCATCCAGTGTCTTAACTTAAATACATTTATTTATTATGAATTTAAAACAAAAACATAAACATTTACCATATATTATGAATATATGATTTTGTTAAGTTTGTCTGGAATTCTTGACCCGTTTTGAAGATTGACCTGATCCGACATATTTTGACAACGACCCGAATGAGAAGTTTTCTGAGATCTGAGATGGAAGCAGAGGGGTTGGGCCTACAGATCTCGTATGGGGGTGCAGGGGCTGGTTCGACCGGATCAACAGCAACCCGATGGGTCGACCCGCGACTTGGAATATATATAATGTATTGTTGCTTGTTGAGAAAGTCATTGCATTTTGGGATATTTCAAGCTAGGGTCTCAGGGAGAGTTTTCTCGCCGCTGCTTGGGTGTAATCTCTCTTCTGCATAATGAAACATCTTCTTCGCCCGAGGACGTAGCACAACACCATGGTGTGTGAACCTCGTTAAATCTCTGTGTCGTGCGGATCTATTATCTCTTTATTTTACATGTTTCTTGGTGTTTGACCTAACAAATTTTAATAAAATAATATTTTAACACATGCAATAGATTTGTCAAGTTTCAGTTATTAATTACAACAATTTATGTTTCTGTTTATTGCTTTAGAGATCTTTATAACTTGAAAAATAGAATTTGTCTTCCTCTTGAAATAAGTACCAAAAGAATACAACGCCAGAACAACCAGTTCACATTGCTTTTGCCTAGTGATATCATTAAGTGGGACACCCCAGGACTTGCATAGGGTTATGCCCTTCGTCATCATGCTGTGAGACATTTGGCCTGGTATAACCTTTAGGAATGTAGAACCCACCCAGTTATCAAGTAAACGAGTCAGGCTTGTGGTGGATTTCACCAATACCAACCAAACCTGATACTATTGGATATCACTCCACAGTAGTGAGAACTGCCCTACTATCCTTTTAATATCACTCAACAGTAATGGTAGTGCCCTACTAAACACTGAGGAGACTTACCAATTTCATAGGTAAGTAGGGTGGTGCGCCAGGGCTTCTTTCATGCCAACACCAACCGTAATTAGAGTTAAGAGTGTAGGAGTCACTTGATTTCTTCTATTCATACCATCTAACCACAATAAAGTTTTCAGATTGAAAGAATGAATAGTTCAGTTGTGTGGAAGCCTGCGTGACTCTCTGCAATTCTCCTCCCCTCCCCCCTCTCTCTCTCTCTCTTCTCATGAGGATTTTCTCTCTCCCCTGCAATTCTGAGTTTCTTCTCAGACATCCCCCTCTCCTCTAACCAGCCCTCCACCAGACGGGGTAGATTCCATATAAGCCTGGTGAATTTTGCAACAAATTGAAAGCTGAAAGTTCAATTCAGTCTCTTCAATGCAGTTTGTTCCCCAGATTAGAAACATATCTTCAAGAGGAATTCACTTCTGAAAGAATAGTTCTAGAACAATCTTGTCTATAAATCTTATACCCCCGTCCCAAAGACATGAGACGAGAGTGAGGGGTAGAAGCACAGAAAATAAATGCTTAAAAACTGAAACTAGCCCCTGCTCCATTAAAAAGATCGCAAAACGAAAATACTGGAATGTCAAAATAAACCTTCCCTGAGACACTACAGAAATGAACTCATGAAAAAGAAAGGTCCTGTGTGGTCGTCATCATCATCAAGAAGAATGTTCTCCTTTGATACAGACAATTGAGAGCAAGAAGATGGTTCATTTCTCTGTCCATACATCTTAACATCCAACCCACCCACACCCCCCCCAAGGGGCTTCATCCGTGCCCCAACCCCCAAGGGATTTGAAGGGATTTGAATTCATCCTACTCCATCCCCCCCCCCATACAAAAAAATAAAGCACACATCCCTTTGCTTTTTTACATGATCAAAGGATAATAATCTACCATCGTTGTGAAATAAGATCGAATATAAACAGGCAACAGAAAGGAGGCGAACCAAATCAAAGCAAGCTAAAACACAGAAGATACCAATATCAACCAACTACTAAGTCATATATGTCCCATAAAAAATCGTAGGCCAAAGATCTTTTGTCTGACCAAATTCATCTGCAATGTCACGGGAAGAGAAAAACCCCAGAGAACTCAGGGTTCCTAGGTACTGAAGAAGGATCATGCCAAAGAAGATGATACTACTTCAAGAAGCTACAACAAATGATTGCAGTCACCCTATTACAATGGCTGAATAACCCAACACAATCAACTTCATAAATCCTCTTCATCAAACAAATCCAATGCCAGCCCCAGTTATGGACCAGCATTGTAGCATTCACATCTCTAATGCTACCACCTATTCTGTATTGCTCATGAGCCAAGGCAGCAGCCGTGTCTCAAAGTTCAGTGCTCAGTAAAGCTGGAACAAGTTCAAATAGAAGAAACTCTCTCTTGCTTGATGAGACAAAAGTGTATCTGATAATATTTGTCAATATGTTAATTAAGACATACTACTGTTCAGCAAATGTAATAGCTACTACACCTATGGTGATCTACAGAAAATGTCATCCTAACTATTTGCGTACGTTACAAGACGAAGATTGTAGACCTATTTTCAGGTCCCACAAAAAAGCGAACACGCAAAGTGATGCACAAAAGTTCTTATGAAGCCAGAAACTGCTGAGAAACACAAGCAACTTCATTCCAAGAATTAACGATTATAATGCATCCTATCACATGAACATATCAGTAACAAGTAAATAAGACATTGCAAGGCAGGCAAGAAATATATCCATACCGGAGATCTCGCTCCATCAGCAACTCCGAGTGGTATTTCTGCGGGCTCAGAGGGCAAAATGGGTTTCTCCAGTGGTGCCGCATTTTTTACAAAAGGGTGCTCTAAAAGTTGAGCAGCTGTAGGACGATGTAGCGGGTCGCGTTGCAAACACAGCCTCACAAATTCCTTCCCCTCTTCTGAGAGATGATCAGGTATTGCTGGAAGGTCTTTACTGTTCCCAATCTTAAACATGGCAGCAACCTATAGCAAAAGGACAGACAATATCAGTATAAGAACCCAAAAAAATGGATTTTACATTAATTTATAGAAGAAACAACTAAACTTGGGCCAACTTATGACAAACAACAATATATATATATATATATATATGAAAATTTTCAGGTTCTTCCAGTTCTGATATGCAACTACTGACCCCTTCAAACTGGCTCCATGGTGGTTTTGTTGTAGCCATCTCAAGAACGGTACATCCAAGACTCCATATATCAACAGCAAGATTGCAACCATTTGAGTTCCTTATAACCTGAACAAACAATGGAAATGAGAAATTGGAAAGTGTGTTGTAAACCACCAGAAATGGGCAGGAAAAGGAAAATGTACTGACCTCAGGTGCCATCCAGTAAGGGCTTCCCTTGAAAGATAAGGGACATGATTGCCCAGTAATCTGCAATGATGGAAGAAATATTAAGATTTTGCTTAACCAGAAAATCAAACAGGGACCATAAAATAAAAGGCATTGAGCAGGGATTCAACCGTGTAAAAACATGCACCAACACTGGAACGAAACAAGAAGCAAATAATACCGACAGGCCACTACCCTAGCTTCTGTTCATCACAAATTACTTCACAACCAGCATTTAATTGGTTGGTAATCGTTTGAGATATGACCATTGTTAGAGAGTTCACATGGGGTGATTTCAACCCCTAGGGAAACAGAAATATTTTTGCAATTTCAACAGATTTGCTAGAAATTGCTTACATTGTTTGACTACATAATGAAAGTGGGAATAGTGGTGAATGGAATGAATCCAAGAAAGGAAAAGAAAAAATAATATTACATGCTTTGCCATCCCAAAATCTGCCAACTTCACACGTCCATTGGGGTCTACAAGCAAATTCGCTCCCTTAATATCCCTGTACAGCAAAGAGAGCTGATATATAAAGACACAGAACTGAGACAATAGTCATTGAAAGCGGTAACAACAGTCATATCTTAGTTAACCAAAACCAACAGAAAGTAGTTACTACACTGACCTATGGACAGTATTCTTAGCATGCAAATATGCAAGGCCTGAAAGAATTTGCTGAGTATAACTGCGTATTGCCAGCTCACCAAACTGTCCATATTCTTGAAGAAGCTTATAGATGGAGCCGCCAGAAACATATTCTAAGTAGATGTACAGTTTGTCATCTACCTGTTCAATAAAATAGTTTCAAAAATCAGATCATTAAAATAAATAATAGATAAAATAAGAACAGCGAGCAAAGAAAAAGGAAATAATTAAGACTGAAATATCTACGGGTCTACACTTCAATCAGAAGGAACAATAATGTAAGATCCAATCCCAGGTAGGATCTTTGGTACATTCAATAAAAATCACATTCAGGGACAGATGAAATGTTTGAATAAAACAGAAAATAAAGAATGAAGGGAAGAATGGGGATAGGAGAATAGTTATCTCAGCCTGGGTCTCACTCCCTCAGCTATCTCATCTGTTGAAGAATTCTTTCTCAGAATTTTGGGAGCATAAAGCTGCAATTTCATTAATAAATTCGTGTATCATGTTGTAGCCCCTTACAAACTTATATAGAAGATTCAAAATAGACTCATACCTTAAAAAGGAAAGGCCTAACCCAATCCTTAACTAATTGGGAAGCCTAAACTGACTAGGAAACTAAAATAACAAAGAAAATAAACTCAAATAAGGAAACTTACTTAGCTTAGGGCTTAAGCTATTTGTCCACCAAATAAAAACATAATTGGACTCATAATAGGACTCTTAAAAGACACTTCAGACTCCAACATGGAGTTGAACTCAAACAAAACCACCAAAACATATCAAGACTAAAAGTCTAAGACTATATAAACTAAGTAAATCTCGTTTTCCTACATTCTACCCATATTTTAGGCTCATTAAAATGACCTATTACAAAGAGAACCCATGGAATCAAAGACCCAACACATACATAACCAACCAAAGGCTTATTTGCAATAAAATAAGCTTATTAAGTGACTTATCTGCATCAAACAATATATTTGAAACTCATACATATGACTATCAGTGATATAATATCAAATATATTGGCAAATTAACGTAATCCTTGATGAGAGCTCCTTAGGCAATCCTGGGCCAGCAGCTATTGGGTATTTGGGCGGGCTAGCAGGAAGCATTATGGAGATATACCGCTGGTCTTCTTCTCCAGCCCCATTAGTATCAGTGACTCCATCATGCAAAGTCAAAATGAGACAATCAAGATCAGATCCCTTGGTGTATGCTCTTTGTTGATGATATTTGGTGGATGAAACAAATGTTGGGATAAATGCAAAGTCGGATTTATAGAGAACCTTGGAAAAAAGGTTTCAAGATAAGTGGAACAAAAACAGAGTACTTTATGTGCAGCTTTAGTAACGATAGGACTAAGAGTGGGGTGGTGGAAATTGATGACAAGGAGTTACCACAAATTGATAACTTCAGATACCTAGGTTCAATTATGAATAAAAATGGGAGAAACAGAGGATGAAGTTACGCAAAGAATTAGAATAGGGTGGATGAAATGAAGGGATGCATCCGAAGTGTTGTATGATCGACGTATCCCTTTAAAACTCAAAGGGAAATTTTATAGAACAGTTATGCAACCAGCAATGACGTAAGGGGCTGAATGTTGGGCAATAAAGAAAACATTTAAACAAAATTAATATGGTTGAAATGAGGATGTTACAATGGATAAATGGTAAAACTAGAAAAGATAAAATAAAGAAAAAACAATTAGAGCAAACCTGGGCATTGACCCTATTCATGATAAGTTGAGAGAAACTCATCTGAGATAGCCTGAACATATGCTACAGAAGCCTTTAAATGCTCCACTACAGAGAAATGATTTATTTCAATTGAAGGAGCTAAAAGAACAAGAGGTAGGTCCAAAATAACCATAGGAGAAGTGGTGAGGAAAGACATGTCTAGCTTAGGAATGGAATCTTGTATGGCTTTGAATAGAGCTGATGGGAGAAATAGGATCCATGTAGCCGACCTCATAAAGTTGGGAAAAGGCTGAGCTGAGCTGAGTTGAGTTGAGTATCATGCAGAATCAAAGGCAATTATCAAATGTTTCAAGCTTTGTTTTTCACAAGGATGGATGAACGTGGAGATCAAAGGTGATTCATCATCGGTGATTGGATCTGTCTACTCAATGACACTAGGCCTTGGCAATATTCTTATCATACAAGAAAGGCCAGATCGTACAGTGATCCGTGTTCTTTTTCCTTTTCTTGGAGAAAGAGATCAGCCAATTCGTGGGTTGATAAGCTTAATGGGGCAACCTTTGTACTTGAATCATTACCATGTAACCCTCCTGAGAAGCCCCATACACAGGTCCTACACTTCAGCCTCTCATTGTTGTTGTACCATATGCCTTATATTGCTTGCAATTTATTTCAGCAATAAAATCATTTGTTACCCATCAAGAATAGTTTCCCAAAGCAATCTTGACTTTCATTTACTGATTTCCGATAACAAAAATATCATCATTATCTCCCCATTATCTCCCCCCCCCCCTCGACACACACGCACAGGATAGAAACCAGAACTTCTCAATACTATTAATTTGTTGAGCAAATAATGACAAGAAGAGGTATTTTCTAAATAACAATGCCATTAAAGAGAACAACATCAAGCTTGTACAAACAAATCATCAACAACCAATTCATGATTAGCCATACATGGAATGAATGATAAAACTGAACCAAAAAGATACAGAGAAAGCATTCTGAACTGTCCAGAACTGACAGAATGCTTACCGTCTCAGAACCATAATACTGCACGATATTTGGATGCCGCAAGCGACTCAGAAGAGCAATTTCCTGCCATAATAAACTTCAAGAACTGAGTAGCTCTCACACCAAAACATATAGCAAAAAAAAAATGTTGGGGGAAAACTAACTTCAGAATTCAGAGTTCAGACCAGAAACCTCCTAACAAATCTATATTAAGGGAAATTCAGATTAATTTTTAGAAAGTAAAATAAAACCCTTACTTGTCCCAACTGCTTTGCACTTTCCTTTGACTTCGCATCATCTGAAAATAGTGTAACCTCCTTCATAGCGCACATTTCACCACTTTCACTAAAATAATAGCAACAGAACAGAACAGAACAGAAATGTTTTAATGTGAATCATTTTTTAAAATTAACAGAACTATGAAACAAAATAAGGGCAAATGCATCCAATCACGATAACTTTAAACAGCCTCAGACTGGTTATTAGATTGAGAATAAAATAAAGCACTGATGAAACCAACCAAACAATATTCAAGTGCATGATAATCAATGAAGTGACTAAAGCATTCAATCATTACCTACTTACAAAAAATGAGAATGCAGGCAGAAGGCAAACAGTAATATCTTGTACATAATCCTCATGAAAACTCAATGGATGCATGCATTCACAAACTTGCAGGTGCATTTGTGTGTGTGTGCGCGCGTGTGCAAGCAAGCATTCAACTCCTTCAGATACAAACCTGTTAAAACCAACATAAACATGTCCAAAGGTGCCCCTGCCCAGTAGCCTTCCCTTCTTCCATCGCGAACCAGGACTCGTTGGATTCTCTGCCCTTCCAGGGCTTCGTGGAAGTGAGGACATTATTGGAGGTGAACTTGGCGTAGGGAAAGGGGAAGAATTAGAAACATTTATAGGAGGAAGCGGCAACCGGTGGCTTTGTTTCCCATCCTCCTGCCAGCCTGTTGATGATTCTGTGGCTGCCCCTCCAGCCCGTGGATGCAGAGGAGTGACAGCACCACTATGTATACGGGAGCTAGGCCCTGGACTTGTCATTCTGGGGCTAGGTATTGGAGAACACTCGGGGCTTCCCCTGCTGTGCTGCCAAAATAACTGTCCTGACATATCTCCTCCCATTGAATTATGCCCAGAATTATGACCTGAACCTGGACTTGAGCAGTGACCAGATCCAAGTAATGAAACATCTGGATAAGGCCTTCCTCCCCAGAAGGTGGAGCTAGAAATTTGATCAGTGCCAAATGCTCTCATAGGACTTCTCGAAGGGCTTGACATCGAGCTGTCTGGCGCACTTCCAAAAGCACCACGCGGAGGAATCTGTAAATTTGGTGCATAATTGCTTAAGGGTCCCCGTTTAGGTGATGTAGAAAGTATCTGATTGTTGAACGATAAATTAGTTGGCTTCAGCGCCTCTACTGAGTTCTTTCGGGTGATGATAGGGGAATGGTCCTTGTGCATCGTGCTTCAGAAAGACAAGGCAACTTTGATTAAGATTTATGGAAAATAAAAAATAATAATAATAATAAAAACAAAACAAAACAAAACAAATAGAAAAGGTAAGAAGAAACATCAAAATATGCAATCAGTTCCCATGCAAGCTCACCTGGAAGGACTGTTCACCGTTCTGGTCCCACTTTCATAGTCGGTTGTCTGCGGGCTAAGATGGCGTGAGTCAACTGGATCATCACTATCAATTGAACTATCACTAGAATCAGACGCAGTGGCCAAATCTCCATCAACATCCGTTACATCTGGCCTGTGTGGAATACAACCAGGTTTTGGGAGTGGCAAACACGACGGCTTAGTGGATCTTTCCAATCTCGTTTTTGTAGATACACTGATTCCAGAATCTGTCCGTCCTACGATTGCAGGGTGCAACCCTGGAAGAGGAAGGGGTTGCGCATGAGGCCTTTCTGCAAAACTTTGACATCGTAATACTTTTTTGGAGGGGGATGAAGATCTTGATGCAGCACGGGATTGAGAACCCTTTTCTGAAACTGTATCACTACGCCGTCTACAAGATCCAGGTGATCTAATATTACCCTTTTCTTCAGATGGAAGTTTAAATTTTCGGTGTAATGTATCCATAAAACTCTCCTTGCTTGATTTTTTCTTTGCTTCTTTGGATGAAGACTTCCCCCACCATGAAGGCATTTTTTAGGTTAAAATATATTACAGAAATGACGATGCGGTCTTCCACTTCAATACTCACCAGATAGAAGTTACAATTTCACAATAAATCAAACACCACCAGACCAGATATGAAACATTCAATACAATGAGAACATCCAATTGTTAACACTTGAAGACCTCATCAAAAAGGAACCTGTTGATGGCAACACCTATCAACTCCAGACTCTGAGCAAGCAGGGTTAACAATGAAGCTGAGAAAGAACTTGTGCAAAATAAGAGCCTGTGGAAAGAGAATCAGTATTAGCTTGTCAACGGAAAGTAAGATTTCATACATTGAAGAGATAAAAGTACTATTTTTAACCATGCAAATGCACCATTGAAGTTCTACCAGCAAACATCAGAAAATTTATCTCTGGCAGTTGTATGAACGTACAATTGTTTTTAAGATCAGCTAATCCAGATTTGGATATGATTCATAATTTCAGATTCAAAAACCCATAAGCTAGCAGCTAATATTATGGTTATCTATGTGGATCAATATTTCAGACTCACATCCTGTCAGTTAATCGAGAAGTGAAGATCAGGATCTGCTAGGACCATTCTAAAGACTCAACCATGCATATGCAAATTTATGTAACTGAAAACAACAAAGTCTTAATTTGACTAATTTGGCACAGAGATAAGAATCTTTTTCAACTGTTCCACTCTATCTAAGGCCCCATCCTTCCTACAACTCGTAAATTGCCACGACTTCCCCATTTTCACCCAATTCTTTTTCAACCTTCTTCTTGTCCTTCTATAGCCTTGAACTTGCACTGTACGACTCCTCTCTAGTAGAGTGTTATGCACAAAACCAAACCATTTA
The DNA here is from genome assembly GCF_013358625.1 of Macadamia integrifolia. Classification (NCBI taxonomy): domain Eukaryota; kingdom Viridiplantae; phylum Streptophyta; class Magnoliopsida; order Proteales; family Proteaceae; genus Macadamia; species Macadamia integrifolia. The sequence continues at coordinate 28,351,049 of NC_056558.1, forward strand.
GTTGAACATCCCTCATTTTATTGCCTTTGTGAGAAAGTGTCTCAATGTGTAAATGGTGTACAAATGTGTGTAAAGGTATTTTGGTTGATAGATAATCAATAATTCTATTGAGAAAAGGAAAGTAAAGATAATATAGAAATAACACAAAAAGTGGCACATTGATGGAGGGCCTTAGGGAAGAAGGGAAGAACTAGAATGGATGGGGGAAAGGACGGGAATCACACCTCACACATTGCACAAATCGAACTAATTCTCATTCAAATAAATTCACCTTCTCAATATGTCCTCAATCGTTGATTACACATGTATTTAAAGGAAATAAAACTACTAAAACAAGAAACCAACTCTAAATAAGAAACTAACTCAGTCTAAAAAAACTAAAATAAATTAAGAAACTAATATCTCCTACATAATATTCCCAAATAAATAAGATTTCCTAAAATCCTACTAGACCAAATAACCAAATATGGATCGGGCTCATCTTCGTCTGGAAACCCAGATGGGTATGGATCGGTCCATGGCTGCGAATCTGCATCAACTCCCCCGGTGTTGAGAAAACTCGTCCACGAGTTTTGTAAAACTAGAGAATCAACACCAATCAGTCAGCATCCATCCTTGCCTGTATGAATTCACCATCAAAACCATGATCAAATGCTATGAAATCCACGACGCAAAGTTCATGTTGAAGTAGTCTCGGAAAAATAAAATCGATCAGTTCACTGAAGAGATCAACAGATTTAAATTTTTCCACAAGTTGAATATCAACTTCCAATGGTCCCATCTCATCTTCTAGCATAGGTGATTCATCTTCTGGTTTGTCTACCTATTGCTCAATGGATAAGATCACGTAATTGAAGATAGAGTGAGCTTGAGCTTTGAAGTCCGTGCAGTGTCGTTGGATTTCCTTGAGCTTCTCTCACATCAATTGCATTTGTTAACGGATTTCCAATAAGAGAGTTAGATCCATAGAGCTCTTCTCAAACTAATATCACCTCACCCAAGCAATTAATGGCAGGACTGTAAATAATCTGAAGTTTTAAATAAGGGTGGCAGAACCGTAATTAAGTGAAACACCAACAATAGGATTAACAAGTAGGAGCAACTCGTATGATAGGGAAGGGTATTCTTGGAAAGAAAAAAAAAAGAGGAAAAGTTATGATATTGGGGAATAAATGACAAACACAAGGGTAGTATGAGAAATAAGCAAAAAGTAATTAAAGAGAGGACAAATAAAGGGGTCTTGGAAGGGGTATACTTGGAAAGCATAAAGTTAAAGAAGAAAGAATAAGGGAGGAGATCGTGGGGAGGGAGTTGTACCGACAAGGAGGTTTTATTCTCCTTCTTGGCTATGGAAACCACAAACCAGCGAAGGAGGAAGCTGGAGAGCCATGGCACGATGTGAGAAGGGGGACAGCATGGCTTCGACAGCAGGAGCAACCAGGTATGTTCTTTTTCTTCTTTTCTTTTTTTTCTGGTTCTGTTTTCCTCCCTCTCATCTCGTCGTCGTCGTCTTCTTGGCTTCTAGCGATACCCTACGGCTTGGGGAGGAGTCGCTCGAAGGGGTTAGGAAAGAAGACGATGGTGGGGGTTGGGACTGGGATTTGAAAGAAGGGGTTGAGGTACTGGTCCGGCTCCTCTGTTTGGGCAATAGGAAAAAAAAAATCTATTGCTCTAGTAGAACCCTCAAGAGGAACAGGTTCAATGAAGTGGTTAGGGAAAGGGGAGAGTTGATGGAAGATAGAGGAGGGTTAGGGAAAGGACTCGATTCCCTGTTTGAACGGAGATTTTTTTTTTTTGTTGTTCTCAGTCTCGGTAGAAACCAAAACAGATAATGGAAAGGGAAAAAAGAGAGATGGAAGGGAAGGAATGGGGATCCTTCGGCTCTAATACTAAGTTGATGGAGGGCCTTGGAGAAGAAGGGAAGAACTAGAATGGAGGGGGAAAATGACAGGAATCACACCTCACACATTGCACAAATCAAACTAACTCTCATTCAAATAAATTCACCTTCTCAATCTGTCCTCAATCATTGGTTACACATGTATTTAAAGGAAATAAAACTACTAAAACTAGAAACCAGCTCTAAATAAGAAACTAACTCAATCTAAGAAAACTAAAATAAATAAAGAAACTAATATCTCCTATGTATCCTACTTGAAATAAAAGATTGCATAATATTCCCAAATAAATAAGATTTCCCAAAATCCTACTAGACCAAATAACCAAATGTGGATCGGACTCATCTTCGTCTGAAAACCCAGATGGGTACAGATCGGTCCAAGGGTGTGAATCTGCATCACACATCCACCCTTTAGATACAACAAACAACAATAAATGTCCACCCTACGAACTCAGCTTTACATCACTTACTTCTTTGTGCACCAATGAAGACAAGATAGCCATCAAACGATCAACGTGACATACTTTGATGATATTAGATAATCTCCAAGATTCACACTAACACTTGCCTCATTACAGAGTTACTTGAGACCAAGCACAAAAATACCATTATTGTCATTTTGATGCTCTATGAGTGGAACAGAAAACTATGACTTTCCAAGTGGATGCTCTATAAATAGAAGAAAAGAAAATTATTTGACTTAAGTTCAACCTACAGGTGTTTTCAACTGCAAGCAATGTAGTTCAAAATATTTGTACATGGCCCCTGAGAAAATTGTTCTAACACCACATCATCACCTATTCTTATTCACAGTCCATCATTTAAGTATCATATATAACTACATATACTAACATAATATTTGAAATTTTGAACATCACGAAGTCTTGGTTTCTGATAACTAATACCCAAAGATATATGCTATTAGCATGTTTGCCATCATCTAGACATGCATGTGATTCTGTATAAAATATCAGCTTTTCCAGTCACACAGTTACCCAAGTTAAGACAAAGTGCTTGGAGAAGCAGAAAGGAAACTAGTGAAGGATGGGAAAAAATTTTAATCTATGGATTCAATACCCAAGTAAACTTATTCTAGAATCAGGAAAATAGATCCATTACCTACAAGGTAGTGGACCAGAAAGAAGGCACATGGTGCTCTACTGCAGTACTACAATAACATTAAAAAACAATGCATGTAAATGAACGTGTGCATAGTTTGACAAACATAACATCACTAAGTGTCGTATATCCAGCAACTCTTCATCAAGCAGCTGAGGTGGCACCTATTGGATCGCTATAGATTTAAAAACAAATAAGATGAACAGCCATTACAATAAGACCTGTCATCCAAGTTCTGAAAGGAATTGGATATCTACAATCACCAATACGTTCAGAAATCTCAGACTGAGGGATCGATTGAAGTTACTAATTAAAGATATGAATCTATAAGATGGTTGAGCGCATTTATTGTCCAGATGCTTGGATCCTCACCATGTACTGGGAAAGTAGTTACTCTCAGTTACTCTCCAGATGAGCTATATTCCTACCATGTTCCTCCCCCTTAAAAGAAGACCTCATTTAAGGAAAGGAGATTAAAGGGAAGTTTGATTGGTGAACCTCTCTCACACACACAAATGCAAAAGCAAATGCTACAAGGTAGAAGCCTCGACACTTGAATGGATTGAACACAATATTGGTAGGATGGATGGTAGCTGACTGGGTACCACCAAGCATTACTGTGGTGGTAATCTCCTACAATGCTTGTGATTGACAAGTCATTGGTTCCCACAAATGGTTGGCATTCCATCTGTCGCAGTAAAAAGTCGGGTGGTTTAAATTTTAGGCTATCCACCAACATGAATCTTTCTCTGCTTGCTAAAAAGGCGTGTGGGAACTCCTATCCCCAAGTGACTCCCTATGGGGCCGCCTGATGAAAGCAAAATACTTCCCCTCATGTGACTTCCTCTATGCCACTTGTCCTCACAATGCCTCTTGGGGATGGAAAACTGTTTTCAAAGCTCGGGATCTCCTCTTTGAGGATCTCTTTATCCAAGTTGGCCACGGCCGCAGCATTAACCCGTGGATCGATACATGGATTCCACGTTTAAATGAGGAAGAATGGTGGCAAGGTGCATTTTGAGCAATCAATGGCTGCTGAAATCTTGGATTTTCTCAGATTCTCAACTTGTATTTCCTTTTAAGTAAAGATCTACATTTACTCGTGTGTAGAACAATGAATCCAGAACATTAGAGTCCGCCACAAAGACTCTGATCTGAGCGTTGAAGACTTTTTTATTCTTGAGTAAGGATATTGTCTCAATAGCCGATGAAGTTGCACCTTCTCTCCCTGCGTCACAGGAGAAAGAGAGAGAGAGAAAGATTCAAGTACATCAAGGTGGGGTGGAGCCTCTGATTATTGTATGAGGGAGAAGAGGGGGTGCAGAGCCACTATTTATCTGTAGGGTTCATGAGGCCAACCCCAAGTCATTAAGATAAGGCTTGGAGAGTTAATTTCTAGTGAGTTAAATAAGCCCCAAAAAGAATATATATTATTGGAAGAGATACTTGCCATTCATGCACTGGGATATATATACCTATGCCAAGTGATAGGTTATATACTTTTCCGCAATTAGACAAAAAATATCAAAGGAAACAAGAGATGAATTCAATACTGACCTAAAAAGGGATACACTGAGAGTACAAGCGCCACAAACTCATATAATTCCGTTGATGGCATAGATTTAGCTGTAATTTTCAAAATCTTCTTAAACCATCAAAAGATTTTACTTTACGAAGACTTTCAATTTTATTTTGACATGCCACAGAACCAAGCTAAATTTCAAAGCCCATCTCCAATCAAAATGAAAGATGATTTTCAATCCAGTACTGAGATCTCTCCAGTTCCATAGTCAACTCAACTGCCGTAACCAGACAAATCTTATAAATATCACAAAATCAACGGAAAGCTAAGAATAACTTCAGTTGGATCCACTGAGTGCAGTTCAAACGCAAATATCAAGCAAACTAACTTCTTTGTAACAACAATCAAACAAGGAAACAAGCGCACCAGCCAACTGCGTAATCTACTCAAGCATCACAACTAAAGAAACTCAAGTAATCCAACACAGATCTACGAATTCAAACCATTTGTTAAAAAAATAAAAAACACACAAATTCAAGAACAAATAACATATTACTGCAATTATAAATATTTCAAATCACTAACCTTAAATAATAAGCATCCATCTACTATCTGGTTAGTTGAATCCAGGAGAAGAAAACGAAACCCTATAAAAGCTAAATAGAAAGGGAAAAATGAAACTAAAGATTCAGGATTTAGAGAATTTCCAAAGCTCAGGTTAGGAGACAGCGAAGTTAGAGAAAGAAAAGAAATGGAGAGACGAAACATCAAATAAAGAAATGGTAAATAAGGACATAGAGAGAGACATGTACTGTCTGAACTCTGAAGCGGAGAAAAATGGAGATGTCCGATAGAGTCTGAGAGTTGTTAATGATTTTCAATATTATTAAAAATATATATAAATAAACATAAAAAACATGATAAATGGTTTTTTTTTTATTTTTTTATTTGACGGGGAAAGAAACTAAATATAACCTATGGTCTACGCAATTTGTTTACGGTGTCTGACGCCACTTCTTCGAAGTCGTGAGTCGTGATTCGTCGTTGTGTTGTGAAATCTCAAAAATACCCTACTCATATGCATTTTATTACTTAAGTAGATGGTACGACTATTGGGGTTTAGATTTTAGTGGGGCTTTTGGGTTATGCCACTTGGGAACTGGGAAGATTCTCTATATCTCTTCCATGAAAGGGAGTGTGGCCTCTACATTAGCGTGGGGTCAATGGAAGTCACATTGAAGCATTGATAGCGAGGGGTAGGACTGTTAGGTTTTCGCTTTCGAGGGGTAGGACTGTTAGGTTTTCGCTTTTTGGGCGAGACAATCATTTCGTCCCACTTTGTGTCTAGGCACAGAAGCCACGCTATGCTGCCTTTTACATTTATTTTTCTCATACTATTGTGATTTTGGTCAAGAAGATGTAGAAATAGTACTTAAATACTCATTATGTGTCCAAGTCTTTTGTGCTTCTTGGCATATGTTCTTTTGCATTTTATTTTTTTTTTAAATAAATAATTTTAGAAGGTTCAATCCTCCGAAATGAATCACTAGATCATGGATTTTTCAACATCAAATTAATAAAAATGGTGAAATTCTTGCGCACTCTTTATCTTTCTACCTGCACATGATATTCTTCCTATATTTCAGGAAAACTCTTCCAATATAATACCAGAATTGTGGATAAGGAACTATCCTAGATTATAAACAATAATTATAGGGCAAATATCAATGAGATGCGGCGAAATGGACCTGTATAGAATAGGGTAGTGAGGTCATTTCATGTGAAGAGGAGACAGACCATGTCCCAATGGCGGCTCAGATAACCATTTCCCCGTATTTATTCATTTGTTCATTTTGATATAGCAAGGAAGTCTATGCACCATATCTAGCTTCATTATAAATATGTTATAAGTCTTTGGGGGCTTGAATTGTGAATTAATCAGTCCCCAATCCCTCCAAATGTATACTAATCAATGTTGTGAAATGATAAGTTATAACCTTCTTTTGATTATTAGTTTATTCCTACAAGTTATTTAAGTTATGAGTAAAAATATGTTTTAAAAATAATTTAAAAGCGACTTACCATTATGTTATTCTCAAAAATTGTCGTTGTCTTACATATTTTTTACGATTTCATATTTGAAATGACATAATTTTATCCTCATTATAAAAACAAATTGATTACACTAAAAGGGTTAAAATGTAAAATTATACCTTTACACCAACATTGGTAACAACATATATATAATTAACTCGAATATAATCACCATATATTATTGTCTATAACATAATATCTTAAAGCGTCACGGATGTGATATATTGGATTGTTAATTATAAAATACTCATGCTATTAACACTCATGAATAATATTTTCTATTTATTAATGGTTCTATCACATTGATTATGAGCCAAAGAGACACCGTTAATGATTTTAAGTTCTTAACCACTCTTCCTTTTTTCTTTTCAAACCACTATTTTTTTGACAACTTCACGGTGCCATAATCTGAAATTCAATACAGGCAATCTAAGATTGACACAAGAATAAAACACATATGATACTGCAAATGTAATTCTAATTGAAGATCTTGGTTTGCATCTATGTCTTGGGTGATGCCTAGGAGAAATGATTTTGCAACCAAATGCTATAATTGTTTTCTTTTTTTTCTTTTTTTTTTTCCTTCCAACCTTATGTTATAATTTAAGTTAATTAACTCATATGAGCATTTGATGACATCCCAATGGACTATTTTGCGTAATGACAGATATAGTTAGATTTAGATCCTTAACAATTTTTTTTTTTTTAAGTAAATATAATCTTTGAGAGTTATGTGAAAACAAACCATTAAAGAATAGGAACACTTTTTTTTTTATATGATCTTAATTCGGAGTTGCTTGTTTTGCTCCACATGCTATGGCAATGTGATAAATTTATCAATAGGATGGATGCCTCATAATTGACCATAAATAAATTTTAGTGGCCTATCTCAATTACATGGTGAATCATTTTATAAACATATTTTATCTTTTAAAAATGTTCTTCATCCAATCATTTTTTTTAAATTTAAATTTTCAAAAAAATTTGATGCTTTGTTTTACTATGTGGTTTATTCTTTGTGAGAATATGTGTATGATACAAAAAGGTGTGGAAATATCGCCCTATCATTGTCCAAAAGAATGCTACTTCTTCATGCGAACCCTACACCTTGATACAAAAAGGTGTGGAAATATTGCCCTATCCTTTGTAAAAATCACAAAAATTAATCATTGTTGATACCTTTATGCATGCTCCTATTGGACCACACACTAGTGTAGGGGCTACACAACAAGGTAGCGATCTCTGCTTACCATAAATGTATGAGAAAATATTATTATAATCAATGTTGGTTACAAAAGAATGTAACCATACCTAATGATAACAAGATGCACACTATACACACACACACACACACACACACATATATATATACAGGAAAATGTTATATGAGTTGCCAAAATACCCTAAGCTACCTCATTGTGATTTTTATATTCATTTTCTAGGATAGGAAAAATATGTATTTAAAAAATCATGTAAAGGATATAGAGTACCCTGATGGTTCATATATATTTTTCCATATATATTTAAAAAATGATATGTGTGTGCTCAACTATTATGATCTTAAATAATTGTCTTTTATGGTATTACCATAACATGTTAATCACTATGTTCCCAATTGATATTATATGTGGCTATTTAACCACGCCTCGAATTAATTCAATCAATATTATCCCATATAAGTTTAAATGATTTTAGAATAAAGCACATACATAATTGAACATATCATTTTATAAAAAATAAAAAATTGTTGCATGTGTGTAATTATAATTGAGTAGGTTGTTTTGCAATACAAAGTCATGAGTGATGCAACAAACACTCCCACTTTGGTACAACGAAATGGACATTTGATGTACTTAATTATTTATCTTCTTGATGAATTTATTTTCTTTCAATTAAATAAAAAAATCATAAGTGATGCCTACCAAAAAAAGTTTCGCAACAAAATGCTATAAATGTAATACTTTTTTAATATATGATTTTTTTAATAAAATTTCACAATCATTCAAGCAGTGGCCAACTACTTGCTTTCTCATTCTAGGTTGAAGAACTCTCATAAGTTATAGGAGAAAACTTACAATTTCTTTCAATTTGATACAATTTGAGAAGATATTAATTCTAAACATGCTATTATGTACAAGGTAATTTATTTATTTATTTATTTATTATTATTTTTTTTTTAATAAGAGGGGAGGGTGATGTGTTTTTGTTTGGAGTCATATTTTGAAAATAACTATTGACTTAATAATTTTTTGGGTGAGTTGTTTGTAAAAAAATTGAGCCTATCATGCATACATAATAAGGTCTATTTGTCCCTTATTTTTTTCAATGAGTTTTATTTATGTTGGACTTCACAACGAAATTTGTTGAGGTTCAAATTTTGTGAGATTCTTGATATATGTTTAAAAATCTCATAGATCATGACTTTAAGGTTTCGAATTTCATATTTTTGTAGGTTTGAACATCTAATCCAAAAATTATTCCTAATCTTAAACAAGCAGCCATACAAGTATTTTTCCATTTATAAAAGTGATCACAGGTGAATGGACCAGGTTGATAAGATCATTTTTCATATTCCAATGTTATTTGCAATGGGAACAAAAAAACCAATAATAATAATAATGTGGGAATACAAGGTAAGTATAGAAATCGTTATTTATTTATTTAATTTTTAGGCAAAATTATTGGAATGATCCACCTTGGGCAGTCTAAATATTTGCCATGTGGCAGATTTTGATTCGTCCAAATCTTGAGGATATGTAGGCTTCAAAGTTCCCAACTTACATTTAAATTTTCAAACCAAACAAAGTTTGTCAAGTGGTTAAATAGAGGTATAAAAACCACGAGTATTAAAGTGTGCACAATAATGGTTCGAGAACCACAAGACTACATGGACATATATGGTATACACGCCAATGCATAGGAGGGTACTTGACTGCTATAAACTAAGGATGTGAATTTGAAACTGAAACTGAACCAAACCGTTTACATCGAAACCACAAAACCGTTTAGTAAATGGTTCGGTTATGATTTTAAGTTTAAGACTGATTAATTAAATGGGTTGGGTTGGTGTTAACCGTTTAAATCGTTGAGTTCAAACCGAATTGATAATGTGAAAACCGAACCGTTTAAAACGTCAAAATCGATTCAATTAACCCGTATAACGATTAAATATTTGGTTATTTTAACAAAACATAATGGTTTAATTTAGGTAACAATTAAATACCATAAAGATTGTCTAACAGTCTATTCAATAATTTACTATTATTATGTAGTTATGTTGATAAATTCTTGCTTGTTCAATACTTCATTTAATTTGATACAAGATTGAAGCATTTATCAACAAAAGCAAATTTGAGTAAACATGCGAATAAACTAGTAAACCGATTACTACCCGTTTATAAACCATATGGAATTAATCACGATTAAAACTGTTCAAAACAGTGAAATCGACACTATTTAAAAACCGCGAAACTGAAACCTTTTACTAAACAGTTGCGGTTTCATAAAGTGCAACCATTTAGTAAATGGTGCGGTTTTGGTTTCAGCCAAATAAATGTGAACCAAATCGAACCACATCGTATTCACCAAAACCAAACCGATTAACACCTTTACGATAGACTCTAAAATTTGATATGTTGTTAACCCAGATCATTCATTAACTATCTAAAGATTGTAATCGCGATATCATCATTCCATGTGACACAATGTGATAGGCTCTCTTAATAAACTTATAAAGGCTAAACCATTAAAATAAATCCACACCCCTTTACTAGTTAACATAGTGGTATGAGTATAGGTGTTGGTTCAATTTGGATTTGTTCCAATGACCCAAGCAAAACCATTTAAGAAATTATTCCGATTGAGCGTTTTTAAGTTGTTTCGGTCAAGAGGCTTTTGTCGGTTCTTTTTATTGCATTTCAAGTTATTGTTTCGATTTAGTAGTTTTGGGCATTATTGAGAATGAACACAAATTTTAAGCTCAATAAAGAACTTTGATGTTGTTGGGTTTGAACCCGACATCTATGCCCAAACTGAGACTTAAGAAATAAAATAATGATAATAATAAGTAAAATTAACTTACATAGTGGTAATCAACTACATGTAGTCGACCCTATTTAGTTGAGATAAGCATGAGTTGCTATTTAAGTGTAATGCTATAATCCGTTATTTTTGAATTGTTTAATATGTATACTTGGTTCAATAATGTGTCAATCGCATCATTTAATAAATAATTTCAATAATTAAAGGATCCAACTCTTCTACTGTGCAATAGAGGCGGTAGGTCATATCCAACACCCTGAAGCACCTCGATATGGAATCCAACATATGGACACGTGCCTCGATATGGACCATTGGATCTAAGCTGCCACTTCTATTGTGAAGTAGAAGAGCGCCGCCCATTTAAAATCATAATCTATTTTAATTTAGGCTCTCTTTGGTTTGATTTGTATTTTATTTATTAGACCTATTTATATTTTTGTAGGTATTTGGTATTATTTAGTCCTCATTTATGTTTATTATAAATCAAAATATGAGAGCTATCTGTGACTTGTGGTCACAAACCATTTATTGTGATTTGTGCGCTAATTTTTAATAGTCACGTGTTGGAATAGCTAAAAAAAGAGGGTAAAAGGGTAATTTCAATTATATTTTATAAATCATATTTCTTTCCAACAAGTTTGTTATGTGAGGATTATAACGGAATCAAAATATTGTCACATCCTCTCACTTTTTTATTCATGGTTTCCTATTGGGATAGGGGGAAAGAGAAGGAATCCTTGAATTCTGAAAGAAAAAAAATTAAAAATTTACAGAGTAGATGTGTTATGGTCCTGGAAGAACTCAACCCCATAAACCAGCTTATAAAGTGAGAGAACCCAATACCATATCAACCCACATTAATTCTTATAAAAAACTGATATATGATCTACCCCCATAAATTGATATGGGATCGTAACAAGATGACTTAGATCCTCTCTTGGATACTGCTGTATTGCTATGATGATGGATCACACATCATTTATCTGGGCTAATCTAACATCAAAACATGAAACCTTTCTCCATTCAACTTCTCTCTCATAAGGGAAAACGAAAGAAGCTCTAGGCATGGACCCGTTGAGGGGAAAGAAGCAAAAGGTTCTCCTATACATGCACACAGCTATAATCTTTGTCTTTTATAAAACAGTAAACTACAACCATTATAGGGCTGCCAGGTGCCATTCCGGTTTGTTTTTCGTTTCTTCGTCCAAATGAGCCTCAGCTGGGTTGATATCAAAGTTGGCAGAGAGATTCTCGGTGTTCAATGTTTATTATGATCTGTCATCTAAGAAATATATTTGGGTTAAATCCCACGCTAAAGGCTTTGGATTTTGCGGTCTAATGCATCAAGTGTTCGACGAAAGGCCTCAACCAGGGTTGATGTTTTTTTTGTTGGTAATGCAAAATCTTATTGAAAAAATGACTGGTTTCAAGTCAAGGCATCAACTTCATAGAGTTGATTCAGCCAAGGAGTAGATTGAGGTCATACTGACCTACACCGGATGGACAGGCCTCTCCTTGCAAGGGTGTCGGCAATACCGTTAACAGCCCTTGGAATATAAGAAAATGAACACTTTATAGGATTGGCACACATGAACCTGATATCCTCTGTGATAGGCCGGATTTGAAAAGGAATACAGCTGGAATCATTTGAAAGGGCAATAATCACCTCTAGGTTGTCTGATTCTACCCAAAGGCGAAAATATCATAAACCAATTGCTTCCAAAATACCTTCCTTAATTGCTTTAGCTTATTCGCTAATGATTGAGTGCATTGATGTTGGATTCGATGCAGCCAACAGTGAAAATCCATTGTGAACTACAATCATGTGTGCGAGGAGAAATGATATTTTCGGTTGTTTAAGTGGATGCATAGCGATGAGGGTGCGATGTGGTGATGAAGCGTGCAACAATGGTAGAGGCGGGTATATGGAATCATGGATGAGTGTACGTTCTGATTTGGACAGCAATGACAGATATATGATGGGCTTGAAGTGGGCAGCAATGATGGAGGATAGTTGGACGAGAGGCAATGGGTTTTGCTAATATGCTGCCGGTTCTATGAAGGCTTGCGATGTAACAACACTGGCAGCAATGGGTGATTGAGGCATTGAGCGTATGGGCATGCACAAAGGCTTGTGCAAAGACTATAGAGTGCAACTAATATGTTTGATAAAATTACTGAAAATGTTAGAAATATCAAAAGTTTAGATAATTTATTTTATAAATAGGCATACCAAACATATTTCTCATTATGCAATCTATTATATTTATACTAACCAAACGATTATTATATGTGGTCTATAATTTATTATCACAAACAATTTCTCAAAATTTGTTAATAAATACAAACATAAAATTGTACTAAAAAGAGCTAAGCCGTACGATTTAATTTCGATCAAACGATTTTGGGTTCTAATCAAGGGAATGACTTAAACAATTAAAAATCAAGGGGATGACACACTATGCATGTGTGTCGATGACGTATATGTAGACACACTACGTGACTCAACCATGTGGTCCCATCGAGTCCCCCACTTCCTAGGTGTCAATGGGATGATGTGGATTTCTAGTCCTCCAGCAACGAGTGTATAGATAGGTCCCACGGTCTCAACGGGTTTGCTTGTTTCATGCCATTGCACCAGCAAGCATGATTAGGCGACCAGCCACATAAACCCTTGCGGTGCATTGGAAGTTGGGAGAATTTACTTATTGAAGGGGAAAAAATATGATTATGTTTATTAAATAAAAAAACTGTATGGGATGGGAGAAATTTTGGGATGGAATAGGGATTAGATAGATAGATATGGTAAGTATTGTTTAACAAATTTTCTTAATCAAGTTGAATTTGTATTGATTCATTAAATAATCAAATAAATAAAACATTTAATTGGGGATTGGGACTCATACTAATTTAAATAATAATAAAAAAAATTAAATGAAACATGCAACTTCGTATGACAAAGACTCGTGGAAAACACTGATTTATTTATAAGAGAGGAAAAAGACTAGTGGGACGAGAGGGCCATTTCACAGGAAAAAAAGAAGAAGAAGAGATAGACACAACAAGCATTAGTTTGTGGTACACAGGCAGTGTGCCAGCCTTTTCCCTTATTTTCTATATGGCAAGGTGTTGTTTCACTAATTGTGACTTTCGTCGATGGTCACTGTAATGTTCACACTTTAATTTATATGAAAGGAAAAATCTTATTATGATTGAAACAGTGAATCAAAGAGTTGTATTTTTTTTTTTTTTTCAATGGGGTTAATTATGTCCTTTCACATAAACACTGCATTAGATAATTTTCGAATCTTTTAAAACCCTTTTTATCCTTGCATTAAATAACTTTTGTTAATAACACAAATGACATTTAAAAGAAAATTACAACTTCTTAGTTCATCATGTTTTGTAACACTAAGGGTCCGTTTGATAACGTTTCTGCTGTTTCTGTTTCAAGAAACGACAGAAATAGAAATTTCCGTTTCTGGGAACAGAAACATAATTTTTGATGTTTGATAAACCTTGTTTCTTGAAATTTCCGTTTCTGAGACTTGTTATCTTCCTAAAGAGACCTGCATCACTTTGTTTGATCCAAGGAAAAACCTGCAAATTGATCATTGTAGAATGAAATGATTTCCCCCTCATTTTAAGATCATAATAAAAAACTACAACGAAACCCCGTAAGATGACATGGTATGAGTTTCACCTTAAATGGAGTCTAAGAATGAAAATGAATTTTGCAGAGGATTCTGTAAATGAATACTCAATTATTATCCGATGCCTAATTAAGATCTATAAAACTACGTTCACAGTGACTATGAATTTTTGAATAACAATGATTCCTACTCCATTTGTGGTACAATCGATACATGTTGGGCCCTGCCTCTGCAACGTCAAAATGTCACAGTTGTTTCCAATTCCATTGTGGTACCAATGGCTCTCTGGTTCCATTGGCAACGTCCAGAGAGAAAAAAAAAACAGAAATACAGAGCTTGTACTCTAGGGGCCCGTTTGATAACGTTTCAAGAAACGCGTTTCTCTCGTTTCTGTTTCCAGAAACAACAGAAACGGAGTAAAAAGCGTTTGATAAAACTGTTTCGTTTCACTTATTTTCAGAAATAGAAATAAATTTTTTTTACTTATTTATGGTTCAAGAAACGACCTAGGAGAAACAAGTTGCCGTTTCTGGAAACGACTTGTGGCCATTATTTCATTGGTTACTATCGACTTCTAAAAATATGACTTATCAAACACCTTCAATTCCGTTTCTGTTTCTAGAAACGGAAATTTCTGTTTCTGTCGTTTCTTGAAACAGAAATGGCAGAAACGTTATCAATTTATGTATACAAGAGAGAGAGAGAGAGAGAGAGAGAGAGAGAGAGAGAGAGAGAGAGAGGAACTCACTCCAACACTTCTTCTGCTGTCAACCTTCGATCGCTGTTGAATCAAAACCCCAATCGAATCTGAGAGGCGAAGTGAGGGATGGGAAAAGATTGCTGTAACTTAGGGTTTCACACAGCTGGGACGAGGTTTTCCTAAAACCCTCCTGTCTCTGATGAAAACCCGTCTGATTTTATTTTAGGTTTTTGAGATGGATTTAGTCCTAAAATCCAGTTTTGATAACAAATCTCTTGATCACCTCCCTCCTGGCAACCGCAAGCTTCCATTTCCGGATGGATGAAAAAGCTAAGGCCGAAGACTGGAACCACGACGAAGAAGAAGAAGAAGACCAAGATCAGGTCCGTAAACCCTATATTCAGTGGCGGAGACAGTGGCGATGGTAGTGATGCCAAACTCCGTCTTCAATATCGATTTTTTGTGCCCCAATTTTGTTTCGAGAAACAAGCGAAACAAGTAAAACTTGTTTCGTCATTCATGTTTCTTGAAGCATAAATTGTTATAAATTTCAATTTATGTTTCAAGAAACAAGTGGAGCAGAACACTTTTACCAAACGGTATTTATGCCGTTTCTTTGTTTCTGAGAACAAGAAAACACAGAAACACGTTTATGGTAACATTATCAAACGGGCCCTAAGTTGCACCCTCTAATCAGATACTTGTAATGAGAGAGAGAGAGAGGGGTTTAACGAAGAATTCTCACAAGATTGCTTTGCTTTTAAACCATATTATTGATGTCTATGGGATGGTAATAGAATTGCATTAAATATGTTACAAGTCCCCAATTGCATGGTTTTCATTATCTTCAAAAAAAAAATGGGGATTTTTTTTTTTTGGGGGGGGGGGCCAAACATGAGTTCTGAGACTTGTACAAATAATAATGCCATATGGATTAGAAGAACAAGAAGTTCCTTGATAACCTACCTCAATGCATCATATGAAAGGGTGACATGACAATTTTAATTATTCAGATAAATAAGTCTAATATTAATTATTGAATTGTCAAAGTTTAAAAGCCGAATTCAATACTACAAGTCTAAAAGTATAACCCTTATTTTTCACCCAAAAAAATAAGTATAACCCCTTTAGTAGTGGCACTTTTATTGTATTCTTAGTTTTCTACAAAAATGAAGATTATTCAATGGAGTTTCATATTTTATAATCCGAGAGTTCCATTGGTGTTGAGAGTGGAAATTTAAGGATAATTTTAGCTTTACTTGTCTATAAATTTTGTGTCCTCTTATGTCACAGGACAAACTTATAGGTTGCGTAGGAGACATTCCTATGTTGATTACGAGGGAAACCATTTATTCCTTATATATAAGGAGAGTTGTTAGGTATATGTGTATTTATAACTTGCCACTTTGTTGTAATTCTTTCTTATCTTATTATGAGAACTATTTTAAGATAGATGCATAAAAAGGTTATAAAAAATAAACTAAAATAATATCATAATGTTATTATAAAAATAAAAAAAAAAAGAATATCACTATTATGCACATTTTTCAAATACACATTAATATAACTCTATTAAGTTCATTGAAAAAAAAATGTTATATTAAAATAATAAAAAAAAATTAAGATTACAAATTATTTGATAACTTGAGGAATTTTAATAAGAAAATCTCTTTAATAATTATGGTATGACTCTTTCATTTTTGCTTAGTTTTTCTAATTGCAATGATTGTGCCATTACAATTACTTTGGTGATCTTTCACGCCATGTGGCAGACTTGAAAGAGTGTGGGTGGGTCCATGTGATTGTGGAATCTATGCCCATATCTTTGGTGAAGAGGTAAGGAAATGAGTACATAGTTCTACAAAATACAAGATTACGACTTCCATTTTTATGGAATCTAATGGTATTTGTTGGGCTAAAACTTAAACAGTGAAAGTGGAGTGTGTCTTATCACATGAACCATCCCCATGGCAAGCCGTGACAAAAGGTGCTAATTGTTCTTATTTAATGTTCTTATATCATTAACTATTATCAAACCTTAAATTGTTCTAAATACACACTCTTTAAAAAAAAAAAAAAATCATGTTAATGTGGGGATTCTTTCCTATGCCCTCACATAACTAACTTACTCTTTCCTCTCTAACTTTGAAAACACCCTTTTAATGAAACTGATTATCACATACTAACTGGTGTGATATGGGGAGCTAGGGCTAGAAAACAATAAAGTTGTAATGACTTGTTAAGAGAATAAATATGATGAATTTCAGTATTGGTAGAAGGATTTATATATATTTTTGAGGGTGAATGAAAAATCAAAACAACTTAAAAAAGTTAGACAAGGGATGGATCCCAGATAGAGAGACAAGACAGCCTTAAAAATATGATATAACAAAAGACGAAGGGGAGAACAATAAACAAAAACGAGAATATTCAAAAAGAAAAAAAGGGGGGGGGAGAAAATGATAAATCAAAGAATAATACATAAAAAACCCGAGGCAAATAATAATAAAAATGATGATACATCAAAAGCCAGAGGAGAAATAAGAGAGAGAACAAAAAAAAAGAGAGACAAGATGCCTACTTCGTATAGTGTATAGGTACACAAAACAAATAGAAAGAAGTATGTTTTTTATCTCAAATGTGATGGCTTCTCACCTTCTTCGATGTGTTCAATAGAACGAGGAAGATCATACTTTTTTATTTGTTTTACACTAAACATGATGAATCACAAATCACAACACTAAAGCCAACTTACCAAATGCATGATGATTTACCATTGAAGTTTTTCAATATCCATCGCCATATATTCTTTGCTGAAATGAAATATGACTTTATAATGTGGTCAAGTTTTCTAAGAATATATTTCTAGACATATTTGGAGAAAAAAACAAAGAGAAGTATAAGTGATTTATACTTTTTGATTGATTCCAATAAAGGCAACCATCAAAGGTTGACAAATTTACCTGGAAAAAAAAAAGTTATCGAGTAAAAATCAAATTGGTCATAGTTGTCAAAACAACATATAAGAATCCTGAAGCTAAACCAAACCGTGAAACTTTAAGGTTTTGAATCAAGTTCCAAGCAAATGAAAATGATAATTTTTTGGAAGAATTTGTAATTCAATGAACTAAGTCCCCACTATCTCCAAATCTACACGTAACGCTAGCAAGTTTTTGAGGGATCTATATGGTAGCATTACGTAATAGAATTTTACAAAATAGCATATTATTGATGGTTGGATTCCCTTCTTTACATCTCAGCGGTTCAACCTGTTTGTTGTCACAAACTCTATTCTCTCCATCACCGCTTCATCCCATCTCTCCCCCCTATGTGCCTTCTCCCTGCCCTGCCCTGCGGTATCTGCGCCACACTTCTTCTTCTTCTTTGTCTTGTCTGTATTACACAAGCCAATCCAATTCACAGTACTGCACCGTGGAATATACAAATCGTTGCTGTGTTAGTAATCAAAACCCATAACGAGCCCATGCTCCTCTGTTGTTTCATTCACTGGGCCCATGACCTTTCAAAAAATAAATTATTATTATTATTATTATATTTTAGATTTTCCCTAAATTTTCTGTCACATACAAAATTGTTAATATCACCGCTGATACGATACGGACACATACTAATTGTCTCGGTGTCAAGTCCATAGAATCAAAGCATAATTCAAAAGAAAAAGACTAAAGATAGCATAAAAGGCAGTGTAGACCTTGCACCAACGAATGGATCAATGAGAACATACACAGAGATACAAACAATGAGAAAAATTTATGTTTTCCATATTGGTGGGGGGCATTCATTTAGCCCCTCCTTGTGTCTTGGTGTAGAGGCTACACTGCTTTTTAGGTTTTTGTTTTTCCTAAAAAAATTATATGTATTTTTGAATACCGATACATGTATCATTTTGACCAATATGGATCAATAAAATTTCAGTATCAATCATGGATGATACCAATATAGGTTCATTTGATACCAATTCTTAAAACTATGCATACACGATCGAATGAACTCATCTATAGCATATCAGGGTAGCTACATAATAATTCCAAATCATCTCTATTGCGCCTAGCAGACATCTAATGGTTGGGCAGCATTTGAGATTGGTTCAGATCCTTTCCTGATCACAATGCGTTTAATGTGAGTCAAAAGGTTGGCAGCACTCTGATCATTGGATATGTGATCCATATGCACTGAAGAAGATCTGATTCCATTAAGATGTGTGTCGGAATGCTTTCAGCCATTGGATGTGCATTGGGGTGGATCCCTTTCCAACAATAAATGTGGACGGAAATAAACGATACGATTAGATATGTTGGAGAAATTTCCACATCAGTGGCGTAGCCACGCCACAGGCGTGATTTAAACGGGAAAAAAAAAGCCGTTTTCAATCACGATTTTTTAAAACTACGTGGCAAAAGGTCGACCCTCCGTCAGACTCGGTGTACAAGACCAGTAACTAAAAACATGGATTTTTCCCGCTTTGCGGAAAAACCGAGGAAGAAAAAGGGAAAAAGGCAAAAAAGAAAAAATAGAAAAAAAGAAGAAAAAACGCATTAATTTGAATGAAAAGGATTTCTGTTATCCATTCTCAGTCTCTCATGAACACACATACAAGAAATTACAGTAGAAGAAGTGAGGGAGAAGGAGAGGGAGTGAAGTGAGAAGCTAAATTTAGATGAGATATTGGGTATTTCGTTGAACAAACTGAAGAAATTTAGATAAATTATACTTTCAAAGGGTTGATGTTGTAGTCGCCGGGGCAATGGCATTCGGAGCGGTTATTCCGAGCCGTAATTTCGGTTATTTTCTTGGTTCAGGTATAGATCTTCAACGCTATGTCCAATATTTTTGTCTTTGATTTTTGTGGTTATTTTATTTATTTTTTGGATTGGGAATGGGTGGTTGCAATGGAAGAGTTGTCTGAGCTAGATTTGTTTTCAACAGTTTTTTGTGGTTCCTTCGATCACACAATTTTTGGTCATTCTGATTAGTGTTTCTTTACCTTGTTCTCTGTTTGAAATCGGTTTGAATCTGCTGATGCACTGGGTTTCGATTCTTGCTTCGTTCTTTCTCTGTTGAAGGAGAAAGGTGCAGTCATGGGAGCTTCCGTAGTTTTTAATTAGTTTGAGCTAATCTAATGTCGAATTATATAGTTAAATCCGTCCACTGTGTTGGAAGGAGTGTTTACTGTACTGTCGTGACTCTGATTTCGTCACTGGGAGTGTAGGATGTTCTTTGTAATTTTAGTCATGTTATCTCTTTCCTTGTTTAATATATTCTTGTGTATGAACTATGAAGTTCTTTTTAGAGTCAGTAGTTCGAAATGTTTAAACATGGCTATCAGCAGAGGATTCATAGAAACACTCCTTATCTGAAAGGGTCTGGAAGGTAGTGTGGACTAATGATGTAAGCTCCAATCCAAAAATGGGTTTCTCTGCTTAATGCTTAAAATCATGACACTGAATGATAGTATGTATTTAGGAATCTAGTCTTCTTTTTTAGGCCCAAGCTCTTGTGATAATTTTCTCTTATGTTTTGTTCACAGTCTTTATCATGTTTCCCTCAACTCCCTCTTTTTGTAAATGATGAAGATGTTAAGCACCCAGGATCTTGTTCTGATTCTATTATGGATTCTAGCTTTCTGTCCCAATTATCTTCTTGACAAGATTTTAGCATTTCATGTGCTAATGAAGGTTAGAATATGATTAAGATCTATTGTGCTTTAATAGACACTGGATATTGGATGGAGCTAGTTCTTGTACTTGATATAGTAATGGCAAATTTGTTTCCTTGTCATCTGATTAGCGTTTGAATATCATGCATGGAAGCTAAGGAATTCTCACTTTAGTATTGACCATGGTTCACCTTCTTTGGTGAAAATTTTCCATTTCCCCCATCAAAACGAAAAGGGAAATCAATAGGAGATCAGAGAATTTATACAGAAAAAACTTCTATGTATCAAACCTAATAGTGAGCTAAACTTGTGTTTTAGTTATAGTACTTTTTATTTTCTTGCCCTTCCTATTATTGAAAAATTTGGCATGGATTTTACCAAATTTTTTGTTTTTGAAATTCCTATTGTCAACATGATTAAGGTTTATAGGTACATGAAGTCTAGATGCATGCATTTGGACTGCATTCCAACCAGCTGGTATCCTCTGTCTCTTTTTTTCGATGAAATTTTTTGCTTTACCCATTGCCTGAGATGGACTATGACTGTAATGTCCAGTATTTGGTTACTCTACTGTAGAGCTAACTGCAGAGCTAATTTCAGATGATACAGTGTTGGGAGGTGTTTAACTCCAGTATCTTCCATGTTGTAGCTTTTGTATAAGGATGGAGAACAGATCCGCATTTCATCTGTCAATATATTTTCATGTTAAACTTAACGTTCTGCTTGAATAACAGCTTGCTAGAATATTAATATTCAGCACCGAGCAGTAATGTTGACTCTCCTTCTTGTGTGCTTGCCATTTTTGTACATGCACAGGTAGATGGAGCATACCTTTATACCTTACTCCTGTTAATAATGATCCATCAGTTTCCTCTTATGGGTATCGATGCACACTTATTCAATACTGCAACACCTACCATTTGCTTTTGGCTTCAGTGTGCTGAACGCATCTACCTTATGTATTTACTTTCGTGTACTAAATGGTTTTATTTATGCACTTTAACACTTCTGATGGATCTCTTTTTCTACTTTGTAACTCACTAATCACTGCAGGAAAAGTATATCAAATAGAGCAGGCTGGTACACATCAAAGGGGAGAGCATCAAGGTGTTTGTGGTGCGAGATATGGACAGGGAAACATTTTCAACAAAAAGTCACCCCTTCTAAAGAAATCCTGTTCCTACAAGTCAAGAAACTTGTATAGACCAGTGATTCATCTTATTGGTCCTTCAGACATGAAAACTAGAAAACGAAAGACGGGAACCTTTGGTGAAGTAGAGTATCTTCACTCAGACCCACCATTCGATGAAAAGTTTCATGTGTTAAATCTTAAGCAAAGAATTCAAGTAAGATGCAGATGTTTTATTTCTTCAGATCCCTCTGTTGGCAGTTTGGTTCAGCTCAGAAAGATGCATAAATTCGGTTTATATAATGGGCATGTCCAACACTCTGACTTTCATAAAGCATCTACGACACGTGCTGAATATAAATCAGAAGAGTATGAGATAGCAGGGGAGAAGCTGAACTCACTGAGCTCTTCGGAAGTGCCGAATGAAGCTGTTTTAGTGGAAGGGAGTGTGCAAAATATATCTTGGTGGGAGAAATTTCCAAAGCGTTGGGTGATCGTACTACTATGTTTTTCTGCATTTCTCCTCTGCAACATGGATCGTGTAAGTGTTGATCTCCCTTTATAGTGATGTTTGTACCTTCCCAAAAATTTTGGACTCCTCGGCTGTCATCTTACATTGTTTCTTACTCTGAACAATTCAGAATAATGAAGTGCCATTTATCTAAATAGTAGCTGAACAATATTATTCTGTGCAGGTCAACATGAGCATTGCCATACTTCCGATGTCACAGGAATTCAACTGGAATTCTGCAACTGTTGGTCTAATTCAGTCTTCTTTTTTCTGGGGTTACCTGCTGACTCAGGTTTGCCTTGAATATTGGTTCCTTAATTATAATATGAGTAGCACAGTGTTAATATCTGGGTGTGAAAATGGGAAAACCCCAAAAGTGGGAGTATGAAACTGACAAGTCCCACCAAAAGGAATCCACATGTGTTCTGTTTTAGGTGGTCCCACCCTAGCATTATTGTGACTTTCCCCAAGGTTCTTGTTTGAGAAGCTACAAGAGAAAGTCTCTGTCAGTTTATGCAAACTGTATAATTGAATGCCTGCACTTATATGGACATGCAAAAAATGTAACATGAACAACGGTTTGAAAACAACATGTTTCTAGATTGTTCAGACCTGGCAATTGGCAGTCAGACAATTGACTGTCTGAACAGTGTGGGAAAGTGTGAAATAAAGATTCAAAACATATATTAAAAGATTTTCATTCAAATAGTTCATAGAGTGTAGCTTGGTGTTAGGATAATTTGTTATTTAGGAGGTCTTGTGTTAAATTCCTGCGCAATGCACCTCAAGAAGAATTTTCAAATCTTAAAAGATTGGTACACTGTAACAGTGCTCTACGAAGTGGTCTGGATGTCTGGTCTGAATGGTCTATAGGCAGTACAACTGTTTGAATGAGGAAATCTGTTGACTAATCAATGGTTGCTATGTTGTGAGAAGTTATGACCTAAGACTTGATTGTTCAGGCCCACTCAACGGGCTGTTTGCCTGGTGCAAACTGTCCATGAAAACACCAGGTGAGATTATATTTTTGCATTTATAGGATTAGTCATTTTATTTTTCAATGTTGGACACCTACTGTTCTCAGAAGACAATGTTGACCAAATTTTGAACTGATTTCTTAAACCTGACCTTGGCACAGAACCGGAAAGGCCTCAGGTCAGTTTGACCTGGTTCAAATGTTGGACAAACTAAGGTCGAAAGCTACTCATCAATTATCTCTCATTAAATGCTGATTAAACTTCCTATGAAAGAGCTGGAGATTTCAATATTTTAAAACTATTAACTCTACAATCCATCAAATCAAGGAAAGTTTTTAAACCTGTGAAAATGTGACATCCATAATAAGATCTAATTAATAATGAAAAAGTAGCTAATTAATACCCATCAATTAGAAGGACTAAGTGAGAAGTCAAAAGTATATTCCCTCCCCCCCCTCCAACGTGGGCCTAACAGTTCTGGCTGGTTCTTAAATAACTTCTGTTCAAATAGAGGGCCAACTGAAATCCTGACAGTTGACTATCCTACCAGTGGACACTGCTGCAGAATAATAGAATGTCATAAATTTTTTGTAGGCTGGACATGGTATATACTTGTTATTTTTTGTTCTTGGAATATCTAATTCATATAATCTGTTATATCTAACAGCATTTTCCCCCTGAATGATGAACAGATTGTTGGAGGTATATGGGCGGATAAGATTGGTGGTAAGCTTGTACTAGGTTTCGGGGTGGTTTGGTGGTCTCTTGCAACAATTCTAACACCTATAGCTGCAAAACTTGGGCTTCCCTTCTTGCTTATTACGCGTGCCTTTATGGGGATTGGTGAGGTTGGCTTCTTTCATTGTTTAATTTTGTTTCTGAGAAGCACTGTTGGATTTATAGATTACAATGACTAGAATTTCTTTTCCAGTTCTCTTTATTTTTATAAGGTACATATTGAGGACGATACAATGAACAGAGCCATCAGAGCACCATCCTACTTGAACGACTGTTATTTCCATGCCCTCTCTCACGCAAACTTATTGATATAATCCTTCCATATGTTTTTCTTTGGAAGGCGGAATTCTATCTCAATCTTGTTTTATCCGCATTTACAAGTAAAAAATGCTTGTGTGTGTGTGTCTCCCTTTTTCCTCCATATGGATAATAAATCCACGATGACAAAAATTGAAAAGGCGGGGGTCTGTAGTATCTCTTGATCACTGTCCTTGAGAGTTATTGCAGTCTGGGATTGTCAATCCAATGATACTCCAACTACAAAGATAATGAAAGGGATAGAAACAACACACCTTTCACTAAACAATGTGTCAAGATCAACTAAGCAATGGATGGACACCATCTGATTAGGATCAAGGGATGGGATATAAACAACACACACCTTTCACAGTTGTGGATGAAAAGGGATAGATATACTGAGCTACAATAGATGCAGTCATAATAAATTTTACAATTTCTTTCTCCATGATCCTCCTTAGGTAGAGTTTACATTACTTAAGACCCTCGCAAAATTTAGAAAATCGAGATTTCCACTGTGAATGGAAACAAAATAAATTCTAGAAGCCATATTCTTATTCTGACACAATAGTCTTGAAGGAAAACAAGGAAGACAGGCTCTTCCATAGTTCCATGTATTCTTATCCTTTTGTAAAATAATCGTCTTTGACATGAGAACTGACAAGTGTAGATCTGAAATGCTAAAATAAGGTCAACCATGAATAACGTTCAATGCACATGACGTATATCTATACTTTGTGGGATCATGTGCTGCATCACTGTTCTCTTTTCCCCGGTTTATTCCATCTATACCTAAATTTTATTTAATATATTTTTGTTGGTCGGGCTTTTCTTAACCTTTTATTTATCGGATTCTGTCATGGATCAAACTTGAATTCTTATTTTTAGTCATGTCGTTAATCTATATGATTAATACATAACATACACATGGGACCTCCTCCTGTATATGCCTAATAATTTCATCCGTTACTAATACAAAGTGGTACATGCTTAATGCTGATTCTGGTTTAAACCATTCTGAGTGGATACTTGTTGGTCTCTCCCTAGTTCTAGAACTCTCTCCATATATATGATTTTATTTATTTATTTATTTATTTTATTATTTTTTTTATTTCTTTCAAATGTTCTCATGATATTGATTTAATTAAAACTTAGGACATTTCTATCTGGATGCTCAAATGTTAAACTTTTTCTGTTTCAACTTTATTGCACCTAAGTTACTTGGCTGAGTAGTGGATTTTTATTCATCCTAATGTTCTCTCTTCAGGGTGTTGCTATGCCAGCTATGAATAATATACTTTCAAAGTGGGTCCCTGTATCTGAAAGAAGCAGATCTCTTGCAATTGTATACAGTGGCATGTATCTTGGTTCTGTGACAGGCCTGGCCTTTTCTCCTATTTTAATCCACAAATTTGGCTGGCCCTCTGTATTTTACTCTTTTGGTTCCCTTGGAAGTATCTGGTTGATATTATGGCTGAATAAGGTGAGTGGAGTGTGGTCCTCTTGGTTAATTTACTCTTTTTTCTGGTATTGGACATGAGAGTGTTATTGAGAAAAGAAATCCTAGCTTCTACACTGGAATACATTTATAATATACTTGCCTACGTAAAAGCCAAGCTAACCTCTCTCTCTCTCTCTCTCTCTCCCCCTCTCATGCATATCGTTTCTTAATAGAATAGTAGGCAACAACACTATTTAATGACCCAAAATTAACATTATCTCATTCTTACTTAAAAGTACTTCTGTCTCATATGCTCAACATTACTTCTTAATAAAATGATACATTTAAGTACTATTTGATGCTCCAATGTTATTTCATGGAAGTTTCGCTGAAACTTAATTTTTTTTTTTGGCTTTTCATAGGCACACAGCTCTCCAAAAGAAGATCCGGAGCTTTCTACTGATGAAAAGCTTATCTTGGAGGGCAATGCTTCGAAGGATCCGGTTTCTGTCATTCCATGGAAATTAATTTTGTCAAAAAGACCTGTTTGGGCTCTTATAATCTCCCATTTTTGTCATAATTGGGGAACTTTTATTCTTCTTACGTGGATGCCAACATACTATAATCAGGTATTTGATTGTGTGAAGAGTTGGAGATAAATTTTTTATAGTTTGATGATAGATTGGGTATCTATTTAATGCTTGAACTCTTGAGAAGTGGGAACTACTTCAGAAGGCATGGATAGAATGAAAATGCATTATGACTTTGTCATGTGTAATAAGTTGCCATGATGCCATATCCATGTATTGGATTCACATGCTTTAAAGCAAGCTCCCGGAAGAATTTGAATCTTTTTTTTTTTTTTTTTGGTGGTGTGGCCTCAATTCTAGTCCTACCACTTGACATCATGGATCATGAGTATAGCCAGTCAGCTTTAGTAGAGATTGATGGGCCTTGTGGTTTTGACAAATGGAGATCTTGGTCAGTTACTTAATTATTAACCATGACTGCAGACTTGGGTTGGAGGAGGGTGGTGGGATAGAATGTTTTCCAGATATCTATTATTGTTAATTATTGATATATTTTTACTACTGCAACTTCTGAATCCATTAATCTTCCTCAAAACAAATAAGGTTCTATAGAATTCAATGGATTTCTTGAAGTACTGAATACAGATTACCAAATTTTTTTTATTATGTAACTGTAGCTGCAAACTCACATTTTCCTTGTACAGGTAATGAACACATGTACATAGTAAGCACACACAAATGTAATGGTATTTGGTAGTGCCATAGTGCCCATGGTAACAACACACAAGTGTAATGGTATTTGATAGAGCACAATATCAGGATTGATACAAATCCCTCAAATAGAATATATACTCTGTATAGACTAAGATGGCAGTGAGCTACATGAATCTTACTTCTTCCCTCTTCTTTGTCCAGGTGTTGAAGTTCAATCTCACTGAATCTGGATTATTGTGTGTCTTACCATGGCTAACCATGGCCGTGTTTGCAAATATAGGAGGGTGGATTGCTGACACTCTTGTAAGCAAAGGTCTTTCAATAACTGTAGTTCGAAAGGTAAGCTCTGTTCAGTGTTGACCAAGGAGCTCATAACTGGAATTATCGGTGAACATTTTCTTAGTGCCTATCAGGGTGGATGTTCCTGTGCTTTAACCGTGTCTATCTGTTCATTGTTGCATAATATCTGATTAAAAGCTTATGGTTCAATAGAAAAACTACTAATTTCAATAACCTTCATTGCTTTTCGTGTACTTTTTTGACTATGTTGTCTGGATTATTTAGTATAAATGTTTTTTCACTGTCTATACGGGCATGTATGTTGGGTTTCCTCCTAACATGAAGGAGGTGGACCCACATGCATTAATGGCGGTGAGAAGTGCATTACCAACTCCCTCTCCTAATTATTGTGTATAAAAAGGAGGGTACGGGTAAGAGAGAGTGCATGACTCCTCTCCTGGTGTCGTGATAGCGTACTCCATGAGTTGGGTGAGCATGTGAGCCCTTTTCTCATTTCGTTATCATGAGTGGAGAGAAAAGAGAGAAAAATTAAACCATAGAGAGGGTGCTTTGTGAGAGAGATGTGGTACAAGAAGTGCTGTGTGTTGCACAGAATATCACACAGAGTATGCACAGAAAATAGTGTACACGAAATGGTGCACATACAGAGGGTGGTGCACAAAGAATGGTACACGTACATTAGGGGTGTCAACGGTCCGGGTTGGTGCGGTTTCGGTCTGGTTCCACCGGTTTCGGTGTGAGTTTGGAAGTGACCGAAACCGACCCATTAAGGATTTATCGGTTTCGGTCCGGTGTCGGCTTCGGTGCTGTTTGGGTTCGGGTTGGTACCGATTTAGATTTATTAGGTTCATTTTGGTTTGGATCGGTTTTTTAAACCGGTATGGAGCCATTAGGAAACAACCAAATGATGAATTGTTGAACTTCGGTTTCTTAAATCGATTTGTAACCGGGTTGGTTTTGGTTTTTGGTCTAGTTTGAATTCGATTTTCCATACAAATGTATACAAAACTATTCAAATTTTGATTTTTTTAATGAATTTTGGAGTGTTTCGGTTTCTTACCGGTTTGGTTTCGGTTTCGGTCCGGGTTTTGAGCCGGTTTCGGTTTGGTTTCGGGTTCTTCCGGTTTTCGGTGCGGTTCGGTTTGGTTTTGGGGTTACAATACTCGAAACCGAACCGAACCAATAAGGCTTCGGTTCGGTTCGGTCCGGGTTGTTAACGGTTCGGTCCGACCGGTTTTACCGGTTCGATTTAGGAATTGACACCCCTACAACAGACTATACACAAGAGTACGGAGTGGATTATGATGAGATATTTGTAACAGTTATAAATATGAACTACTGTCTCATCGTAGCAGTTATAATTTTTCTATTTATAAAGAAAAGAAATCTTATAATTTTCCCGAGAAGGCAAGAACTATAGAACGAGATCCCTGCCAACCGCACTAGGCACTCAAATGCAAATCTGACAACTAGGAGGCCCTTGGGGCATGAGCCTGTGTATTGGGGTGCGCACATTGGTGCTCCCATCGATCGGATGAGCGCTGGCCACAATATGGTTGGAGAGGAATTGAATCCAAGAATTACTGCATTACTCTAATTTCTCGAATTTTAATTTTGGAAAAAAGGACACCATATCCGAGAGCATGGCTCGTGCACCCAAATAAGCCCTTGCGAAATAACTGGCATACCCTCTATGAAATATAAAAGTCTCACCTACTTCCATAGGCACTCTCATTGGCCCGGCCGGATCCTCTTTTGCCGAGCTAGGTGTCCAACACGCATCCGACAACTAAGAGCACTTGGGCACGTATCCCAAGATATGTGCACACACACACCCCAAGAGATGCCCAACTATCAAATGTGCATTGTGTACCATGATTGGCTCGTCTTGTTGCAATGGGTCGTACACAAGAGTACGTAGTGGATTACAATGAGATCTTTACAATAGTTACAAAGATGACACTACCACATCATTGCAACTAGGGGTGAAACAGGGCCGAGTTGGGTTAGGGTTTTAAACCCTAACCCAACCCTAGGTCCCAAAACTCAACCCAACCCTAACGCAACCTTGCCGGGTTCATGCTCAGGCCCAACCCTGAACCCCGAGTTGAAACCCTAACCCAACCCTAGGTCCCAAAACTCAACCCAACCCTAACGCAACCTTGCCGGGTTCATGCTCAGGCCCAACCCTACTGGGTTCAGGGTTGGGCCGGGTTGGGTGGGGTTGACCCTAACTAGTCTTCTTAGTGGAATCACATTCCGATAATATATGATTCAATTCTGATTTTAATTCCCAAAATGAATTGAATCCTGGTTTTTAATTAAAACCCTAAAATGAATTCCTTCATTAAACTATACTGAACGTGATATTTTATCATTCTTTCATGGAGATTTCATGTGCCCCTATTTTTCCATGCAACCCTTTTTTTTAATCCCATCCATCAAAAGACAACATATTATGATATAATCCAATCATTCATTGTTAGAATTTTATCTTGATCTATAATAATGCTTAATTTCCAATATATAAGGACCAAGAAACTCAAGTACTACAAGCCCCCACCTCTCCTCATTCCGCATTTCATAGTTGTAGAGATAGGTTTTTCCTTTGGCTTTGTGCTCTCTCTTTTGACTATACTGGTCTCTATCGTATTCTTGTTACATAAGAAACTCAATAACAACAACAATAAACTCCCTTGGCTAGGAGAGACAACTGCATCTTACGAAGCACAATAATAATCAGGGTTAGACTCAGGGCGGGTTAGGGTCAGGCTAGGTTTTTTGTGCCTTAACCCAGGCTCTGCCCAACCCCACACAGGGTTGGGTCGGGCTGGGCTTGGTTGGTCCTCATAGTCGGGTTACACAGGGTTCGGGCTCAAGGCGTGTTGGGGTGGGTTCGGATCGTCAGGGCTAAACTTGCACCCCTAATCCTAGTAGTTATAAAAATGACACTATCACTTTTTATGCCAACAATATCTATATTTATTTTAGGTAAATTAATTCAAATAAAGACTAGATGATTTATTTTGTAAAGTGAACTCTTTTTTATTAAGTAATCTTGTAATTTCCCAGTTCATTAGAAAAAAAAAATTATAATTTTCCCAAGAAGGCAAGAACTATGGAACGAGATTCTCACCAGTCGCACTAAGCACCCAATGCATATCCGACAATTGGGAGGCCCTTGGGGCATGCACCTGTGTATTGGGGTGCATGCACGGGTGTTCTCAGCTGTCAGATGAGCGTTGGCATCGATGAGATTGGAGAGGAACCAGATCCAAGAATACATATTACTCTAATTTCTTGAATTTTATTTATGGGAACAAGGACAGGCTGTCCGAGAGCATGGCTTATGCACCCAAATACAAGCCCCTTCGAAATGACTAGTCTACCTACCCCATATGAAAAATAAAGATCCACCACTCCTGGTGCTTCAATAGGCGCTCTCTTTGCCCCGTGTTGGTGTAGGAGCTGTGCTCTTGGACAAAAAACTCTCCCCCTTTACTTTTTGGACACGGATTCTCTTCAGCTGCGTTGGGTGCCTAACACTTATCTAACAACTAGGAGCAGCTGATGACATGTGCCCACACACACTCTCTATCTCTCAAAGGAGTTCCTAGCTGTCGGATGTGCATTGTGTAACATGGTTGGTTTGTCTTATTGCAAAAGGTTATACGCAAGAGTACATAGTGGATTACGATGAGATCTTTGGAATGGTTACAAAGATGACACTACCACGTCATCGCAACAGTTGCAAAGATGAAGCAACAATTGTTCATGCCATTTATTTTAGGTAGATTAATTAAAATAAAGATTGGATGATTAATTTTGTAAAGTGAAATATTTTTCATTAAGTACTCTTGTAATTTCCTAGCTCATCAGAAAAAAAAAAAAAAAAATAATAAGATTGTAAGGCAAGAACTATAGAACAAGATCCTCGCCAACTACACTAGGCGCCTACACATTCAACAGCTGGATGGGCCTCGAGGCACGTGCCCATGAATTGAGGTGCATGCATAGGTGCTCCCAGTTGTTGGATGAGTACTGGCACCAATGCGGTTAAAGATGAACTGGAACCAAGAATTACTCCATTACTGTAATTTTTCGAATTTTATTTTTAGGAAAAATGACAGTCTGTCCAATAGTATGGCTCATGCGTGCAAATACAACGCCTTTGCTAAATGACTAGCCTACGCTGTATGAAAGATAAAAATCCCACCCCTATAGGTGCTTCCATAGGCGCACTCATTGAGCCCCACACTGGTGTAGGAGTTGTCCTCTTGGACAAAAGCTCCTCCCCCTTTCTTTTCTTGACCCTGGATCCTCTTCAATTGCGCTAGGTGCCCAACATGCACTAAATGGTGGGCATGCACCCCAAGGGGCTCCAAGTTGTCGGATTTGCACTAGGTGCCTTGTTAGTTGGCTCGTCTTGTTGTAATTGGCTATGTGCAACAGGACTAAGTGGATTATGATGAGACATTTACGATGGTTACAAAGTTGACAATACCGCTTTTCATACCAACACTATCTATATTTATTTTAGGTAGATTAATTAAAGAGAAAAAGAACCCTGTTCGCTAGCGTTCTCTATGCTTAGATACATAGACCAAGCTATGAAAACATGCCCTGCCTCCGACATTCCATCCTATCTGTCTGGGCGTAGAGACACACAAGCAAGCATTGTTCTTGCGTCATTAATGAAAATAAAGATTTGATGATTAATTTTGCAAAGTGAAATCTTTCTTATTAAGTTATCTTGTAACTTCCCGTTTGTAAAATAATAAAAAAATTGTAATTTTCCCAAAAATGCAACCAACATGCTCCTCACCCACAAGTACCCTAAGAATTACCATCATAGGAAGATTTCGTTGGTACCATTCCCGAGAAATACAGAGAGATGTACCGTCACTTTATCCCAAAAAATACAGAGAGATGTACTGTCACTTTAGTTACTACTGGATATTGTCTTAACATGTCCACTATCGTCAATTGGTCTTACGGAAGCACTGTTTGCCGTACGGAGCTTGTCCTTGGGGTTATGATTACTATCATGGGCACCATTTTTTTCTTTATAAAAAAAATACGAAAAAAAAAAAAAAACTTAAAAAGAAAAAAAACCGACTATTGATTTTTAAATGACACAAATACCTTCGTACATCTCGACGCAGTAACCCATTATTCTTTCTATTTCGTTCTCCCACGTCTCCCACTCTTCCACATAACGTTTTCTTACGCATATGTCTCCTCGCTAACTGCCTCCGCACCTTTTCCATCAGCGAGGAAAAAGGGCAAAACGTCATTACGTTGGATGAACCATCTGATTCAATTCCGGTTCAACCAATAAAAACGATATTTATAAACCCCATAAACCAAACTCCCCCATTGTCTTTCGGAGCCACTCTCGGCATCTGTCTCTGTCTCTCTCTCAGACTCTCTCTCGCTCTTCTAAATCCCAGTTGATTTTTCTCTGCAACTTCTTGGTCCTCCTTTTGGTCTAGATGTCTGGTCGTGGAGGTGGTCGGCGGTCGGAGTACCGTGGTGACCAACCGTCACGTAGAGGTCGTGACGGAAGGTCTGGTGGGAGGTCTGGGGGAAGGTCTGGCGGCAATCCCCCGCCTTCTTCGTCGTTGACGTCGACGACGCCTTCGCCGGCGATCTATGAAGTTGGTTCATCTTCATCTTCTGCTACCGCTTTAAGCCAGGACGTAGGTCGTATCACATTGCATACTCCGGCTTCATCAGAGTTGCAACCGGTTCCTCGGGCTCCTCCTGCCTCGACCCAGGCTTTACCTGTACAGCCACCGCTGCCTCCGCCGTCGTCTTCAAAGGCTCTGGGGTTTCCATCAAGACCTGGTTATGGTACCAAAGGAAGCAAATGTATTGTGAAAGCTAATCATTTCCTTGTCCATGTTGCAGACAGTGACCTTCATCACTACGATGTAAGCATCTCTTTCATCTTTTTATTTTTTATTTTTCGCCTTGGATGAAAGTTTTGATCCGTACCCATTGATGTTTATGTCTGCTCCGGTTGATTTCTGGTCATGCTTATTTGCTTTTCTCTGGATTTATATCCTCTACTAATTTTTCTTTGCTCTCTTTCTTTTGTATTTGATCCCCGATCTCTTTGATGGGTCTTTTACTGATTATCTGGCTCTCTGCACTTTGCATTTTGTTGTTTATCGATTTCCTTCTTAATTGACCATTCATCTTTCTTCTTACCGCAGTCGTTACCATATTGTGGGCCTTTTTTTTTTTCTCATAGAAATTGTTCTTTCTTTTGGCTATTTTTATTTTCTATTGTTTCCCTTCCTTTTCTCAGACTGTGTAACTCTTTTTTTTTTTTTTTTTTTTTCTAGCCTGTCTTCTTTTCTTCCTGATGGGTAATGCTTGACAATGGTGATAGTATAATAACAAAGGAGGGACTTACAGAGCATCGATGTAATTCTTTTTGAATGTAACGTTTCTTTAGTACAAGGGGTTGTCGTTCTGTGTTCTCTGTTTGCACATGCTCTCTGGTAGGGAAGCAGGGATTTGTGTGGTAATATAATTTCTGTCTTCAGATGTTCTCTTTGGAAAAATAGTTGATTGTGTGGTTTTTGCTTCTCTGGAAGCTACTTTAGCGTAATTTGTTTCAATTCAGGAATATTTAGCTTTGGAGGAGAACTCAATAGCGCATCTTTGTATTCTTCAATTTAGGAATACCTTTCTCTTCATTACAAATTTACAATCATCATGGGAGAGCTAGTTATTCCACCAGCATACATAGACAGCATACTTATGTATGAATTGAGATTTCACTCAAATCTAGTGCATCACAGTCAGAAGACAGTGCAACCCATAACCAGATGGATGTGTTCTTGTTTGCCCTGGTTTCAGATTTTTTAAGTGCTACAGCAAATTGTCTCAGCAGATGGGCTTTTCAATTCTCAACTTTGCTAATATGCGAGTCTAATATCAACAAAATTAAAGGCAGAAAATGTCAAGAAACAGAGTGAAAAGCATCCGCGAAGTGGCAGAATTGAGTGAGATAGTGGATATAGCTTTAGTTGAATCTAATTCCAAAATACTCTCTGTTGAGGCAGTGACTTTTAGCATGGAGAAGTCTGGAAAGTGAATGTACCAAGTTTCAGTAAAAGAACCATCTGAAGAGTGAAAGAATAGACCAAAAGCTTTGGAACATCAAACCACCATATCTCTTTTAAGATAAGGGTCCAATGAAGATCTGACCTTCAGACAAGGTTTAGTGGGTGGCATTTTGTATTTAATTATCATCATTGCTTTATACTTTCTTTTGTTCTTAGCCTTGAAAAAATAGAAGGCGGCAAATGCTTCTCATCTAGATTTATTGGTGACCCAATTTTTGCCTTATTATCCTAATGTCTTGCTATGTTGGTATTGTATGATATTGTTAGATCGAAATTTCTTTAATGATAATTTTTCTAAAGAAGTGTAATTTATTTTGTTTGTTTTTGAATTGGAATATTGATTGACTAGGTTGCAATCTCTCCTGAAGTGATCTCAAAGGGTGTAAACCGTGCTATAATGAGACAACTAGTTAGTTTGTATGGAGTTTCTCATTTGGGAAAGTGTAATCCAGCTTATGATGGTAAAAAGAGCCTTTTTACTCCAGGGCCTCTGCCCTTTGATTCCAAAGATTTTGCTGTCAAGCTAGTTGACAAAGATGACCGGACTACATCAACAAGGTTTGTCCTCCAAAATTGAATTTCTTAATCTGTAGCAAATCTACTTCTACCTGTTCTCCCTGTAATTCTTAGTTTGTTTTTCAGGTATTTGAAATCCTTGATAATGATATAAATTTGTGGTGAACTCAAATGATAATTTGACTGTAGGAGGGAACGTGAATTTAAGGTGACCATCAAGTTTGCCTCAAAAGCTGATCTTTATAACTTAAAGCAATTCTTGCTTGGTAGACAAAAGGATGCTCCATATGAGACCATACAAGCTCTTGATGTGGTCCTAAGAGAGTCGCCATCCGTCAAGTAATTGATTCCAACATAGATGAAGCTTATGAATTCATTGTATATTTATGCTATATAAACTAATGCATTTTTTAATTAACTAACACATGACTTCAGGTATACTATTGTGGGACGGTCATTTTTCAGTCCTGCTCTGGGGCAAAGATGTGAAATCGGTGATGGGTTAGAATGTTGGAGGGGGTACTATCAGAGTCTTCGCCCTACCCAGATGGGCCTGTCCCTCAATTTAGGTTTTCTTCCCATCCTGTTTTTAGATGTAACTTATGTTTCAATACACCGGCAATTGTTTGATTGGTTTATGTAAGCCCTCACTAAAATTGAATGCTTAATGTGTTAAACATTCATTCCATAGATGTATCTGCCACATCCTTTTATGAGCCTATACCAGTGGTTGACTTTGTGAAGAAGTACCTCAACGTTAGAGACCATTCAAGACCATTATCTGATGTTGATCGTGTTAAGGTACCTTTACAACTATATTTTATTTGTCTTTTTTTGCACACCACACCCTTTTTTCCCCATAACATTTATTCCATTGCTTTAACGTATTTTGTAATGTACTTTGTAGTTACTCTTGTTACTTCTCTAATTGATATTATGTGCTTCGAAATAAGGCTCAGAGAATTATAATCTTTATTTGTTTGATTTTTTCGTTGAGTAGTCACTTGTTTCCTATGATGTGGTAGATTAAGAAAGCGCTTAGAGGTTTGAAAGTTGAGTTGACTCACACCCCAGGCGTTAAGAGAAATAAGATAACTGGGATTACGGCTGTTCCTACTAGTCAATTGACGTGAGTTTTTCATCCTAGCCTTGCTTTTACTTAATTTCTTTTGTTTAGATATATAAGAGAATCTATGAATTTGGCAAACGGTGTATTATATACTTCCTTGTTTTGTTTGTTATTCTTATAATGATCTATATTTGTTCTTTATAGATTTGTAGATGAACGGGGGACGACAGTGTATGTTGTTCGGTACTTCCAAGAGAGGTATAAAACTAGGCTTCAGTATACCCATTGGCCATCTGTCCAAGCTGGGAGTGATTCAAAGCCCAGATATTACCCTATGGAGGTTAACTTCTTTTTGCCTCACTTTGTTTCCTTTGTTCAGCTCTGATGTGGTTTGGTCTCATATCTTCAAATTTATTTTGATGTAATGTTTTGCAGGTCTGCAAAATCATTGAGGGGCAGCGCTTTTCTAAGAAATTAAATGAGAGGCAAGTGACAAACATCCTAAGGGAGACATGCAAGCGACCCCAAGATAGGGAACGGAGTATAATTCAGGTATTGGAGCTCCCTGATGACGTTTAGTGATTATGACTAGTTTAGAACTTTAAATCCTCTTTCTTGTCTATTGCCTTTGATTTGTGTTGATATGCTTGATGATTATTAATATTATGTTGCAGATGGTTAGGCAGAACAATTATAGTGAGAATGAATTTGCAATTGAATTTGGGATTCAAGTGAAGGATGCGCTTACATCTGTTGAAGCCCGTGTTCTTCCCCCTCCCATGGTAATCATGTCGCTAAATTCTTTGAAACCTATATTACATATATTTTCTTAATTAATTGTGCTTATCATCTTCCTACTCATGATGCATGTTTTAGCTCAAGTATCATGAGACTGGGCAAGAGACGAGGGTTCAACCTCGTGTGGGGCAGTGGAACATGATGAGAATGGTAATTTTTTTTTTTTCTATATTGTTATGAGTAGATGCTTTCATTTGAAACCCCTGGTTAGTTTGTGAGTTGTCTCCACTTTTGGATATTATTCTCTCTATCTTTGTCTATTTATTTATCTTAATTGCCAGATTACATTTTTCATTTCAATATTATTCCTTTTTCTGTTGCTTTCTGTGGTCTACTTCAGCTGTGAGTTGTGTTCTTATTGAGGCTGGAATTGGGATTACTCTCTTAGGTATGACATGGCTGTTTACAAAGTAGTGTTGACATAAATATTTTGGGACTTTAAGGGTATACTTTTGGGATAAGCCTCAACTTCTTGAGGGTTAACTAGTGGGAGTTAAAAAGAGTACCATATTGGAGTTTTTTATGTATCAGATCAATTAATAGCTGATAGTGGTAAATCAGGTTTGATTCCATTACTGTTAACAAGTTATCGAGGTCTGTTAATGAAAGGAGTTCCAATGGTTGTGTGTAGGCTGATCAATGCACATTATTTGGGAATTTGGATTAGGAATATTAGGGCTAATTGAATGAGTTATCATAACTTTTAGTATGGTTTAACCAATAAAAAAGAGTTGGATGTGTAAAAGCACAGTGACTTAACTTATGGGATGGAATTTTAAATATTAATTAGATTAAACTATTAGAGAGTAAAGCTAATAAGTGTCTGTGGATATTGACAGAATTTAAGAGTGCATGTCTGTCTACTTGGCATAGAAACCTTCTTGTGCAGTCTCAACAATAGTGGGTTTTCAAACCGGTTTGTCAAATGAACCTTGAGATTCTTGAGTCAAAATATCTTATCTGAAGGAAGCCTGGGACTGCTTAAATTCCATGTTAAAAAGTGTGTGCAATATGTTTTATCGAGAAGCTTTTCACCTCGTAGATTCCTTTGAGTTTCTTGCTGTGAAATTTCCTAGTAGTCACTTGGGCATTTGGGATAAATGAAAATAGTTTCAAGCTGAAATAAGAAAGAAAACTGAAAGGCTATTCGGTTGCAGTGTTCTTTTCCTAATGTTTTGATCACCTCCATGTTGTACTCAAGTGTCCTGGTAAAAAAAAATGGAGTACATTACCTCCAATCGATTTAGCAAGGTTAAGTTCTGTCCTTGTCTTTTGTTTCTATTATGTTGGAGATATACTTCTAGGAATGAAAAGGAATATGAAAGTTGTTGTAATATCTTCAAAAATCTTATTATCAATGCTGAAGTTGTGTACATGTTTTGTTTATACTTGCAGTATTAATAACTACATAACTTACATAACGCTTTTCTGTTTTGTAATTATGCTATTCTTGCATGTTTTATATTTAAACAAGCAGCTATTAATTGAAATTTTGAGACATGTTTATTTTATTGATTATGACAACATGCATATCTTATGGGATTTGAGTGATGGAATCATGTTAACTTTGTGCCTGGTTTTCATATTGTACATTGTATTCTATATTAAATCGTTGTTGATTCTCTTTGGTGTAACATCTCTCAATACCTTCCCTTTTTTATTCTTATTTTTAATTTATTATTGGTTTAAATTTCTCAATTTTTAAAATTTATACAGAAAATGGTCAATGGTGCCCAAGTGAGATTTTGGGCATTTGTTAACTTCTCTTCGCAAATTCCCCCTGATATAGCAGCTCAGTTCTGTCAGGAACTAGTTGGAATGTGTCGCAGCAAAGGAATGGTATAGCTCTATAAGTCTTAAATTATTATTATTATTATTTTTTTTCAATTTTCAAAAATTTGGTTACTGTATCAACTTTGCCTTTTCAATCAGGATATAAGTCAAAATCCTGTACTTAATATTATGAGAGGTCGAGCTGATCAGATGGAGAGGACTCTTATTGATGTTAGTGACCAGTGCACCAAGAAGCTCAGTCCGATGCAGGGCCACCTTCAGCTGTTGATAGTTATTTTACCGGATTTTAGTGGGACATATGGTCAGTCTATGAAACTTTGATCTTTTGTGATCTTTTGTTGCATAATGTAATTGTTTTGTTAAGAATGAGCCATTTTGTTTTTCACAGGAAAGATTAAGCGGGTATGTGAAACCGAGCTTGGAATTATCTCACAGTGCTGCCAACCAAGGCAAGCAAGAAAGTTGAGTAAGCAATATATGGAGAATGTAGCCTTGAAGATCAACGTTAAGGTAATTGTCACGTACATAACTTAATGATTATGCTTTATTCTTATTATCATATGTGGAATGTATTATTATTATTATTATTATTATTATTATCATATTATCATATGAGGAGTTGTTAGTTGTTACCATAAGTGGAAGTTTTCTTATGAAGATGTTATTGTGTGGTTATGGGGGAGTTAGTTGTGTTATAGATCGTGGATAGAAGTTATGATCGGATAACTACTTCTCTATTGTATTTATTAAGTAATTAAAGAGATGTAACAGATAAGTTGAATCTCCTATCTTCTGTCTTTGAGATAGAGGATTGGCTACCTCCCAAAAAACCGAGTGTCATAGCTTCGTCCGCAAGGCTACTTATCCATTTACTTATCCCTTTTTCTTATATTTTATCTCTCTTCCCGTCTATCCCCCTTTCCTCTCTCTAACCATGCACATAACAATAAGTGATTCGATAGCTACAGTTTCATACAAGTAGTGTTTCCGTATCTATTTATGTGATCTTTTTACAATAAATGGTTAGGCTGGTGGACGAAATACTGTTTTGAATGATGCTGTTCAAAGATCTATACCTCTTGTCACCGATAAACCCACAATTATCTTTGGGGCTGATGTGACCCATCCTCAAAGTGGGGAAGATTCTAGTGCTTCAATTGCTGCGGTATGTGGCTAATGTCTCTTCCATTTTTCTAGTGTTAATTCATGTGTTTTGCATGTCCTAAGCCAAATGTAATATACCAGGTTGTGGCATCAATGGACTGGCCAGAGGTCACTAAGTACCGGGGTCTGGTCTGTGCACAACAACATCGCCAGGAGATTATTGAGGACCTTTTTCAGTTTGTAGAGGATCCGAAACGGGGCCGGGTTGCTACAGGGATGATCCGGTAAATATCTCACTTTCAAGTTGCTGTAGCAAATTTTTTTTTAATTAATTAATTAATTTTTTTATTTTTATAAATTCTCATATATTGATTTTTTTTTTTATATGTTTTCTGATGGCAGCGAACAACTGATAGCATTTAGGAGATCAACTGGGCACAAGCCTTCTAGGATCATCTTCTATCGGTAGAAATCCATTCATAAAGATCTAATAAATCTAACAACTGTTTCTTCACTAATACTTTTTTTATGCTGTGTAGTGATGGTGTTAGTGAAGGACAGTTTAGTCAAGTTTTGCTTTATGAGATGGATGCTATACGGAAGGTAAAACATGTCTTGAGAATTCAGACAATTTATTTATTTATTATTATTATTATTTTTTACTGTGAAGAGAAAGCAACACTACTAATCTAGTTGACTGATGAAATGTTATTGCCAGTTGTTATATTCTCGGTTGGGTAGTTAGATTTTCTTTGTGTGCTAGATTTGATTTGAGCTTGAGGAGCATATGATTCCTGGTCAGATATGTAGGTTTAATAGTGGAATATGGATTTAACTACTAAAATGTATGGAATGTGTTTGCAGTGGAATGTGTTTTAAGGTGCCTGGTGAATTTTTGTTACTGTATATGGGATTTTGGTGTGATCAATCCTTCATTTAGCAGGCAAGATGATCCTGTGCATTAATCAGGTTATCTTGAGCCAATACTTTTATATAGTGATCTGTTCTTCGAAGCCATGGCTTTGAAGTAAAATAATCGGTCATTTGAATTGGTGACTTTGATGTGCCTTGAGAAATTATAGGCACCAGTCTTTATTTGCTGTAGATTTTTAGGAAAAAATTTGATGGTTTATGCAGTTGTCATTTATGATTTTCGTATATATTGGATTGTGTTGTTCCATAAATGTCAGTTACCTTCAATAATTTTGGCCACTGTTGAGACTGCGGATGAATTCTTAATCTAGTTTCTTTCAACAATCTCTTTGTTTCTTGTATTTTTCCTTGTTTCCTTATGAGATTTACCTGGTTAGGCTTGTGCTTCGTTGGAGGAAGGATACCTTCCACCAGTTACATTTGTGGTGGTGCAGAAAAGGCATCATACACGTTTGTTTCCTGCCGATCATAACAACCGTAATCAAACTGACAGGAGTGGAAACATTTTACCTGGTATCAATACTTTATCATTACTAAATTATTTTTAGGTTTCCCCCCTTGTTCTTTGAGTTTATAGTCACTTGTATGTTGGTCAGGCACTGTTGTTGATACAAAAATTTGCCACCCCACTGAGTATGATTTCTACCTTTGTAGCCATGCTGGGATACAGGTAATCAGTTGTTTATCTTTCACCACATATATTGCTACTATTTATATTGTTCAATGTATGCAGTTAGTTATTGTTATTGCTGAAAACATGCTTGAGTACTTAATTGTCATTTCTAATTCTTGCCTTTTATTTCTTTTACATGTAGGGTACTAGCCGACCTACACACTACCAT
Organism: Macadamia integrifolia; assembly: GCF_013358625.1. NCBI lineage: Eukaryota > Viridiplantae > Streptophyta > Magnoliopsida > Proteales > Proteaceae > Macadamia > Macadamia integrifolia. The sequence continues at coordinate 28,392,590 of NC_056558.1, forward strand.
GTTTTGTTTGATGAAAACCGTTTCAATGCTGACAATTTGCAAACTCTTACCAATAATCTTTGCTATACGTAAGTTGTATTTTTTTATTTTTATTTTTTTAATTAATTAATTAATTAAAATTTTATGCTTGTTATTCTTTCAGTTTATTAGAATCAACTTTGTTTCTCATTAAAACAATCCTGTCTTCACAATCTTAGGTATGCGAGGTGTACTCGTTCCGTTTCAGTAGGTTTGTCCTCGACTCTTTTGATTGTTTTCTATCTAGAAACATATTTTTGTTCAACTTAGAGATGGTGTATAATTCTGATAAAAGGGTTTGATTAAATGCAGTACCTCCTGCATATTATGCACATTTAGCAGCATTCCGGGCGAGGTATTATGTGGAAGACGATGCATCTGATAGTGGGTCTAGTTCAGTTGGTGGTAGGAACACCCGGGAGCGGGGTACCCATGTACGACCTCTTCCTCAGATTCATGGGAACGTCAAGGAAGTAATGTTTTACTGCTAGGGATCATTAGTTCAATGAGAAGTGGCATTTTATTTTGACCTTTTTGTGAAGTGGTGGAAAAGTCAAAGTTAAACATTTCAATATGGCAATTTGATGCTGATGGTTATCTTATATCATTTTAGATTTTTGAGTTGAGTGCTGAATTGTATCACTATGGAAATGACTTCCTCTTGCATCGGCCATCTTGGTTTGCCATTTCAATGTAATTGTGGACTGGTTGCTAAAGACCGTCTACATTTTGTTCAGATTGAAAGACTTAGTATATGTCATTTTCCTCCTAACTCTTATAGTTCATGTCTTTTTAATATTGTCCTTGAACAGGACCAGGAACCTACTTTTAAGGTTTTGGGTCTTGGGAGCTACTTTTACTCTCAATTAATGATTATACCAACATTCCTAGGCTGTGGTATGGTTGCCAAATGTTGGATTCTTTTTTCTGGTTATTGTCATTACAGGAGAGCTCCTTGAAGGTTAATCAACTTAGTAGCTGCAGTTGTGAAAAAGGAAAAAATAATTAAAAGTATGGTGAACTTTGGAGATGGGGGAAATTGGTCTTCCCTCTAGGCCATTTGGTAGAGGCCTAGAATAAGTTGCAGTGGTGAGACTTTTCCTCAACTTTTTCGTTGTGCCATGGTTTAGACGAAAATGTTTGACGAATTCCCCAGAGGCCACCAAACAGTAAGCTCATTACATTCTATACACAATCATCAAGAAGTTTTTCAAACCACCCTTGTTCTTGCTGATGGGGTACTCCCTTTCCCCTGCCCTCCTCACACAAGACAAGTGGCAGAGGAATTACTTCCCACCACTTTGCTTTTATTGTGGTTTGTTTAATAATTAATGGAACGTCTATACATCTTCCTTAATGTAGAGTGTAAAGCATGGTTCTAAACGAATGGTCAATATCGGTTGGATCAGAATGGTAACATTCTGTCTTATGCCACATGTATGTTTCAAGGGTACAGTCGTAAAAATAACTGTATAAAAAAAAATGGTATAGATCTATCCGATAAGATCAGATTCAGGCTGTTTTAGGCCGATACCGTTACTGGTCCCAAGTTCCAAGTTTTAGAACCTTGATGCAGATAAAAAAAAAATAAGAGGCAAAAATTTTTGTATATGTGCTTTTTTTTTTTTTTTTTGGTTTTTGTTTTTTGTGAAGAGGGTGAAGGGTGAGGAAGGGAAGAAATGAAGTTCCCCTATTCATACTCTCTCTCCCTCTCACCCACCCTTCAAAAAAAAAAAAAAAAAAAAAAATGAAAACATAACGACAGATAATATAATATAGCTATACAATTGGAACTAAAGCATGAGCACACCAAGAAGAATTTTAAAAGCAAACCCAGAGGCGCAATAGTCTAGCTATCAAAAAACTAGCATTTGTTTTTCAAAAGTTACATTCTATGCTCTACCAAAAGGGAGAAAAAGAAATAGCCGCAGAATGGATTGAAGGTTCGACTATCAACTATCAAAAAAATGGATTTCTAAGCTCCAATCACAGACCATAGGGGATAACCATCCCAATTCTAGAAAAGGGAGGATTGAAAAGAAAAGCAGGGAGGAGAGGGGGAGTCTCTCAGATGACAGTAACCTGAGTCGATAAGTAGTTGGGAATAAGAGCATCTTGGCCAGCTACTTTATTCTTGGATAGCTTGAGCACCTGCACTGCTTCTTCCACTTTAGCAGCCAAGGACTCCGGCGATTCCAACAACAGCAGTAATTCAGAGTTGTCCATCTCCAAAAGCATCCCAGTTATTTTAGCTGCTAGATCATACTAGAAACCAACGAAACGCATTTAGAGGTTTACTAGATGAGCTCATGAGGTTTCTCAACAAGATAAAGCATCTAGTAATCTTACCTTGTGTTTCTTCACTAGGGGGTAGAGGCGCTCACCAAGCATCTGTTTCTGATGCTGTGGTGTAGCAGCAGCAAGCATGCTACTCAACATCTCTGATCCTTGGGATGCAGATCCAACAGAGTTAGAAGCAGCAGCTAATGGAACTGCAGATCCGTTGCTCATATCATGAGGATGCCCATTTGACACATATTTGGTCTGTCCAGCACGCTGCCATCCAAGATCACAATGAACAAAAATTTTACAGATTTTATTTTTAACAGATGAGACAGATACCTCGAAAGGAAATTTATAAATTAAGATCCACCAATAGCACTTTATAAGCAACCAAGCAAGGCTAGTACAACACGACTATGCGAAGAAATTAATCTGTTCAGCATTTTCCATAAATGCATCATTCAGAAATGCTCCAAGAGAAGCTCTAATAATGTGATGGTCAAGTGAGAAGAGTACCTAACAAACATATCATGATCCATTTCCACATATAACAATTAGATCCATATTAATAGCTTAATAAGTGTGAAGAATAGCATCCTCAATTTTGAACAAAACTAAATCAATAGTACATTTCTCAAAAGAGATGGGTTTTTTGGCCTTCACTGCAAGGAGTCAAAATCAACTTTACAGAAATTAAAAACCAATTCCATTCATCAAGAAAGTTGGTCAAATTCATATCTGTTACAGTGAAGTGCTTTACTAGATATATGGAAGTTTAATGCGATTGGTAACTATGCAAAGATTAAGTGAGACTTACCTGCGGATTACTTGAATCTTTCAATGAATTAGCTGATTGAGTAGGTTGTTGCAAATGTGGCATAAATTGCATATTTTGTCCACCACCCTGAGGAAGTATATGGCCATTCATCCTGCTCCTATTCTGTCTGTTATGTCTTGAAGTATTAGGAACCTGTGAAGAAATTTCAAAGTATAAATGAATCATGTTTAGTTCTATATTACAAGCATAACCTTAACCCAAGTTACTGATACTCACCACAGGTAGTGGCATAGGTTGAAAAGCTGGTCTGGTTGGAGGTGCAAATCCATTGGCCCTCCACCCTGGTCTCAAACCCAAAGGTTGATACATAAGGCCCTGCCTCGGAGGAATTTGTGATACAACACCGGAAGGTGTGTAATAAAGAGGAGGATAACCAGCAGGAATGACTGCAGTTGAGGGACCTGCTAATCCTGTAATACGCTGGGAATATTGAAGTTGCAATTGTGCTCGCCTGTCCTCTTTCCTTTGGGCAATAGCCACATACAAAGGCTTTTGGCAAAACATGCATCCTGTGATACAACCACGAAATGGAAATATCATTTGTATGCTACAGTAACTCTTCCTGGGTGATGATGCATGCAGGATGAAAGGATGTGTGAAGTCATCTTCCCTGTCTATGCTTTACATATGGGGCATAGTCAAAGGGGGCTTGGGTTCATTATTTTATAAGTCCGACCAAGGAGTCACCCCAGCCCAAACTCACCCCAACAAAATGAATGCCTCATTTGTAAAAATTCAGAGACTTAGGGAGGGTTTAGATCAGTAAACCTTGATGGGTCCCTCAAACGGTTGCCCGGCATCAACCCTGTCCCCATAGATGTGCACACCATGTATGCCGTAATGGCAGCAAATTCTTCTCATCTCCCCTGCCTTATGAATTTTATATATTATATATAAATATATAAAATGCTACTTGGACATACCAAATTAAACTTACCATGCAGAGTATTCACAGCCTTGGTTGCTTCTTCTGGACTAGAGAAGCACACAAACCCAAACCCCCTACTAATTCCTTTATCATCACGCATGAGCTTTGCAGAAGTGATTGTTCCACACTGACTAAAGTGTTCTCGCAATTCGTCATCATTGATATCATCAGCAATATTTTTTACATAAATGTTTGAATCCTAAATTGACAAGTGTACAGAATTAGGTGAGAAGAAAGAGAAGAAAAAAGGGGGCAAAAGGGTTTTATATACCAGACACAAATGTTAATAACAACCTTATATTTCTGGATTTGCTCCTTGCGTTTTTCCAGAAACTGACGATGCAATATTTGCTCCCGCTCTGCTTTCTTCTGTGCCCTTGCTACATACAAAGCCTTCGAGCCTGTTCAGCACAAGTTAAAAGGAGAGAAAAATTAGGATCGACATAACACCAATTCCCAGTATGGTATTTTGCTGGCTATTTAAAGATACAGAAACTCACCAAGTTGTGTTCCATTCATTGCCTCCATTGCCCGTTTTGCATCATCAGGGTCATCAAAGTTCACAAATCCAAAACCCCTTGAGTTCCCATTGCTGTCCTTTGAGATTACCAGATTAGTAATTTTTCCAAACTCAGAGAACTTTTCCTGCAAAAGTTCTTCTGTAATATCTGTATCCAGATTCTTCATGTACAGATTGGTATATTTGGCATCAGGGCTGGGTAAAACCCGCTCACTCTTTTTGACAAAATTACCAACATATCTGTATCATACAACAGTTATGGTGTAGTAAATTTCAGCAGAAAGCAGAAGAATCACATCAATATCAACCAGTAGGATTTAAGAGAAGCACACTATAAAAAACCAATGGTACAAATATTAAAATGAAAATAAATGATAACCTATCGATGGTAATAATTATGACACGGGTCATAAAAATGCGAACGATAAAATGTGAACAATGACGAACATTACGAGAAATGAAAGATGAAAGAAGTAGCATTTACATTTGTTTACCACCAAAAATGGAGCCATTAAGCTTCTCAACAGCAGTACTCGCAGATGCTTCAGTCTCAAACTGTACAAACCCATATCCTTGGCTCTTTCCATCCAGAGACATTGCAACTTTGCAGGATAATATGTTTCCAAACTCGGAGAACATCTCATAAAGTTTCACATTATCAATAGAATCATTCAAATTCTGCCAAGAAACCAGACACCCCTATTTAATTCGAAGTCCAAAACAAAAGAATGAGGAATCTCACCAAGATTGCTATATGAAGGTAACTTTCATACAAACAGAAACATACCTTCACAAACAAATTTCCAATCCCATTCTTCCTTGCGTCTGGATCACGATGCGACCACATAATTCTAATCGGTTTTCCATTCAGTGGAGTGTGGTTCAGTTTCTCAATTGCACGGATTGCTACTTACCACAAGTGGAACGAAAACAGAAGTAAATCAACTAAAATTCAATTAAGATATTAAAAAGGAGGGGGGGGGGGGGTAGGGGGAGAGGGGAAAGAAGAAGAAGACGACTGGGTAAAGGTGGATACATTTTTTTAATTTTGTTTCCTTCTTTTCCCTCCCATGAATATTAAAAAACACAAGTGCCCACAAAATGACTTGCCTAGTATAGTGTGCTAATCAACAGAAAGAAGCCAACGAAGAGAAGGGGAGCATCAAAATTAAGAGAATTATTAAAATAAAACTAGAACAATCCAATTTGAATCCAAAGGTAAAAGCCTTTTTCATTCCCATCTTTTCTTTATTGGTAAATAAACCAAATTCTGCCAAAATAAAGATTACATAGCAGCGACTAGTTCAACCTAACGAACCAGAAGAAAAAGGCATAAAAGAAAGAGAGAAAGCAAATCCAATATTCTTCTTCCAATCGAAAACAAAAAAAGAAGAAACAGAACGATCGCCAAACGACAATTATTCAGAAGAACCAGCATTCTATCATAAACCCGACAAATTCAATTCAAGATGACAAAGAAGAAAAGAATAGAAATAGGGTTCAGTGATTTCAATCGGTACCGTCATGGGTAGTGATGAAGTTTGCATAACCGTAACCAAGCGATCTCCCAGACATGGAATCTCTGCAAACCCTGACAGATGCAAGGTTCTCGATGACGGAGAAGGCATCGAAGAGTTGTCCATCAGTGATATCAGGGTGAAGGTCCCCAACGTAAAGCGAAGCAGGCGCAGGGACGGTCGAAGGCACAGCCATTGACGAAAACAAACACGGTATTGCAGTAAACCCCGCACAAAGAATTTGTGAGAGGAGAAAGAAGAAAGAATTTCTTGGGTTTCTTCTAAAAACTCTTATCTGAAATGGGTTTCTACAACTCAGATGGATTTTAAGGGAAGCGGAGAGGGAAAGAACGTCGAAGCAGAGCAAAGAGAGAAAACGCAGAAATGGTTTCCTAATTCAACAATGGCACTTTCTTTAGGGTTGGGTTTTGGTGGAGAAAATTGGAATGAATGAATTAATGAGAAGAGAATGGGATTACTAAAACAGGAATCATAGAGAGAAAGAGAGAATTAAGAGATAGCGAGAAAGACGGAAGAAGTAGAAAAGAAGAGGTTAGAGAGAGAGAGAGAGAGAGAGAGAGAAGAGAGAGCCTGAGGAGTTTTGTGTGGATTTGCATGGGCGCGGGAGTTTGGGGTGGGCTTTAATTAATAATGGAGAAAAGGGTAAGGGTGTGAAAAGGTAAATGTGAAAAACCGAAGAGTGGTGACTCTAGAGAGAGAGAGAGAGAGAGAGAGAGAGAGTCTTGAGTCTGACCCAGTCAGTTAGTCCACGTCATACCCCTGAGCACTCAATACCTTTCAGAAACGAAATCTTAACCACAAAAGCTTGCCCTCACGACGGACTCTTGCCTTACTCGTGTCCTCCTCTACGTTTTTCTTTCCTCCCTTTGTTGTCCAATTTCATTTTGGGAAGAAGCCCAGAGCGTACCAATAGGAGATGGGTTTTTTGTATTCCATAGGGTGGGACATGGTTTCAAATATTGGTTTTGTATCGGTCCTATCAGATTGGTATTGGCTGAGATCAATCCCTGATCTTTGATTAATTTGGATCAGTTATTTATATCGTTTTAGGAATAAAAAAAGTAAAAAAATTAGTACTTAAAAAAAAAAGCAAGGGCAAAATCGGCCAATACCCATTGATCCAATCCGATTTGAATCTGTATCAACAGATATCGATACCGATACCATCCCCTAAATCCATGGGGTGGGGTCATCACAGGTAGCTGTTGAGAACTCTTTGAAGTGTTTCCTATGGGTATTCTCAGCCATCGAATGTGGAGGATCCTATTCCATATGTATCTGGTTGAAGGTAAGGGTGTTAATCGATTTGATTTTGGTTCGTTTTGGTTTTAGTTACAAAATATGAAAATCAAAATTGAACCGAATCAAGAATAAGGATACATTTTCAAAATCGAAACCAAATTGACTTGGTTTGGGTTAGTTTTCATTTTGTATTCAATTCCTTGTTCAATTTTAATTCGGTTTAATGTTTAGTTTAGGTATTATTTTACACCTAATGACTAACTTTTTACATTTTCATCAACAAAAAAAAAAAAACCCTTTATTTGTTAGTGTCATAATTTACCAAACATTTTTCAAACATTAAAAAGGAACAGAAGTTATTATCCAATTGATTGAAATAGTAAAAAGTAATATAGTTTTACTTGGTTCCTTATTTGGTCTGGTTCAATGGTTTTAATCATAAAACTGAATCGAATAAAATAAATTCCAATTTTTGAAACCAAAAGCAAATCAATTTATTTTGATTCGGTTTGATTTGATTTTAGATGACTGGCTTTCGATTTCGATTCTAATCACTCTTAGGTGCAGGGCCATACAACCAGGTATCGTCCTTTTTCCCTTTCATTTTATTCTTTCTTGGATTACATTTTCCTCTGTACATGTTTCTGGAAGAATTCTATCACCACGTGTTTAAAAACACAAAATTGAGTTTGGGATCAATCAAAGCTGATATCTATCTGCATCGAAAATAAATAATAAAATATACTTTTTTATGGGATTGGCCACTGACTCTGTCAGAATTGGTTAAAAAAAAATGGAACATAATTTTTTATATTTTTATATTTTTATTTTTTTGCAATTTAGACATAATATAAATGAGATAACAAATAATTTGCCATCTCACTTTCAACTTACAAATAAATTCTGGTTTTGCTCCACTTATATTCTAATCAAATGAAATCCGAGTGAGTAAGGGCTTAAATGATCATAAGCTTCACACCATTCTTTATATAGGAAGGGTGATTCTCTTTTTTTTGTTTTGTTTGTTTGTTTATTTTTGTTTTTTGTTTTTGTTTTTGTTTTTTTTTTTAATTAATTAATTTATTTATTTATTTATAATAATCTTGGCTGATAATTAAACAGATGTTCTAAACCAAAGAAGGGGTACTGAATTGCCTTTGGTGCCTGTCCCTGTCCCTCCCTGAATTTTTTTTTTTCGGTAGACCTGTCCCTGAACTTTGATCACAATAATTCATGACCAAAGCTAATTTGTTTGACACTTTCTAAACATTAAGCGAAATTACCCAAAAAAAATAGTGAGGGACACAACCCTTTATTAAGTGGAGAAGTACCCACACCATGTCACCTCTACCAGTCTTTTATAATCATTATTATTATTATTATTATTATTATTATTATTATTATTATTAACAAAAGGGGAAAAAAATGGAATGAAATGAATTTTTCACTTGATTAAGTGGGGAATGTTGTATAATACATTCCAAAATGAATCCAGATATAAAATAAGGTCAAAGGTTATTAAAGTATGTTTATGCACCTTCTCTCGGAAGTCTCATACATCTTGTTGATAGTTCTATTTTTATTTTTTCATATCGTCAACTTTATTTGGGCTGAAACTTAACAAGTGAGTAAAGAATCATGTGATCTATTTTTAAGATTTTCAATTAGATGGATTAGCATATTCCAAAATTTTATTTTCATAATCGATTTAGTGGTATTAACTATATATGGACTAGCATATTCCAAGTTTTTATTTTTCATGATCGATTTAGTGGTATTAACTATATGTGTTGGTTTTTCATGCAAGTTTTAAAAAACAAATTAAGATTCAAAACACTTGCCCCTTTAGTTTTTTTTTTTTAAGCTTATTTACATTTTCTCTTAATTACTTCTTAATTGGCCAGTTTGTTTATGTAGCTTATTGTTCAAGTTAGAGGTATTATGTACTTCCTTCCGTTTTGGAGATTCTTTAAGTCTTTCCATAAAATGGTTATTAAAGACTACAATTGTTAGTACGTAATTTCTCCTTTGAAGCTCCTGAAGGCAATTTCTCTTTTAAGTTTTTGAGACATTTTATGTCTCTACACAGAAGCTTCTTGAGGAAGCAATTCTTTAGTCTTTGAGAGATTAAATTTGAGAGATTTTTAATCTCATATCTTTAAGTATCGATTTATTCACTTTGATTTTAAAGTTCTTTAATTCCTTTCTTTTACTTCTCATCCCATTTGTCTTATAAATAGGAGGAGCTTTAGAATTTGCAAAAGCACGGATCAAGTCACTTGAAGCATTCAAGTGTGTGTTGTCAAGCTTTGATTTTCTTGAGTTTCATTGTATTTCAAATGTCCATTTCTTGGTGTTTTGTTTTCTAGTTTGAGCACAATCCTATAGCATTCGAAGGGGTCCAATAGTCGAATGGACGATTACTAGGGGAACCATCAGACTGTTTTATTTTGGAAGCCAATTTACAATATTCCCGATTGCACCATAGGGGGCATCTACGGTCTTAAGGACAGTGTCAAGTAACACGACTCAACCCACCGATTTTTCTAACAATCTTTGTTACATGTATCAAGAATATTTCATACAGGTGATAGATTGCAAGTTCTCCTATCAAGAAGGCGACACTAAGGTTTGCTCTCTCGATGTTCTAATACATAATTTCCCTACAATTCTTAATATTCAGTTTATTAAAAGACCAAATATTTGATATGGCTAATAACATTGTATCGACAATGGAGAACCTGAGCATCATTTCTAACCTTGACAAAGTTGAACCATTTGATGGTTCAAATTACAAGAAGTGAAAACAGAGATTGTTGTTTGCCCTAAAACAATTAAATTTGTCATTTACTTTGACCTCACCCTTACTTGTTGAAAGTGATGATCCTATCCTCAAAGCTCATAGGCAAGCATGGATCCAAGCGGATTATCAGTACAACAACCGCCTTCTGAATTCTTTATCCAATGAACTTTACCATGTCTATGCATCCTATGATTTGGCTTAGTTTATTTGGATTGCATTGAATAAAAAGTATACCCTAGAGGATGCTGGGAACAAAAAATATATTATTGCAAATTATTTAGAATTTGTGATAAAGGATGACAAGAACATATCTGCCCAAGTTGATGAATTCCAAGTCCTAGTGGAAAAATTGGCCAAAAAAGGGATGGTATTGCCAGAGGATTTTATTGTTGATTTTCTATTAGAGAAATTACCATCATCCTGGAGTGACTTCAAAATGAATATGAAGCACAAAAGGAAGGACTAAACCCTAGATCAAATCTTAGTTTGGATTAAAATTGAAGAGAAGAACCGAGAAAATGGCAAAACCAAAAAGACTAAAGAATTTCAATCTAAAGCGAATTTGGTTGAGTCGAAAAAACACGAACAATTTAAGAAAGGTCTAAAGACCAAGAAGTAGACTTCCTTCAAGGAAAAAAAGGGAAATTGTTTCGTATGTGGCAAACCCGGGCACCATAAGAAAGAATGCCAAAAAGGGAAGAACAAAACTGAAGTCAACCTCACTGAGGCTGATGTCTTCACTGCCATGGTGACCGAGGTAAACTTGGTTGAAAAACCAAAAAAATGGATCATAGACACAGGTGCTACCAAGCACATCTGTGGGAATCAGAATGCCTTTTTCAACTATTCAATGGTTGGATCAGGTGAACAAGTATACATGAAAAATTCCCAGTCATCTTAGATCTATAGCAAGGGGCAGATTCAATTGAAGTTAACTTTAGGAAAAACCCTTGTTCTCAAGGATGTGTTGCATGTGCCCGATATTCGGCGGAATCTTGTATCTAGTGCTTTTCTCATCAATGCAGAGTTTAAGTTATCATTTGAGGTAGATAAAGTTATTGTCTCCAAAAACAATATATTTGTTGGTGAAAGATATAACTCGGGTATGTTATTTGTACTGAATGTTGCCAATGTTATCAATGAGGAAGCTGGTAGTTTTGTTTACTTGGTTGATTCATATGATGTTTGGCATGGTAGGTTAGGACATTGTAATACAGTAGGTTAGGACATTGTAATACATTATACATAAAAAAGTTATGCAAACTAGGTCTGATAGATGATAACCTAGTACCTCCATCATTTAAATGTCCCATTTGTGTTGAGGTGAAATTCACTAGGAAGCCTTATGTTTCTGTTGAAAGTAAAAGTGAGCTATTGAAATTAGTTCACAGTGACTTAGGTGCCTTCAAATCACATGAGTCAAGAGGTGATAAGAGGTACTTTGTAACCTTTACAGATGATTGTTCCAGGTATACTAAGGTATACCTTCTTCGAACCAAAGATGAAGCTGAACAAACATTCTTAACCTATAAATCTGAGGTTGAAAATCAGTTGGAAAGAAAAATAAAAAGACTTAGAACTGATAGAGGGATAGAATATGATACCCAATATCTATCAAATTTTTTTGAAGATAATGGGATCATTCATGAGACAACGGCCCCATATCAACCTCAATCAAATAGAGTTATCGAAAGGAAAATTAGATCTTTGAAAGAGATGATGAACTCTATGCTTATAAGTTCGGGATTACTCCTGAACTTGTGGGGGGGAAGCCATATTATCAGCTTGCTATGTCTTCAATAGAATACCTCATAAAAAAACTGGGTCTATACCATTTGAATTATGGCATGATAGGAAACCTAACCTTAAATATCTAAAAGTTTAGGGTTGTTTATCCAAAGTTTGATTACCTGAACCCAAGAGAAAGAAGTTAAGACCTAAAACTTATGGTTGTGTCTTTATTGGCTATGCTCAACATAGTGTGTCATATAGATTCAGGTAATTAAATCTACAGATGTCATCTTTGAAATAAATACCATCATTGAATATAGAGATTCTGATTTCTTTGAGCATTTATTTCCTTTGAGAAAAGATTTACAAAGTGTTGATACACATTTGGCTAATAATAATGTATTACTTGAAAAGACAACTGAAGCCTTCTTAACACCAAGTCTTGTTGAACTTAGTGGTGAAAATCAACTTAGAAGGAGTAAAAGGCAAAGGAGAGAACTTAATTTAGGTGATGGTATGTTTACATATTTTGTCGATGATGATCCTGTTATACACCAACATGCCATTACATCTCCTGATATAATTAAGAGCGAGTTAGACTCTATAATTGCCAACCACACTTGGAAATTAGTTGATCTTCCACCTGGAACTAAAGTTCTAAATACCAAGTGGATATTTAAAAAGAAATTAAAGCCTAATGGTACACTTGACAAGTTTAAGGCTATATTAGTGGTCAAAAGTTTCAAGTAAAAGAAGGATATAGATTTCTTTGATATTTTTTCTCCAGTTGCTAGAATTATAACTATAAGATTATTGATTTCTATTACATCAATCTATAAGCTTATCATACATTAAATGGATGTAAAAACAACATTTCTAAATGGAGATTTAGAAGAAGAAATCTATATAAAACAATCTGAAGGATGTGTCATTTCTAGACAAGAGCATAAAGTCTACAAACTTGTGCGATCATTATATGGTTTAAAATAAACACCTAAACATTGGTATGAAAAATTTGATAATATTTTAATTTCAAATGATTTTCAGGTAAATGATTCTGATAGGTGTGTTTATAGTAAGCTCCATAACAATAAAGGTGTTTTTATTATTTTGTATGTTGATGATATGCTAATTATGGGCATTAGTCTTTATTTAATGAAATCTACTAAGGCATTCCTAATATCCCATTTTGATACTAAAGATATGAGAGAGGCTGATGTGATTTTAGGAATCAAGATTATTAGAAAAGAAGGTGAAATAATTTTATCTTAATCCCATTATGTGGAAAACCTACTTAAGAAATATGGTTCTTTTGATAGCAAAATCATGAAAACACAATTAGTTTTTGGAAGCCATATACAAAGAAATAAAGGAGAACCAGTTTCACAAAAAGCATATTCCCAAATTATTGGTTCTGTCTCTTATCTAATGAATTATACAAGACCTGATATAGCTCTTGTTGTTGGAAAATTAAGCCAACATACCAAGAATCCAAGAATGGAACATTGGGATGCCTTAGAAAGGTTGTTAAGTTATTTTAAGGGTACTATGAATTATGGTTTACATTTTTGTGATAGCCCTGTTGGGTTTGAAGGATATTATGATGCTAACTAGATATCTGATTCAAATGAAACATTGGCTATTAGTGGTTATGTGTTCACTTTAGGTGGTGAAGCGATTTTATGGAAATCGGTTAAACAAACTTGTGGTACAAGTTCCACCATGGAAGTTGAATTTATAGCTTCGGAAAAAGCTGGATCTGAAGCTGAATGGCTAAGAAATCTAGTAGCAAATATACCATTATGGCCTAAGCCTGTGCCTTCTTTATATCTACATTGTGACAATGAGGCAGCCATTGCAAAGGCTAAAAACAAAGTGTATAATGGTAAGAAAAGGCATATACACCTTAGACACAACTTGGTGAGGGAATATATAAATAATGATACTATTGCTATTAACTTTGTAAAGTCAGAAAGGAATGTAGCTGACATACTTACAAAGCCTCAATCCACCAAAGTTATTTATGGGACATCTAAAAGACTAAGGTTAAGGCCCATGTCATAAGTCAAAGTGATGGACACCCAACCTATGTGATAGGAGAACCCTGCAATTAAGTTCAAAGGGTAAAAACGAAATCACTGGATGACTTTATTAGTACTATCATGTGCCTATTCCAGATTAGACGTGGAAGATAGTACTCAGCACAATGACAAGGAGGATGAGTTTATAAAACTCTTAATCGGCCAAAGCTCATGTCAGATGGGGGTATGTTAACTGTGGTGCATAATGTGGACTAACCTAAGTGGATGTAGGGGGTGAGGTCACCTCCGATGAGAATTTTATGGGCAGATTCTCTTAACATTCATGATTCCAAGATGGGGACAAAGGCCAAAATTGTCAAAAACATATAAAAGAGTGACTATGGTGTCAGGTGGTAGGATATTGATGGTAAGTCAGTTGGCTACACCAATGAGGAAATGTTCAAAAAGTCTGACTTCACCCATACTCTGTAGCATGGCTTATCAGACCTAGTGTAGATTCAAGTTCGAAAGACATTTGCAACGATGTGTCCTACCATTCTAATGTGCTCAAACTATGTCTTTTTTTTTTTTTTTTTTTTTTTTTATTTATATTTTACCAGTATTTGATCTTATGGGGAATTGTTGGTTTTTAATGCAAGTTTTAAAAAACATATTAAGATTCAACATTGCCCTCAGTTTTTTTTTTTTTTTTTTTTTTTAAGCTTATTTACATCTCCCCTTAATTGCTTCTTAATTGGCTAGTTTGTTTATGTAGCTTATTGTTGAAGCTAGAGGTATTATGTACTTCCTTCCGTTTTGGAGATTCTTTAAGTCTTTCCATAAAATGGTTATTAAAGACTACAGTTGTTAGTACGTAATTTCTCCTTTGAAGCTCCTTAAGGCAATTTCTCTTTTAAGTTTTTGAGACATTTTATGTCTCTACACAGAAGCTTCTTAAGGAAGCAATTCTTTAGTCTTTGAGAGATTAAATTTGAGAGATTTTTAATCTCATATCTTTAAGTATCGATTTATTCACTTTGATTTTAAAGTTCTTTAATTCCTTTCTTTTACTTCTCATCCCATTTGTCTTATAAATAGGAGGAGCTTTAGAATTTGCAAAAGCACGGATCAAGTCACTTGAAGCATTCAAGTGTGTGTTGTCAAGCTTTGATTTTCTTGAGTTTCATTGTATTTCAAATGTCCATTTCTTGGTGTTTTGTTTTCTAGTTTGAGCACAATCCTATAGCATTCGAAGGGGTCCAATAGTCGAATGGACGATTACTGGGGGAGCCATCAGGCTATTTTATCTTGGAATCCAATTTGCAATATTCCCGATTGCACCATAGGGGGCATCTACGGTCTTAAGGACAGTGTCAAGTAATACGACTCAACCCACCGATTTTTCTAATAATATTTGTTACAGGTATCAAGAATATTTCATACAGGTGATAGATTGAAAGTTCTCCTATCAAGAAGGCGACACTGAGGTTTGCTCTCTTAATATTCTAACACATAATTCCCCTACAATCTAATATTGGTAAGTGATCTATATAGAGATATTAGATTATATTATAACACCTTAATAGTACAAAATATATATTACTATGTTGAAGCCTAATACTTTATTCCTTGCTGAGAATGAAACCCTAATTTTCTTATAGGATTATTGGTCCCTACACTCACCCTCTATAAATAGGACCCATTAAGTGATGACTAGAGAAACTTAAAGTGAGAAGGGAAAGAGGGTAGATCAACAACAGCTTTCATGTCACAACGAGGAATTGTCCAGCTTCAGCCATAGATTTAGTTAGACAGCTCTTGCCTCTATAGTGACTGAATTGCATGCTTTTCAAATCTCTATGTTGTGTGTATATTTTCCACTTTCACTAATTTCTCGCAAAATGTTAGCTCCATCAATCCTATTTGCACAACTAATATATAGTAGTTGTTCAGCCAACCTTTGCCCCCCTCCTTCTTAAGAAGATAATGCACTTAAATAATGCCTATGATAGTAAAATATAATAATATATATAGTCTTTCTCAATGGCAGAGAATACATGTCAACATTCAAATTTCAGTTCATCTTCATCCAATTCTTATTTTAATACAGACCCTAATAATTGCAATGAAACACTTTAATTTAATGTCTTTGTATTTTTTTTTTTTAGATAAGTAGAGAAGGGAAGTAGATAACAGCCAAGATATTTTTTACATCCCTAAGATTCAAAACCCTAAATTATTACTAAAAGAGAAAGAGATAGAAGAGAGACACAGGCTGCCTGCGATTTTACCAAGAGGGGAGAGAGAAATCACATGATATAATAGGTTGTATGGTCGACTCTTTCTTCCTTAGCCTCTCATTTTTATAAGAAATGCTGTAGAGAAAGTCTAAGTTAAAATTGGGAAGAGGTAAGAAATCCCACCTATTTGGAAATCATCTTAGATTCCTTTTTATTGTATCTATAATCCCCAATTATAAATGTTCTCAAATAAGGACATCTAACGTAGATATAACTTTATGGTTTTCTAAAATAGTAGGTAACTATGATTTAGTCCCTTAATTTTACAGTATCACATAACAAAATTTTTGGACATAGAAATAATTATTTTCACCACTCTAGTCTATCGATCGTTGATTGGGCCTGAAAAATGTTCTCAAAATATTAATATTAAAAAAATGAAATTTTCAAACAATTAAAAAAAAAATGTCATTACTACCGGATTCCATTCAATCATGTACATATAATCTGTCTCTTGATATTCTCCTTAAGGATGTCAAAACTTAACTCGAACTGATAAAACTAACTGAATAAACTTGGATCGAACCAAACTGATCCTTATGGGATAGGTATTAGAGTGATGTATAATGGGAATGGCTGAAAATCGGACCGCACCAAATCGAAAAGAAAAAAAAACATTGATTTATGAATAGGTGAATTGATTATGTATTTTTTTTCCTAGTATTAATAAGGATATTATTGGTTGTAAGGGGAATTTTTACAAATCAATGAATATTATGGACGGGAAATTAATTTGTAAATTGTAACAATACTTCCATTGATTTTTTTTTTTTTTTAGTATAGATCTTCTTATTCAATGGACAAAATTAGTTGAATAGTTAAATTAATGATTTTATGGTAGATGGTTCATTTTGTGATTTAAATATTAGTTATCTATTGGTTTCTATAACTTTCCTTACAATGATAAACAATGATTTCCTTACAAATTTAAAGTATTTACATCAAATCTTTCCTCACTTAGGAACCAATTGTGAGACTATTGTTCTTTAACAATTGACAATATTATATTCAAGATTCTCATGTAATCCATTTCAATGCGCATTCACGTATTTGTTTTATAATAAACATTCATATTAATATATAATGTGATGACTATGCAGATAGAATGCCCAATTCAGTCCCTAATCATGAATAATCATTAGGTTAAAATCTAAGAACAACAACACCAATTAAAATCATACAAATTAGTTTAAGTTTAAAACATATAATTTGATGGACATACTTCCAATAGTTTATTCAGAATTGGGGTCTGCAACTACACCTGAAGCTCAAACCACTCCAGAGACTACATTCTTGGGAGATTAATAATTAAGACTATTGAATCCCATATAGGTTGGAGTTATTCCCAACCTCTCACTTCAGTTAATGGATTGGAAAAAAAAAAAAAAAAAAAAAAACGAATTTGATAAAGATTAACATAGTTTCTTCTACTTAAATGTATGAATAATAAAAGAATCCACATACGGACGACGTGTGAAACTTTTTCCAATGAATTAATTAGAGTGTTAATTACAAAAGGACTCTTGTGTGTCCATTTTGTGGCTTTCTGCCTGCTATAAGAAGCATACCTACAGAAGCTCTTAGGGAACTCTTAAATATACAATTGACTCAGGATTTGGTCTGTAAGGATGTCGAACCGGAGAATTGTCGTTCATCGGGAGCCTTTGTCGTTCCAGCGGAGGTCATGAAGGACGAAGGATGGGATTGTTCAGAGACTGAATAATCATCGTCACTTTTCACAAGCCGTTTGTAGGAGAACTCATTTGAATCTTCAGAGAGAGATGATGATCCACTAAGAGAAGCTTTTGTTCTGTGACTCTTGTGGCCGGTGATGACTCTGTAGATATGAGGAATAAGACCTTCCATTGCTACCAACAGAAAACAAAGATAGAACAGATAAATTTAGAGATAGAGAGAGAGAGAGAGAGGTGTTGTGCTTTGTGAGGAGATCGTTGAAGGGGGATCGTTAGTTTTTAAAGGGAATTGAGGAGAAGCCGGCTTGTCATGGATACAGTTTTTCTACTTTTATTAATAACAATGAGGGGCCAAAGAGATTGGGTTGGAAGCTTACTAGAAACTTGGCTTGGAAGAATTTTTTGCTACAATAAAGAAAGGATTGGAAGAAGTCTTTCATTTCCTTACTCCAAAGTTAATTAAAAATTGGAAAAAAAATTCCTATCTGAGAGTGTAGCTTCTACACCAGCACCCATGACCTCACTTTGGGGTAAAACCCTAAACTGAACTGGTAAAACCAGTCAAACGGAATCGATAGTAGCCCAGGCCAAACAGATCCGAAGCCTTATTGGGTCGGTTTTTGTTTGGAGTATTGCAACCCTAAAACCAAACTGAACCATACCGGAAATCGAATGAACCCAAAACCAAACCAAAATTGGCTCAAAATCCAAATCAAAATCGAAACCAAACCGATTAGAAGCCGAAAACAGTTCAAAATCCGTCAAAATATAATTTTGAGTAGTTTTGTATACATTTGTATGGAAAATCAAATCCAAACCGGACCAAAAATCAACCAACCCGATTACAAATCGATATAAGAAACAGAAGACAAACCAAAACCAAACCACACCGAAACCGAAACCGAAACCGAAACCAAAATTTCCTTATTGGTTTGATTTTGGTTTTAGCATTCCCAGACCGAAATCAATTCAAATGGATTGAAACCGGGCCGGACCGACCCATTGACACCCCTAAGCTCTCTCCTCTTCTCTATAAAATGGCATTCCTGCCCCCCATGGTTTGAACCAAAAGGAAGTTGATGATTGGGTCTCACGCAAGTGTAGGAGCTGTGCTCCCAGACAAAAAACACTTCCCCAAAAAATTTAAAAAATAGCTACTAAGAGAGAATGCTACCTGATTGTGTGGCCCTTAAGCTACCGCAGTCCAATGTGAGTGTGTGCCGAGGAATCCAAAAGGTGGTAGGATGGTCATTTCGTCACCCATATATTTGGGTGTAGGAGCACACGATCGGGTAGCATTCTTTTCTCCTTAAAAATATTAATAATGATGATGATTACAGAAAAATATAAAAGGACGACAAACGAGCTTGTCCGGAAGCGTGGCTCTTGTGCTAGACACAGGGCCTACGAAATGACTGGCTCACCCCCTACGAAAGATTACAACCCACCCATGTTGATGCTTTTATGAGCACGCTCATTAGCCTCTGCATTGGTGCATGAGCCACACTCACGAATGATGATGATGATTACAGAAAAATATAAAAGGACAACAAAGGAGCTTGTCCGGAAGCGTGGCTCTTGTGCCAGACACAGGGCCTACAAAATGACTGGTTCACCCCCTATTAAAGATTACAATCTACCCATGTTGATGCTTTTATGAGCACCCTCATTAGCCTCGGCATTGGTGTAGGAGCCACACTCATGGGCAAAAAACTTTTGCCCAAAGTTAAAAAAGGAAAAAAACTTTGTCAAGAAATATGGCCTATGCCAACACTCCCATAAATCTCTCTCTCTCTCTCTCTCTCTCTCTCTCTCTCTCTCTCTCTCTCTCTCTCTCTCTCTCTCTCATCACTATGTGAAAAGATATCTATGCCCTTATTTAAGAGGGAAAAGATAGACTTCCAAAATGCTTTCTTATGCTGCACTCTCAGACAAAAAACCACTTCTCATAAAAAAAAATTATAATTGAGACTTATTCTTGGAAATATTTCTAATCGATCAAATACTTATTCATAGCATAGTTGGAAAATCAGGTTTTGATCGGGGAGACTCGCCTGAGTCAAGTCAAAATTTGAGATTCTTGGTCAAGAGTCACGAAGACTCGCCCTATGTGAAAAAAAAAACAAGACTAGAGACGAGTCAAGACGATTCTACATTGACTCGGTTTTTTGGCTGAGTCTTGAAAAAACCCACCGAATCTGGTCATTATATCAAAAGGCACTTAAAAAAAAAAAATCAAATAAAATCTCTTTACAATCCCAAATCCCAAGACTCCTTAGTAACTTCTCCTACTCCTTTCCTTTTACCAAAAGGAGTTTGAGACCCAAGAAACTTTCCGTATTCATAAATTCAAAATTCTTATTTTATTAGAAGTTGGATTATTGGAAAATATAATTTATATTTTCTAATCCCTAACCCCAACCTAACGTTCTAACCAAGAGAAAGACTCTTGCCTGCAACCCTCGAATTATTGATATGTAATTTTCTTTTTCTTCATTTTTCATATTTTTTTTTGTATTTTTATGATTTATTTATATATTTATTGTATTTAAATATATATAAAACAGAAAAAACAAGACTCGCCTGATTGGGTTTAACCAGGTCGACTCACTGGGTTTTTTATTGGCCGAGTTGGGTTAAAAAAACTGATTTTCCAACAATGATTCATAGATCATCTTAAGACTTTCTTTTTCCCTCATAAAAAATCTATTTTCTTTAAAAGAATCAAGGAAAACTACCATTGATCCCTCGAGTGCATCGTGAGGCCAATCAGGACAATCATATTTGATTAAAAATCTTGTAACTGCATTAAATTGAACAAAAGAGACCTCTTCTCCTCTCTAAAATAATGAGATTAAACTAGATGAGGCATTAATCACAAAGCTTCTGTCATCTGTCATCTCTAGAACAAAAGAATAAAATGACAGTTGGGGCGTGAAAGTGACGTTACTCTTCACAATCTTTCAAAAAAATCTTAAAATGGAATTCAAAATTGAATTGCCAACTCATAGAATATCTCTTGTTGATTCTGATTTGTTTTATATTTCTAGGGCAATTTACATTGCCACCCCTTAGAGAATGCCACTATTATAAGAACACTCTTTCTGTTTCATCAAATTAGACTCAGATCCCCTACCATCAGTCAGTTTTAAATGAAGAAATAAAATGACCATTATATCCTCCCTATTCACTGAAACTCATGTTTTTAACCCAATAACCATTTTCCCCTTCTCTCCTTCTCTCCTCTCCATACTTGCAAGTCCCCATCGAGTACTGCTCATTGCATTAAGAAAAGCTTGACAGAGAGGCATTGATTCCAATACCCACAAACCCCTCCTTCAGGTTGAGACTGCTGAAGAAGAGGCACCCACCACCACCACCAATAATAGCAACAATGAGAAAATCTCGGGGGTTCCAATAATGAAACTGAACCACCTCAACTTAGAGAATTTGAAGCCCACGGGTTTTTTAGCTGCATCACCAGAGCCGAAGCCTCCTTCGGTGGCTACAAGTAGGTACCCACTGCCACTCCAAGGTTGTTTGAGAAGTTTCAAGATCAACCGCGATGATTCACTCACAGTCGCGACCGCGACCACTAGCATTGATTGCAACTGGTTTATAGACTCAATTAGGTATTTTCCCATATCAAAGATGTTGACCCACAAGGATCCATGATTTGGAGGTAAATGTAGAAGTAACGAAGGAGGGCTTGGGAGTCTCCTTTCGGGTATACGAGGAGACGACAGCGGTACCCACCGACCTCGAAGTAACGACTCCATAGTGCCCTAGCTTTCACCTTGGGGAAATTGACAACCGTCCATCTACACCCCTCCGAATGATCTCCACGGCGCTCCACAGAGACCGGTTCTTGGCCGCCCCCCTTCGGGGACCCAACAGATTCTTCCACAGTTGATATTGATACAAAAACTGCCTTCTCCGATGCCGTTGTCGCTGGCGACAATGACGACGGAACCGCCACAGAGAAGGCAGAGTTGGATGACGATGAAGAAAGACCAGGAAAGAGAGGATGACAAGGGTTTCGCCTGAAGAGAAGAAATGCAAAGGGTTTTTATATGG
Organism: Macadamia integrifolia; assembly: GCF_013358625.1. Classification (NCBI taxonomy): domain Eukaryota; kingdom Viridiplantae; phylum Streptophyta; class Magnoliopsida; order Proteales; family Proteaceae; genus Macadamia; species Macadamia integrifolia. Next base: position 28,414,583 of record NC_056558.1, read on the forward strand.
GTATTTTAGGTAATTCATATTTAGTAAGGGCATTTTGGTACATAGAATAAAATATAGTAGTTGACATCTACATATAAGGTATATTCCTTAACAGTGACTGAAGATAAGGGGTCTGAGTCTAATTTGGTGAAACAGAGAGGGTGTTCCTATAATAATGGCATTTTTTAGGGGATGGCACTATAAATTACCCATATTTCTATTGGTTTTTTTTTTTCCCCCCTATCTTAATCTTTTCATATCAGGCATTCAGCATGCACAAGGAAGTATATTAATATAAATAGAACCTAGTTATTAATATAACTTCTAATTTTTCTGTTGGGTTTTCAAAGCTTTGTTTTTTTTTTTTTTTTTATTTGTCTGTGTCCATTTAGGATGGAACTTGAAATATGTGAGCAACTTGATGGGATCTGCCTATCCATAATATTTGACATGATTGTTTACATCCACTTGAACAAACCAAAGATTTTTTTATCAAGTCAGAAAAACACTCAACACTACTCTTTACCTCACAATATGCTGTCCTTTAGTTCTACCTAGGGTTTTCCCTATATAAATAATGGGGAAAGGATAGGAAATGGCTGGCGTGTTGCTTGGGTGACTAGCTTGTGTCACACACTCTCTCTCCCTCCCCTTTGGAAATGATCCTAATGCCCCTCCCAGCTCAACCCCTATTGGTGGAGCCGCTACGCTCCAAGAAAAATGGTGACATGTCCAACCCTCTCCCATAAATAATATATAAGAAACCCTAAAATCCTACTTCCTTTACTGTTACAACTTTTCTATTATATAAAATAATAATAATCTAAAACCTGACTCAAATATATACAAACTCAATGATAATTATATAGGCCACTACATAATACAAGATATGAAACCCCAAAATGTCTACCTTGGTTTGGATCTACAAGCTACCTTGAAGAAGAGAAGTGTTGGTCGATTCTGCATACTCTGCTATGGTCTATATATATATATATATATATATGACACACTCTAACTGGCATGGCCCATATGAGGTGCCTTACATAGCTCACTATCTCACGACTTAATGTGATTCCACCTAACCAACCATTGCAGGCTAATCGGAGAGATCACTTTCACTCATAAGATCAAAAGAAAAAGACTATCTTCTCTATTCTCAACTTTAAGATTTATTGTCATACACTTAATGAGCTAGTGCTGATTATTAAGAGAGTGAAGATAGAGATCAACCCTGCAAAAGGAAGCCAAAGCTCATTTTCCCATTAAAGGAATAAAATATTAAGTCCACATTGTGCAATATTTTTATACCATTCAACTGTGTCTAGCAAGATTCAATAACACAATGTGTGATCATTTTCCACTATTGGGCATTGGTGACCCACTCCATCAATAGTCGACACTGTTAAACCACATTTAAAAAAACTAGTAAAAATACACGTGCAAATGCACGTGGGGTGGTCTCCTTCAAGCTTCCTTCTCTCTGCTAGTGAGCACATATATTTTACTATGCTATTATCAATCACCTGGGTACTTCTTTTAATCCCATCTCACCATCCCGAGAGAGAGAGAGAGAGTAAAAATAGTTGGTAATTCTTGTTGTAATATTACTTCATTCTGTTCCGTAGAACTTTGGGTCAAATGAAGATTATTTTCATTTTTCACTGTGTGGGAATACAATTCCTGCCTATAGTTCACTAATGGAAGGGTCCCATATATGTGAACAAGACAAAATGCTTCAGGTTCAAAAAATAAGAATCTCCAAAGGCACAACAATACCCCTTCATCTTCCTCACCAAGTTTTAGTTAGTAAACACATTTGACAATGACATAAGGGATCATATAACTCCAATCCTTTGCTTGGTCATCAGTGTGGTTATGCCCAGCTTCTTAATCGTACTTGACAGAAATATACGGAAAATAAGAAATGCATTAATCAATTGATGCATTCCAGAAGTGTATAGTATACGTCATATGAAAATTAATTGCTTAAAAAAAAAAAAAAGTAAGAAAATAAATTTAGAGCAATAACTTGGTTGGACCCAAGGAGTAATCCGTATTTTGAGGTATAAGAATTCATCTTCCCCTACAACCCCCTTATTTATTTTTTTTTTAGGGGGGGAAGGGGTTGGTTATTGAATTGACACCAGAGAAAAATAAACATTCATCCTGTTGTAGGATTCTAGTCTTGTCAGTCACTAAGGTTTATATTTTACTGTTCAAGTAATAAAGAAAAAAAGTCCCCCTACGATCAAGAGGATACAATCATCCAAGAATGTGAATAACCAAAATATGCTGCAACAAAAAAAAAAAAAAAAAAACAAATTTGATTCGTCCCAAACATCATCTAGAACCAACAATGGTGGCTTTGACTTTCTCTCCTCCAGAAGGTAATGAAATTGTTTAATTGCATTTTCTTCACTCAGGCCGGACTCTCTAAGTTGGGCATCTTTGAAACAGTTACAAAGAATATTGTATCCTTGAATATACCTGTAACAAACAGAGTATAAGAAAGTTGAAATGTTGTTAGTATGAAATGACAAAGAATAGAGTTTGCACCAAGTTAGTAGGAAATGGTGTTCTTCCTTTGTCAGGACAGCACCCAAGATGATTCCGTCTGCCATTTTCTGTTTTCCTCTGTTTTGCAGATTCGTCCCTCTTATGATTCCAAATCCTTAACTCAGCAATTTCAAATCTGTCCTAGATAGATAGAGTCTCTTCCATTGGAGCTACAGAGATAGTATTTATATAAACTAGAGAGAGAGAGAGAGAGAGAGAGAGAGAGAGAGAGAGAGAGAGAGAGAGAGAGTTATGGAGGGTGGTGAGGGAGTGAATAATTATGGAGAGGGAAGTAATTATTTGCAGTCTCTCTCTCTCTCTCTCTCTCTCTCTCTCCATTCATATTTAATTTTGTAAATCTCTCCATAATTATTTTATAAAGAGGGGGATTAAAAAAAAATCTTTAATAATTAGAAATCAAATCGTGGGATCATTATTTGGGGATTTTATTATTATGCCATTACAAAAAATAATAATAATAAAATGTGGAGCACAAAGGTGGGGGAGAAAAAATAGAGAGATTTAAGGAGGTAATTATGAAGAGATTTACAAAATTAAATATGGATGGAGAGAGAGAGAGAGAGAGAGAGAGAGAGAGAGAGAGAGAGAGAGAGAGAGAGAGAGAGAGAGAGATAGATTGAGATTGTGATTTAAGGAGAAGCAAACGATTTGATTCCTAATTATTAGGGTTTACTTCCTTTAAAACCTCCCTATACCTAAATAAATGTTAACATTGAATTTAAATATTTAGTTAATATTTAGGGAGAGAGAGAGAGAGAGAGAATATATTTTTTAATCTTCCATATTGAGGGTTTTTTTGGTCAGTTAGAATTTTTTGGAATTAAGGCTTTCATAATAACAATATGTTTGGGGGTTTAAAACCTCCCTATCCCCAAATAAATGTTAACATTGAATTTAAATATTTAGTTAATATTTAGAGAGAGAGAGAGAGAGAGAGAGAGAGAGAGAGAATTTTTTTTTTCATCTTCCATTTTGAGGGTTTTTTTGGTCATTTGGAATTTTTTGGAATTAAGACTTTCATAATAACAATTTTGTCTCAAACGTTTGGGGGTTTCTAGAAATGTTACTATAAAAAAAAAAAAAAGATGAATTTAAATATTTAATTAATATTTAGAGAGAGAGAGAGAGAGAGAGAGAGATAAATTTTTTTTCTCATCTTCCATCTTGAGGTTTTTGTTGATTATTTGGAATTTTTTTAATTATAGAGATTTAAATATATATATATATATATATATATATAGAGAGAGAGAGAGAGAGAGAGAGAGAGAGAGAGAGAATTATTATTATTTTTTCATCTTCCATTTTGAGGGGTTTTTTGATCATTTGAATTTTTTTTTGGTAGATGTCTATAGTTTTTTTGTCTTTTTTAAAAAATATACCAAAGATAGGGAGTACATACTTTTTTATAGTAGTATGATATATCTAGAATTATGCTAGCCTACCGAAAATAGAAATCTAAAACCCACTTCTTTCTATATTTGCATGTGTTCACAACCTCAACCGTCTGCAATATTTGTCATCCATTTGTACCTCTATCTTGAACTCCAATTATAGGGTATCAAAACCTAAATTGAACTGATAAAACTGGACCAAACCGAAGCCTTATTGGGCCGGTTCGTTTGGAATATTGTAACCCCCATAACAATCGAAAACACCCAAAAACCAAATAGAACTGACTTTAAACCCAGTCTGAAACCGAAACCAAACTAGTAAGAAGCAAGAAACAATATAAAATTCATTAAAAAACTAAGTTTTATATAAAATTTGTATGGAAAAACAAACCAAAACTGGACAAAAAACAAAACCAACCCAATTACAAACCGGTACAAGAAATCAAAGCCAAATCGCACCAAAACCATAACCAAAATATCCTTATTGGTTTAGTTTCGATTTCATCATTCCCACACCAAAACCAATTCAACCTATTCCAGGCTGACCCGACCCATTGACATCCCTAGTTCCACCTATTTTAACACTCCTTATCATCTATATTAGATTACTAATCGTTTGTTCATGTATCATAACCCTCTCTTGAAATCTTGAGAACTCCAACTTCAGATGAACATCGAAAACTTTTTGAATCTAATTCTTCTAGTGAAATAAGATTTTTATTTAAATCCGAAACACGTCTAACCCCAATCAGTTTGCATAATTTCATAAAAAATGTAAAAGATTTCATACATACCCATCTTAGCAATCTTGTTTTCAACATTATGTTCCATTTTAACCATACAATTATCAAAGGGTTTGTCTAGTTATAACCTAGGTAGGTTACAAAAGGCTTGCAACCCACTTCTAGTTACCTAAAAGTCCTATAATATAAAAGAAATGATTGGTTCAAGAGGATTCAAAAAGTAATTTCATGTATTTATATTCCGAATAAAAACTTAAAAGCTGCTCCACCACTTTTTATGACAAAGTGTTTAAAAATGGTAGAAATGGAATTTTACCCTTAGACCCATCACCACGTTTGAAATATCAAATCTCAATTCCTCGTCTCTCTAAAGTCCAACATGGAATTGAAAAAAGAAAAAGAAAAATTATTTTAACCATTGGATGATTGGGTCTATTGCTTTGAGTAAGGGCGTCCATTTTCAGTTCAAGCAGGTTGGACCGTTGGACTAATGAAGAGGAACATGAAACGAACCTCTATTGATTTGAGTTTTTGCCAAATCGGTAAAAAATTGAATTGGACCAGATCAAACGAATTGAAACCGTAAAAAACCTTATAACAACTTTAAAAAAATTACTAAAATAGAACGTATTACCTACACGAGGCCATTAAGTCAACTCAATAAAAACCAAACCGGTCTGAATTGAAATTAACCTTTGATTTCAGTTTGGCCTAATACTAGATAAAATCTAGATAAAAGTGACCAAAATCAGAAATGGTTCGAATCAATCACAAAAGCCTTATAATCAGTCATTTTGAAATAGCCTGTATAGGTATTACCATGGTCGATTTGGATCGAAATTGGCTTATTCAACCAATGATTTTAAACTCGAAATTGAGTTTCAAAACAATCCCTCTAGTGATTCCAATTCTAAATTGATCATTCTAGAATTGCCGGAGTTGGATAGTTCATGAACAATTCTAATCCAAATTGGCTAATACCATAATTTTAACTCAAAATCAAAGAGTAAATTGGTCCCTAATGATTTCAGTCTGGATCAAATCCGAATCAATCACAAAAATGCTAAAATTGACACTAAATTCTAAAAACAAACAACCCAATCCCAAAAATCCTAGATATGCCATTCTATAATGATCGGAATTGGGATTGATTCAAACTAGCCAAATCAACTAGGGATTTTAAACTTGGAATTGGAGATCGAACTGATCATGGTTTCAAGTATCGATTTGGGATCGATCATATCGGCTGAGACCGATCCTCGATCCGGATCAATTATCCGGATTGTTTCAAGGGTAAAATAGGTAAAAAGTAGTAGCTTTTATAAAAATCAAGGGTAAAATAGATTGATACCCACTGATCCCATCCGATCCGGATCGGTATTGAATCGGCATCGATAGAGACCGATACTGATACCGTCCCCTACATCCTTGGAACTGATTCCTATAAATTTTAATCCTATCGAATCAAAATCGGACCGAAAATAACCCTATAATCGCCCTCAAATCTTAAGACCCATCCTAGAAACCTTATAATCGATTTTAAACACGGAATTTGAGATTAAATCAGTAGCTGCCACTATCAATCCAAATCCAAAACAAATTGGAATTGACTAGAATCAATACCAAAACCCTTAGAATCAACCTAAAATATATATTATAATTACAAAATTTCACATGTCATCATTATAGTAGTATCAAGCCTACGATATTACTGTACGAAAAAAAAAAAAGCCTACAATATTGCCATTTGTCATCTTCCTGGATTTTTACTTTCTTGAAAACACTAGCATATTTAATACAATTGATTTCTTTGAAGAGGGAGAGAGAGAGACATGATTAGAACTGTCTTACTGACCTCAACTCTAATGCACAACAATAGAAATTATTGCAATATAATTGATACATGAATTTCTGGGAAGAGGTTTTGTTTTCTAAACTTCAAAAAAGAAAAATAAAGTCCACCAAAAGTTTTAAACCCTAAAACCCAGAAAAGCATTGGACATCCCGAAAAGAAAGAGAGCCTTTACCTGACTCACTGGAGATGATCTCGCTAAACTTTATGCCATAAAAACCAGCAAAGGTAACATAAAGACTTGCGAGGAGTAAGACAATCAGTTGAGGCGAGAGGTTGTTCGGGCTGTTTGGGAAGAGTGCATTCATTCTCAAAAATACCCCTCGTTTTGTTGTTTAAATCAAAGTAACGATTCAAAAAGTTGAGGTTGAATTTACTTTTTTGACCTTAAAAGCAATCACAAAATAACAAAATAATGGGGACACAATAATTTAAGTTACAAGGTTTTTGTAACCGGGTCGGTTACATTTAGACATACCCATTATCAAATACATAATGTATAGTAAGTTGATTCCTGACTGAACACATATGAAATGAATAACCAGAATTTAGAATCCAAGCTATGGTTTATGTATATAATGATGTAGTTAGACAAATATCTCCATCACTCCAAAACCCATATGTAATAATAGGATTATATAACTTAATTTCATTTGCCTTTGTGTCCTTCTCTTTACTATTTTAATCCGGTTAAGCATGTGTATTTTTCATTTTCAAGTGTAGTTAATTATGGTGTTGTACCCTGTTAAGATCGGATATAGAAGAATTTTTTAAAATAATTTGAAAGTAATATTTCATTATTACGTTATCAAAAGATGTTATTATCATGCATCCCAAAAAGGGGTCTTCCCTCCCATCCTTCCTGGAATTAAATTGTGATGCTTTGTGGCTTATTGATAAGCAAGTGGGGGCATAAGAGTAGTCATCCAGAACCATAAGGGCTCTCTTGTGTTTGCCAAATCTGAGACTCGCTCCTTTGAAGATGTACAGTTTCGGGAGGCCTTCGCAATCCGTAATGGACTTCTTGAGGCAATATCACTGTGTGTGGAACTGTGGATCACCTAGATGTTGAATTAGATGGTGCAGACATTATCAGGTATCTCAAGGACCACACCAGAATAGCCACCCTCAATGTTCAAACTATCCTCTTGGATATCTGGCACATCTTATCCTACTTTTGGCCTTGTAGTTTCTTTTTCATTCCTAGGAGTCAGCTATGTCTATACCGTGTACGACAATTTGGCTGTCATCTACTCCATAGTTTTGGGAGCCCCATTTCTTCCCCTCCATATGTGCTTCACAGTTTAATCAATAACACTTCTTGTTACAAAATAAAAATAAAAGGTGTCATTATTATGCATATTTTTTAATACACGTGTTAAATGACACTACTACCCTTATTGCGAAATTTTGTGTATAATTACAAAAGGAAAAAAAAAAAAAGTAAAGCTACAACTTATGTAACACGTTGAGAGGTGTCAAAAAGAAATCCCTTGTATATGAGAGAATCTCCTCAAGATGGCATAAATTTCTGCCATGTGGTAATTCTGTTTGGTTCAAAATTTGTTCACCAACTGCCTGGCTGCCTACCATTGAGCTAAAAGATCATCCCAATGAAGGTATAGTCCTTAAAAAATACTTCAAATTTTAACTTTGGTAGCTTTGATTCAATCATAGTGTAAATGGGGACAGACAAACAGAGGATCGGGAATTACCTCAATGACGTTTTCCATGCAGCGAAATGAATCTGGTTGCACTACGGTCGATCTGGACGAACAACGAAAAACAAAGAATTGCGACAATCTCACTAGGTAAAATTCCACCTTCCAAATCCAAGGATTGCAATGGAGATCCTTGGAGACATGGACAAAAGAGAATAGGGAGAAAGAGAGCTCTTGAGATTAAGTCAGAAGCTTAATTAGGTTTGTGGTCAAAACTATCTTATTTATAGAGAATTGGCTAGCTAGGGTTCCTAATTCTAATAGGTCTATGATTACTCTAAGTGGGTGATCCACAAAAAAACCGGGTCAGGACCTAGTCCAACCCAAATTAATGAACACATAGAAATATATAAGTGAAAAACATGAGCCATACAGATAAAATGGAACCACAAATTTGAAATGCCGCTAAGCCACAAGGTTGTATAACACATCCTCCACCAAAATCCACTCTCCAATCCAAAATGGTGGATATCATTAATGATGCCAAATGCAATTGTCCAGCCAAACAAGTCACCAGTTAAGGTCACAAGGACTTAATACTGAGCACCAAACTCCAACAACCTTCCCTTCCTAGGCCTCTCAGTTTTGAAGCTTTCTTGGTTCAGGAACCCTCCTTTCATGACTTTGTCGCCCAAGCTTGGACCGTTCAAGCCTATTTTACCTTCCTTACTCAATTACTTTGTTGGCTATAAGGGACTTCGACCATACCATCCAAGTTATGGGTAAAGGCACCTTCCATCCTTCGATGACAAGGGTAGTGGATAAGGCTGTCCCGACTAATTGTTGCTTTGATTCGTTACAGAACAGCTCAAAATGTACCTCTTTCTATTATGATAGGGGGATATGGTAGAGAGCAAGAACATGCATGGTCGGTTGAACGGCTAGAAGTCGGCCAACTATCTTCCATTATAAATCGTTGATATTGATGAGATTGATAAAATGAATCCCCGACCACAATGAATCAATTCCCACCTCCCCGACCTAGACAAATCAAATCTGCCAGCCCTCCTTTCTTTTGCTTGGAACACCCCTATTGATTCAAAGACTAAGGGCTCCGGGGGGGATAATTTGGAAATAAAGCCCCCTAGTGCGATAGTGCCCTAAGGTGTTGGGTTAAGTCTCACAACGAGCACAACCCTATTTTTGCCATGAGTTTGAACCTTGAAAAGATTGTCGTCGATAAACCACAGAAAGGTAAAGATGACGTCTAAGTCATCAAACAACGGTGAACTGTGGTGTGCAAAAAACCCATGCAATATTAAGAGGTTATTTCCTCAAATTATTAAAATAAGTTTCCATGACTTACAAGAACTACATTCTCTGCATATGAAAAGATGTCTGAAGGAGTTTCTTATTTCCCATATCGATAATACACAAGAATATCTGTTTATTGTGTATTGATAATACACAAAGCTCCTAAAAAATCTTCCTTGGTTTCTGCATTCGAAAGTAAGTGAGCTGTCAAGAGAGGGGGGTGTGAGGGTTAGGTGCTGCCCTACTTGTAAGTCATTACCTCTAATGATGGGAGGTCCTTACCATACCCTATAGGGTATTGTAGGGCATTGGGGTTTTTTATTTTATTATTGTAGGGCATTGTTGGGCATTGGGGTTGATTAGATGGAATTAGTGTACGGGTTATACCTCCACCTATAACATATATATTTATGATGTATATAACCATCCCTATCTAAATAGGGAAGCAGAAAGACTCTCCTACATGTTTAAAACGATAGAAAACTAAATGAAGGGTCTGGTAAGGCAGGTAAAAGAGTACCATTTGAGAGCCCTATTACCCGAACCTAGACTAACCGGTTCAATTCAGTTCATATTGTAATGGATAGAAACCAAGATTGAACTGATCATTAATCAATTTCAAATTCCAAAATCAAAACCGATTCAATTTCAGTCAATCAGTTTGTAATTGGTTTCAATTTATCACTCTTTTTTTTTGGTTGCTTATTATATGGTTGTATTAGGATATATATGTGGATTGAATAATTCAAATTCGGATCCAGATACCCTCTAATCGGATACTGATACCCCTAAACGAATAAGGATACAAATCGAATTCAGATTTTCGATCATCTATTTACATCCCTATATAAGACTAAAGGTCTTTATAGGACATTCATAGATGTTTCATGACTTGGTTGGGAGAAAAAGTTATGTACAGTTCATGAACCAACTTAACAAAATCACAATTATATATGCACAGGATAAATCTACACATGGGAATCCAAATAAAATCACATGCCCTGCCAATTATCATAAATAAAAATCGGCCAAGGCAATACATATCAAATAAAGAATGAAATTTCTGTCTATTAAGAGCTACAAAAGTATAAACTCAACAAAAAGGCAGATATGAACAAGGAAAGCCACAAGGCTGGTTGGTATTAGCACATGGCGTACATTTACAGACAAAGAACTGCTCACACTCAGCTGTCCTGCATTAACAAATTCACCCTTTCCAGAAGTCTCCGAGACATTTACAGACAGAGAACCTGAGAAGTACAAGTTCAAAAGGAAGGAAAGGGATTCTTAATGATGACCCATAATCATTGAAGAAACATTATAGAAAGACTCATGCAAGGATTTGTGAAACTTACAGTCATAATCAGTCCATCCAATCCGTTGATTCACCAGATCATAAACGAATATCTTATCTCTTAGAGCAAGGTCTGCAGGAAAGGGAGTAAGGTGAAGAAAGAAATCCAATATTATTATTTTCTCATCATGCTTATCAGCTTGCCTTTTTAAACATATCATTCATTAATCATAACAAATTAGCACACATGGGAACAAGAAATGATACTGCTTTGCCATAACTGCACTTTCACTAATCTCCTCTTCTGAATACAAGAATAATGTTCCCATACTAAATAATTCTTCACGATGAAAAGTACGAAAGAGTAAGAAAAATATTCATCGGAAAAGTCACATTCAAGAATAGTAGCAGACGAAAAAAAAAAAACCATTAAAAGGGTCCTTTTAGGCTTCACTATGCATAGTTGCCACGTGGGTCCACCCATGCACTGCCATGTGGTAGATGGTGAAGCATAGCACCTCTAAACACAGTGGAGTGCAGTTTTTCCATAAGGTCCTAGGCTTCACAATGCATATTCCATATGACAGAGTGCGCAGTGTAGTTTTTTCCCAAAATGTGTTTTATAATCTTGACAAATTAAAAGAAACTTCATATATGCATGCAGTTGATATCTGCTGAGGCATGCAAAACTACTAATTTAAACCCCAATGTGTCTGAGTAAGCTCCTGGAGCTTGACTAATGACAGTGCATGTTATATATTTTGATTTGTTTGCCACAGAGATGATCAAGAACTCCCAGTTACTGCATTGAAAGTGATATTGAAAGAACAATTTCATGAATAAAGATCCACGTATAAGTAAAACTAAACATACTTCGTAGCTGGAAAACAACACCAAGTATCAGAACTTGTTCAAAAATATATCTGTTCTAATTAAGGTCTTGTTGAGCATTCTTTTGTCTCTTCACTGTTGAAGAAAGTTCACACATCGAAAATGGCTAAAAGGGAGGGGGTTCTAGTCTGTTGGTGTCAGGTATTTGGGATCCATATCCATCAGACATTCCAACATCTATAAATCGACTTTCGTTTGTCTTTTGTGTTCTTGTGCTTCGTTCTTAGAGCTTGTTTCCCATAATCTACCTCATTTCCTGTTCAATTGCAAGCCATGATCTCAGAATATAGCTCTTTGGCAATTCTTTTGCTTCCTATATGCAACATATACACTAAGGCAAAACCTTGCAAACGAACTAGCCTAACAAGTGCCTCAAGATGCCAGGTAAGTAGCACCTACACCAATTCTACAATAAATCTCCAAGTATATTCTCTGAACAGTCACAAGTGATCAATTTATCCACAATAAGGTTTAACTGTTTAGAAGAACCAAACTCATCCGAATAATGAACTTTTGCGACCAAGTATCTTCAACTGCTTAATGGGAAATTTGATATTATACCTCAAAAATTCTACCAGATACATAGATAAATCACTTGCAGGCATGCTTCATACATTGTGCATGAATAAGAAAGGAATCCCAAATTTCTCCTATTTTAAGTCTTCTAATTCAATTTTGCAGTATTTACTTAACACGTTCCAAAAGAGCATGCATTTCCCATGATATTAGATTGTTTAACCGAAGCACAGAAACTCACTCATTGATAGACCTGGAAGAGTGACAAAATGATTGACAAGCCATACATATTTACAAGATCTTTACAAATTAGATAATGATGTTCAGTTCTTCACTGAGACAGAAAGAAAAGTAAATAAATCCACGTAAAGATTTAAAGGATGAATTTGCATTGATAATGAATAATAACATATTCATAGGATCAGACCTTGAAATTGTGTGTCTGACATGGTAACAGGAAAACTAGTCTACAATTGTATTTACATTTCTAAAGTATGTCAGTTCATGAAGTGTGCAATATAAAACTACCGCAAATAAACGAGTCAATACACACAAAAAGTAACATAACTGATATCCAATTAATATAATGCAGTTGAAAAAGCTAATCCAAATGAAAAATTACATAAACGATACTTAATTTGTAGTCGCAAACAAGAGATGGACAATAAAGACATAAGTATCAGGCTGTCCCTGACACGCAAACACCATGGTGTCTGACCAGGCCAAATTTCAATGTCCTAGTGATATGGATGGTAATTGGTGTTCCAAAGTGAGTATAGTTGCATTCCATGCAAGCATAGGTGGTGCAAAAATGCTGCATTTTAAAATAAGAAATTAAATGATGAAAGCTTTCAGTCCAGGGTTCATACCTCCTAAAATTGTCATTGAGATATCTGATACTCTTTGGAAGCCAATGCACCACAATTCAGTACTATCCTGTGACAAGAAAGTTCATTGATGCCAATCAAGCCTTTTAAAATGGAATAACTATAATAACTGAAGATCTTACTCAGAAGTATCTAAAGATCAAAACAAGAAAAAAAGCAAGTTGAAATACTCACAACATAGCCCTCTTGCACAAGATATTCCACTGGTCTTAGAACCATAGTTGCACCACCTTCAAAGTTCAATGCAACCACAGGAAATATTTCTTCAACACTGAACCCAGAAGAATACATTCAAATGTTAGTATACCTAGTATGCTGTCTACACACCTAGGCAATAGCCTTAATGGTAGCCTAGGTAGTGACCAAGTGCACTTGATGGCCTTAATGTTTGCCCATATTCCTGGATGGTTCAGTACACTACAAAATATTTTTAACAGGGTAGGGGTGTAGGGGTTGGAAATTGAATATAAAGTGTTTGCTGGCATGCCTACACAAGTAGCCTTAGCTCAATCTATAAAGCAGGTGGCATAAACTAGATGTATTTAAAGGCACGTCTCTCAGACAAATGTTCAGGTTGTACACTGTTAAAAACCATGAATATAGTGTCATCTGTAGGCCCAGGATACTGCTTGGTTATGTCTCATAAGGAAGGTTTGACAGCACAGAAGTATCCTCTTTAACAATGACAATTTCATTGAGATGCTAGAAATAAAACCTGCTGGAGATGAGATAACACGGGGTTCCTTTGGAATATAAGCGATGGACTGATTGCGAAACAGTGTTACTTATCTGCAGAGCCAAGAGGAAAATGCACTTCAGAATATACTGGTAGATTATTTTTCTACCACATAAGAAAACTTATAGATCTTTTAGAGATGCCCAAGCTGGTGAGAAAAAACTCAGAAATGAACACTACATTTTCATAGCATTATCAGAGAGCCTATCAAAAGAGTGAGCTCACAATGGAATAAATTGAAGATCCAGGAAACTATTACCACTATAACTTACTGCACTGACAAAAGGATCGTAAGCTCCCCCTGCAAGGTATGCCAAAGTTGTTCCAGAATCAATTATTGTTCCTTGGTTGCTTGACGTTGCAAACACTGCTGGATCAATGGCCAGTATTTGCCCATTGACAGCAATGCTCCGCAAATTCACATTATAATGAGGCCTGAAAGTTCAGAGCAGAAAGCATTTGAGACTTGCTGCAAAAATCACTAGCCAAAATAGAATCAAACTTGTGCCATTATCAGCATTATATGCTTCATATCTTAACTTCATGTAAATAAACAAGAATAAGACTCCAGTAAGAACAACCCCAACCCCCTCAAAAACAAAAAAACAAAAAAAAACTATTCAAAACTGCCAAGGTTGTAATGTACACATAATGGTTGTCATCCAAGCAAGAATGCCTCGTACATACTCAGAAGGCACAACGATGTGGTTGAACATAAGTTCTAAAGTAAATAACATATATTTTTTTCTGACAAAGGAGGAAGTACAATAACAAGCAGGAAAAAAAAAAACATATTTTAGCTCAGACTGCTAACAAAGTGAAACTCCCAGCATATGCCCCCCACACCACCCCCCCACCCCCCCCCCAAAAAAAAAAAAAAAATCCCAATAAAAAACTTGTTGGAGAAATTAGAGAGCATTTTCTGCCGAGGGTTTTGCAGAAAAACTTGCCTCCCACTGATATAGTGAAAGCCCCAAAGCATTGTTACTTGAATCCCTGAGAGATATGACAAAGAAAATTGCATGACCACATGCTAAAAGATTGAGGATAAACTGAGTAAAAGCAATGTGCCTTCTAAAGACACTATGCCTCATGCCTTGACACTTAAAATTCTTCAATATAGAGGCTTTATAACGTTATCTGCCACATGCTTCCATTTCCTTAGTTTCTTTCTACTACTATGTGCAACAATACCAGCATACAAAAGAATCCCAAAAAATTTTCCTTGATTTTTTGTTGGAAGGATTTTCCGCATTCATCTTGGAAGCAATATGCACATTTCGCAGAGTTTCATTTACAGGACTAGTTATGAAATAATGCTGATTTAGTTAAATATTTCCACGTTTCTGACCAAGTTCCATATAGAAAGGAATTTAGCTCAGGTTTAAATTGATATATTTTTAATGATGACCGTGATCTCCATTTAGCTGAGATTCTCCTGTCTTGTGGGCTGGGCCTCTTTCCTCTTACTCTCACCAGTATACTCTCATCTTTTCACCTCCCGCCTCCCCTATTCGCTGTTCTCCCCCCCCCCTCTTTTCTCTATTGTGTTTTGTACGGATCCATGTAGCCAACCCCTTTAAGTTAGGATAAGGCTGAGTTTGTTGTTGTTGTTAATGACGACCGTAATCATCCTTTCCCTTGTTAATTTATAACATAAATTAATATTCCACATACAATCCTCTTCCTAGATAAAACAATGCAATAAAACAAAGTCATGATTCAAAATATTAATGTCTCCAGTCCCACCACCCAAACATGACAATATGCGAAAACAAAGTCCAACGAAACAAGTAGATTTCCACAAAAGGGTCCAAAACAGCCACTATTTGAACCCACAAACCCAAGTCCCAACAGATCAGGATTACAACGGAGGAAAAAAAAAAAAAAAGATTTGTAAAATCAAACACCAAGAAACACGAATAATAAAGAGACAATAGATTCGTACAACATAGAGATTTAACGAGGTTCACACACCAGGGTGGTGTGCTACGTCCTCGGGCGAAGAAGAAGATGATTCACTATGCAGAAGAGAAATTACACCCTAACAGCGGCGAGGAAAAACTCGCCCTGAAACCCTAGCTGCGTGAAAACCCTGGAATACGATGACTTTCTCAACAAGCAACAGTACATTATATATACTCCAAAATCGTGGGTCGATCCAGTCGAACCACACCCCCATACGAGATCAGTGATGGGCTCCGAGCTTGGGTCTATCGGCCCAACCCCTCTGCTTCCATCACAGATCTCAGAAAAATTCCCATTCAGGTCGCCACCAAAATATGTCGGATCGGGTTAATCTTCAAAACGGGTCAAGAATTCGAGACAAACTTAACAAGATTTAACATCAGAACCCATTGGAAAAATTTTGAGACACTAAACTACCACAACACAACAGCATCTTCCAAAGCATTGGGAACCAATGTTTTGTTCAAGAAACTTTTTGGAACTTCCAGAAGGGAGCTTTCCTCTGCCTCGTCAGAACCACTAACTACCATATTCATGGTATGGAAGCTTCAGTTAATTCATCAAGTTTCAAAAAAAGTTAAGAGACCGACCTTGCCAATCACAGAAAACTTTGAAACAACATGTCTGCTCAAGTGAAATTAAGACCAATTCGAATCAAACCCCATATACCTAGATTTTAACACCAACAAGATGATGGCTTCGGAGGAATCCCTGAAAAGAGAATTCCTGTCCTTCCTCTCTTCACCCACCAGCCTAATAAACCAAACAATCACCCATAAGATGCAAAATCTCAAGGAAAATGGTTCAATGGTCAAGTTTCCCAATATAGCTGGCCATCAGGCAACGCCAAACTTGGATTGGTGGCTGCTCGAATATTTCTTAGTGTCATTCTCCAGCTAAAATCCACTACCATAAGTGCAAACACCTCACACAGGCCCTGGGAACATTGGGAACTTTCCCTTCCCAGATGTGGCTGCTTGAATATTTCCTAAAACTCAAAAAGGACTCCGATTCCTAACCTCCTAGAGAACCAGACAGTCAAACAAACCACCCAAACCTAATATTAAAATGCAAAAAACCAAAAGATAAAAACTAATAAATTACACAAAATCAAATAAGTAAGAAAATCCCATGAACCGCCTACATCCGCTCCTGCCACTCAAGTGGCTTTATACCATGCCATACCTTTTTCCATTCTAATTACACTATAGCATCAAAAACTTACAAGTACTTCACATAACAAACTAGAATCCCCTAACATCTCCGGAAAAAAAATTTTTAATTGTAAAAATCAAGACAAATCCACCTAGTTCTTTCTTTAGTTTCAAGAACTCTGCTTACCATAAAAAATTCAGCTTTTCCCCTTCAGTCCTTGACCACATTTTACAGCTTCATGGCACTTGGAATAAATTATACAGTTGGAAAGAACCTCCAGATTACTTGGTTTTGTACCAGATATCCTTGGAAAAATGGAAGGCAAGAAAGGAGAATCATGGTGTTTCAAGAATATTAGGGTTACAAATATAAGCAAGTTATTTCTTATTTCTTTCATCTGTTGACCGATCACCAATCAGGGAAAAGAAAAAATAAAATAAGAAGTATCATATATGAACTGTTTCCCGAGGTTATCTTGCATTTTCTTTCTCAATCAACAACAATTGGTACCCCCAAAAAACATTTGGTTTATCAATATCAATTGTACCTCCTATTCATTCAAAATGGTCAAAATGTTGCTCAAGATACTGAATCTGATAGCCTTTTTTTTTCTCTGTGGAAAGTTATTGTGTTATTTCAAAACATTTGGAGGTTCTTGTTTCTTCAGTTCATATGGAAATATACATCCAAAAAAAAAGTCAATAGGATAATAATTTCGGGCGGCATCCCACCTCCCAGACAACCCCCTTCCCCAACCCCAATGTAGTTTCTCCTTAAATTGACATAAACCATAAGAATCAAAGTCAGGCATATATAACTTTGAACATATTGATGCTGGGAAGACTGGTCAATCATCAAGAATTACATTCATGCTGTACTAAAAGGTAGCTTATCGCATTCAATGCTGTCACAGAAGCATGATTCAAAATAGGGTTAACAAGCACAAATCTATCCAATAAAAAATAACCTATTTTACAAGGATTAGAAAAATTCAGAAGAGAATATCAAACTGCAAGAAGAACAATTCTGTGTGAAGGAAGAAGACATACTGTGATGGAACAAGTGGAGTATATACGATATTAGGTGCCACAATCTCACCAAGAACCCATATGCCCCCTCCAGTGCTCGATCCAGACAAGCAATGGGAGAAAATTTTTGGTGCAATTCCTCGTGAAGACAGTTGTGAAATGACAGAAAATCTAGATTTCCCAAACCCAAATATCCCATCAACTGCTCTATCTGTCTTGGTCAGGTCCGCAGTCTGGTGGTTACTACATCTGTTTTAAATATCCACATCCAATTTTGTAAGTTCAAACAAACACAGAGAGAAAGGATTTGGTGAAGTGTGTGCCTGTGTGGGGACCTATGCAGTCAGGAAAAGCTCACCCAAAAACAATGCCAGTAGAGGAATTTGCAACAGCAGACTGCAGAACCATGTCAAAATAAAACATGTCTGCCACATAATAACCCGACGTTCCACTGCCATCACCGTACTGGAATGAGTAACTGCAGTGAAGGCCACCAGAAGAGCAGTCAGCTGCTGCCTGTTCCTGAATCGCTATGGAGCATGTATCAGAAGAACAAGATACCGCCGAAGCTGTGGTAGAAGAGGCAGGGTCAAATGAATTGAGCTGGATCTGTACAGGCACAATTCCTTCATCAATATTTTCTTCCCTTGTAACTACATACTCTGGATGAAAAAAAAAATTAACAGAAACAGGAAGAATAAGGGAGAAATAGAATATTTTACATTGAGTCCGCTGGATGTTGGGCAACCATCGCAGGGATTGCAAGCAACCCACAATATGTCACTTCCAGTATCAAGCTGCACATAGAATTCCTTCGGAGGAGACCCCAATTTCACTGTTGTAAAATAAAGACTAAACAAGAACAAGAATCCAATAGGAAGAGAATATATTGTCAAAAACTGATGAAAAGGGATAGAAAAAGGAAGAAAAAGAAGAAACAACATGCCATTTTTTGGGGGGTGGAGGTTTGGAGGTGGGAGATCCCAAGCTCCAACAAGAAAATCAAAGAACGATTAAATACCAAGTAGACATCTATTTATAAAATAAACCAATGAAGAACATCAACACCTTCAATCTCAAAGCCCATAGACGAAAAAAAGTAGTAGTGAAGAAGCAAACAAGACCAAAACCTCATTCCCCATTCCACCCCGAAAAGAGAAATGTAAGCTAGAAAGAGTGAGACTGAGAGGGGCTGAACAAGATTAAATCGAAATTCAATAACAGTAATCGAAAACTAAAGGCAGTCTAACCAGAAAACGAGTAGAAATTATCATGCCCCAAAGCTAACCAGAAACAATTAAATAAATTAAAGCAAAAAATAAGTAAATAAATAAAAGGAATTACCCGACAGTCATGGGATTATAGGTGCCAGCGACGGAAAAATCGATAACCCCGCCGACACTCTGCAAGATTCGGCGATGCCTTGCCCTGTCACGAGCTCGAAGCTCCGCTAAATCGATTCTGTGTTTCACAGGAAAAGCTCGTTCAAGGTTCAAAATCACTGGTAAGCTACAGAACACCAAAGCCGCCGGAAAGAACAGGGCACCCAGAGCCAAGATCAGGAACCCAGCGCGAAGAAACTGCGGCATTTCTTTGCTTCTGATCCCCTCTCCCTCACTCTCCCGACAACCCCACCTGTAATTAATCAAACGAAACCAAAAAATTCAGAGACGAAGATCCATGTCCGTGTCTTTCTGCATCTTTGAAGCACATAAATACGAAGACTACAGAGTCAACTGAGAAGACGAAGCGCAACTGCAGAACCCAGAGAGAGAAAGAGCTCTTCGACGATAACGAGCGATAAACACTAATGGAAGTTCCAAAATTGGATTACGTTTTGTATAAATTTTAGCCGTTTCAATCTCTCTCTCTCTCTCTCTCTCTCTCTCTCTCTCTCTCTCCCTCTCTCTCCTTTCTTTTTGATTCATTGAATAGACTATAATACGTTCCTCATTCGTTCTAAATTTCTAAACTAAATTCATGTGCGTAATACGCACGCCTTCTTTTTTTTGGTTTAAAGTCCCTCACTCGCTCTTAAATCCCAGTGGCTTAAGGCCAATACTTGGTTGGACCCACTCTAGCTTCAGGGAGTGGGGACAATCCAAGGCCGATACCAGATTAAGAATCCGGTGGTACATGTGGTCGTACATCTTAATATATAATCCTTAAATATATATATATCTGGACCATTGAACATGTGGGCCCTGTCTCACAATCCTTTAATCAAGGGAGACTAAATTTAGGACCAAACCCAACGGTCAAATTAGACCCACTAAGGTGGCCCACAGTAATAAAGACGGTGTTTACACGACAAAATCTCATCCAGTAGATCGGGATCGTGTCCTGCTTCCTGATATCATCATAGCTTCTCGGCTGGCTCACGTGCTACTTTTAGCGTCAGTTTACCAATCACTTCAAAACTCTGTAATTACCAACCGACAAAAGACAATCTGAGGAGAAGAGATCATCCGATGGCCTCGCGGCCCTAGCCTATGGGTGTGTTATATGTTTGGACATGAGATTCAATAAGAATCATTGGGTTCGAATCTAATAGGGTACACATTCTATTATTCATATTAGGCAGGTGCGGTGAATATTGAACAGCTGAAAGTATTTGGGCATGTATTTCAAAAAACTCCCAACCACCTGATGTCGCTGTAACGATACAGCAATCGTAAACAATTTTCACTCAACCCTATAAATAGATTTACAAGATGAAAGAATCCAAGATTATACTGATTTATATTAAATATTTTTTCAAACTGATGTAGGATGATATGAAATTATAACATACAATCACACTTTTGAACCATCAAGCATGATAACCCACTATGGATCAAATAATCATTTTCTAAGTAGCTTAACTTTCTTTAGTGTTTATTTTTGGAAGTAGGTACGATTTTTCTAGTGGTTTCACTCTACATCGAATCACCTTATTATTTGAGAATTAGGTCAAAAATCAATAACTTTGATACCATTAATACAATTTGAAAGAACTCAATTCCATAAATCTAAAGAATTCAAACCCATATTAACAGCTAAGCTATATTGTCAATTTTGTCAAACTCTACGAAAGCCGTATTGTCAATTTCATCAGACCCTTGGAATAGGATAAAAGTGGGGATTTCCAAACTAAAGCTTTCCTTCTGCAGGGTTTTCAATTACATCAGCCGATGAATATGGAAGATTCCAATCCAGTGGCTGTTAACCTTTCAGGTTATTTTACACTTTAAAATCTAAAATTAAAAGAGGAAAGTTAGAAAAAAGAAAAGCGGTAAAACGAATGATTGAGCAACGTGAAAAGGGAAAGCATGACTCGGGGCGGTGGCATTTTGGGTCCGTTACTGTCGTAACCTTTTGCATACAAACCTAATGAGACTAATGTAACCCTAACTTTTATGCAAATTGACAGCTCTTGAAACTGACGTAGCCACATTTGGTCATGGGTAGATCAGTCATTTGGATAATAGTTGCCACGTTGGACTTGATTTGCCACATGAACAGTTTCTTACTTTCTTTGACTTGACGCCGCACAAAAATTGAAAAGTGGGGCCGTACTCTGTAGTTGGTAGTGCTGTACCCATTTTGCGTAGCGCACTGACGTTCATGCTTATTTTAGCATTCTCCACCTCAACTAAAAGGTGTGTCTTACGTTACCCATCACTCATCACCCTAGAAGTTAATTTTTCCATCCTCCCTCCGGCACTTTTCCTTTCATTCAAAATCTCTGGCTTTGAACTCTGAAAAAACAAAAAAGGTGGTTTGGAAGGAAGGAAAGTCCATTCTTCAGGACCAACTTTTTCTCTCCATCTTCAAAGCTGAATGTCACCTGAAAACAACTTTCCGTTTCTTTCGGTTCAGCTGTTTGCCTAATAAGTTTTCTAAATGGATTTTCCGAGTCACCACTGACCAACCAGGAAAACAGGAGGAACCGGTGACATAGTAGAATAGAAAGCCCAGGAATTATATAAAATTTTCATGGCGCTTTGCACTTTTAAAGGTGTTAAGAATGGGGCCTATGATTCATCATTGAGTGGTTTCTGGATCAGAATTCTCAAAACCCAAACATTAGTTTCATGTTTTATGTTCCGCAGTTGAGAGGCTATGCTCAGACACAGAACTGAATGAAATGACCACTTTACTTTCTATAAAAGTTGGAAACGTCCACCCGATGTTTTCAGATGCACTCCCATTACTGCATGCTGGAGCAGCCCTTGTACTTTCAGACAAAAAACATGCTCCCATTTTTTTGGGCAAGTGTTTTCTGTCTGAAAGCACACCCTTGGGCCAAAACCCTAGGGGTGTGTGAAATAACCATTGTGCCCCTAGTTGATGCCTACCCGCTTGTTCTCATTGATCGAGATGCTAGCACAGGGGCCACATTCCCAATCGGAAAGCATTTCTCCCATGTTTCTTTTTTCAATTTTTTCCTTATTTTTTCTTGACCTAATCCTATGTCCGATTACATGTCTTTACCTTGCCCAATTTTATTACGCTATTAGTCCTAAACTTTTAGATTTGGTTTGGAAACCAAGAAAAGAAACAACTTAAGAAAAAAAAAAAACTTAAAAACAATATTAATCATGAACACATTAATGATAAATTAATATGTTTGTCTCTCATCTAATCAATTCAACTATGTGGTTCTGTTCTGACTTAATGTTTACCCCTAGAAAAACATGGCTGCGTTTAAACGTAGATATTGCATATGGGTAGTATTCTCCTTCTCCTTTTGAATTATAACTTTACATGCTTGATTTGAAAACCTTCCACCTATCTCTCGAAATAATAAATTAACTCCAACAAAAAGCAAACAATTCTTATTAGAATCCAAATTCAAGATTTTCAAACCTTATTTCTACCATCCATGCCAATAATCTCTCTTCGAATTTAACGGATTACAAGTAATTGTATTCATGGTTCAACCATTCTTTTTCTTGAATGATACACAATTTCTCATTGCCCCAAAACATAGTCTTTTAGCTTCTTATATGTTTGGGGGGGGGGGGATCAAGGAGTTCATTGAGTAAAGAACAATTTTCTCCAAATTTGAGTAAGGAACAATATACATGACTAGGGCACACAAGAAATGCCCAAGCTACCTACTACTTCTGACCTTTCTTGTAAGAGAGGCCTTGATTTCATCCACACAAAGCCTGTTCTCCTCCCCAAAGGAAGGAAATGTGAATAAACTGATAGGCAACTTGCTTGATTTATTTAAAACCCTAATTTAATATACCTAAGTTTCTAATCAGCTTTCCGTGGTCATTCTTGATGTCTAGAGAAATTAGGTCCATGATTTTATTGGAGGGGGGGTGGTCATGGATCATGTTATTGACTTGTTGGACACCTGTGTGAATAGCTTTACATTTATGCATCAAAAAGTCAATTACCTTAATTTCAATTTTTAACCTTTTCATTCCTTTCATCATTGCCATGTAATAATTTCAACCCAAAAAAAATAAAATAATAATAATGCTATGTAATATAAATTAAGGGAAAATAGAATCTTGTGCTATTCTAGTGTTTTATATGCCCTGATATAGGTGAAAGTGAAAAGATCATGTTACCCCTGTCTCGTGCATTAAAGATGTTTCTATATGTGTCTTCATTGGTCATGCATGCTGGTGTTTCCTACCCTTGACTAGTAAGGTTCTTTCTCCTTATAAATTATTATAAAAAGACTATCATTTCAAAATTAAGAGGTCATAAGTTTAACTCTCCTTAGGGCCTAGCTATCAATATACCAATATATCAATATATATATATATATAAGGGCAAATATAAAACTTTTGAACCAAGTTTTCCTCCGTCAACGTGTTGAGGTTCAACATGTCATATCCTAGGGTTAACAAACCCCTATATTTTCTAAAAATAAATAAATATACCCCTTAGATGCATTTAAAGCACCCATGGTGAATGGAAATTGGGTGTAGAAAAATTTGGTCTTAGAAAAAAAGGAATATAAAAGACATAATAAAACAAAAATCATAACTACAAAATGATTTTTTTGGGTCCATCTCGAACTTCTTTCCTATCAATTTCTCTAGTATACCACAATATTGTTTTACTCCTAATTTTTTTTCTTCATATTTTTAATTTAAAAAAAAAAAAAGAAAAGAGAAAAAAGGAAGAGATTAGGTGAGCCACCTAAAACTAGCAACTCAACTAGGGATGTTACCGGGTGAGGTTGGTTTTGGTTAGGCCTGATCAGACTTCCCCCCTTTAGGATTTTGCACCGTGACTGACTTGTTTATGTAATCGATCCTTTTATGTTAGGCATGAGCCCATTTTTTTCTCTATGCACACCTATCTTTTTCCCAAAAAAATAATAATAATAATAAAATTTTAAAAAGGATAAAATTATTAAATTTGACAGCTGTGGGATTTGAACCCACGCCCTTTCGGACCAGAGCCTAAATCTGGCGCCTTAGACCACTCGGCCAAACTGTCACTGTTGTGAAATGTTTGATGTTATTTTAAAAAATCACATATTCTCAAGTCTCACCAATTCCTTCCTCTCTTGCTTCCGTAACTTATTTTATAAGCACTTTATAAAAAAAAAAACTTATTTTTATTAGTTCCCCGTTTTTCTTTAGTAGCTTTTGTTTGAAATATTATTCACTTACATTTTGTACGAATAGTGGGAAAGTGAGTAGGATGGAGCCGTGGAGAAGTCATATAACAGTTTCATTTGATGGGAAGTTAGGTGCTATAGTTGGGTGGAGAGAATTTACCCGAGCATCATAAATAAATTTTGAGCTTTTAGAGTATGAAAATCCAGCAGCCACTCTTACAAAGCTATAGCTATCTCAAGTCTCAACGGCGTCGAGGAGTACTAAAATCAATTTGAAGCCTTAGTTGTGAATCACACTGAGGACTGAAGAATGTGGGTTGCATCAACAGGGACATCTTTTTTTTTTTTCGTTAGAAGGAAATTTTATTAAATGAAAGAAAAAATTACATCAAAACAAAAAGAAATTAGACAAGCAGAAATCCCTAGAGCAACTTTCACTCCCCACCTTCAGCATGGCCATCAGTAGAGAGAGCAAGCCACACTCTAGAAAAATCTATAATTGTGCCTGCCCAAAACATCATTCTCTAAATATTCTACTACATGTCTAAGAAAGGGCACCGAAAATTCTGAGGCTCCAGATTTGGAAGCCTTCTTAGCTAAGAAGTCTACAATCGGGTTAGCTTCGCGAAAGCAGTGGGATATCCTCCAAGGTATTGAGACTAAAAAGGGAAGAATAGATAACCATCTTTGGAGATGAACCACGGAATATGGTTTTTCTGGATTGCAGAGACAACTGCTGCCGAGTCTGATTCGATCCACAGACCTCTCCCCCCCCCCATATCTTTTGCCATGGTAATTCTTTCCATGACAGCCTCAAATTCGGCTTCATAGATCTGTTTGATGCCCAAAAAAATATTGAAAGAATCACACACCTGCCCTTCATTATTCTCAACTACTCCTCCTGCTCCTGCCCTGCTTGGATTCCCCAGAGAGCTCCCATCAACTTTCACCTTTAGCCAGTTTAGCGGAGATTTATACTAGTGCACCTCTAGAGGGGGAATGTATCTTTGAGGTTCCACCTTCAGACCCAGTTTTCTGCAGTATACAAAATCATTCTGATTTTTCACTTCCCCCTTCGACTTGCCTAAGAAAAAGCCCATCTCCTGGCGGTTGAGATTAAAAAAATTTGAGCTTCCTTCCTGAATTTATTTTCATGGCATCTTCTATTCCTTTCCCACCAAATATTAGCTACAATAATAGAAAATCCCATCATCCAGGGGGTTTCGAGATTTATACCTCTAACCTTGGACGTCCACCACTTCATCAAACTGTCCATTGATTGGTGTTGCTGCCATCTTATCTCCAAACAATCAAAAAATATGATCCAAACCAAGCTCGCGAACGAGCATTTGAGGAATATGTGGTCTATGCTTTCTTCGGCTTGATTACATAGAACACATTTGGAGGCAAGAGTGATTCCTTTCTTTCTAACATGCTCATCGTGGGAATTTTGCTATGAGCAAGTCGCCATCCCAGAGTAGAGTAGCGAGGGGGAAGGCCTTTCCACCAAACTAAAGATTTCCATGGTACCTTGATTGCAGTTCTTCTAATACCTTCCCAAGCCGAGGAAGTATTAAAGGACCCTAGAGGCAACAGAGACTAGCAACATATGTCATCTATCTCACTTGCAAGAATTTTGATTTTTTGTATTTTTTCAAAAATACTAAGCAACTTCACTGAGCTGACCTAAGGAAGGGACCATTTACAATCACAAATAAAATCCCTCACCTTTGCATTGAGGTTCAGATTTAGAACATTCAAAGGTTGAATTTCCTCAAGCACCGTCATGGGTCCCCACCATTTGTCCTTCCAGAAATTTGCTAGATTACCAGAGCCGATAATCCACCTTTCATTGTCTTCCACAAATCGCAAACCTTTTTAACACCCAAGGCTATGGAGGAAGAAAGGCTGCCTCTTCTAAATGTACCATCTTTCTTGACAAATCGAGCTCTAAGGAAAGAGCTAGCCATTGATTTCTCATGCTTGATTCTCCATGCCCGTTTACACAACATAGCCTCATTGGTGTCTCTAAGTCTTCTGATGCCTAAACCTCCTTCGTCCTTTGGCTTGCACAGGGAGTCCCACTTTACTGTAATTTTCTTTGCAGTATCAATCTCACCTGACTAAATGAAGTTCATCATCCACCTTTCCATAGTCACTAGAAGGGAGGATGGCCACCAGTAAATAGAAAAACTATGGTTAGGAATACCTGCAATAACCGATCTAACCAGCTCCGTCCTAACTGCCAAAGATAAGAGATTTCCTTTCCAACCCGCTAAATGCCCCTTCACTTTATCCATCACTGGAAGAAGAGCATCTTTCTTCCCTCTGCCCTTAAAAATCTCAACACCAAGGTATTTAGTCGGAAAGCTACAAAATTGAATACCAAGGGTATCAGCTTCATTTGTTTGCGAGCAGGGGCTATCCTTCCAAGGAAGAGCTTGCATTTTTCAAAGCTTATGCATTTACCTGAAAACTCTTGGCACTTCATCAGGAAGGCTTTTAGAGACCGAACATATCTCAATGAGGCGTTTAAGAATATGAATATATCATTAGCAAATAAGATGTGCTCTTGAGTGGCAACACCTCTAGGGCCCTGAATCTTCTTTAACTCCTTAGTCTAAACCATTCTCGACAAACCTCTAGAGAGCTTCTTCTGCTATAATAAACATCATAGGAGATATGGGATCTCCTTGTCTCAGACCGCGTTCCACCCCAAAGTAGCCCTAAGGACCACCATTCACCAGAATGAATATCTTAGTCGAAAGCAGGAACTGATGAAGCCAGTTGGTCCACTTATCAATCAAAGAGACCAAACTTTCTAAGAACCTGAAAAATAAAATTCTAGGATATGGTATCGTAAGCTTTCCGAATATCAATTTTGATGCCAAGCCCCCCACCTCTTGTCGCAGAGAACATTAAGTTTGCAAGCTCTGATGCAACACTTATGTTGTCATGAATTTGGCACGACTCAATTGATATCTTATGTTAAAAAAAAAAAAAAAAAAAAAAAAACAAACAAACAAACAAACTCGCTACTACATCTTCCTCTATTGTTATGTTGTAGAAATCAAATTAAGAAGTTGATACAGTCTCCCTCTATATGTGGATTATTATAGTATTGTTGTATAGATGAGTTCTTGTAGTCTCTGAGTTGGTGATTCGTTTTTACTACAACCAGCTACCACATCGTCTCTCTAGGTTCTATGACACAACCACTACTTCATCTTGTCTAAGTGCCACAGTAATTATGAAGGAGATGCTACCAAGCCTATCCCATTTCTTAGTCTACCACACAATTTGTATGGTTTGAGACTAAATCAAGTTTCCTTTGGAAAAGAAGAAAGAAAAAACTGGTGTTCATTAATTTTTTTTTCATTTAATTTCATTTAATTTAATTTTTTTGCCCTTCTAAGTCTTACATAACATTTTTTTTTTAAATGACAGTAAAATTTTTTATAATTGGTCATTTTCAATGTCACGTAAACCATCAATTTGTTCTACGTTTCTCCTTAGTTTTTCGATAAGTATCAGTTTCATGCTTTTCCATCAATTTGACCACTATTACAAATAGATGGCCAATCATCCAATAAAAATCATTATTTCAATAAATGAGTGAACGACATGTACATGAAATAATTTAGGCATTTGAGGGTCGAATAAAGTTGTAATAAAAAACATAATCAATGATTTCTTAATAGTTAGACAATGACCCTAGCTTTGAAAAGCGTATATGTAATATCCCAAACAAGAAAAAAATAAGGGATCAAGTTTTTCTTACACCCACGGTAAATAGATTCCCACATATAGTAATATCTCAAACAAGAAAAAAAGAGGACATATAGTCAATTCACCTTGCAACTCAAGAAAGCTCTATCCAAAAATAAGAAAAATACGTGCAAATGTAAGCGACACTAATACAAGCACACGAGACTTGAGAGAGATCACCATAGTTGGTGAAGCATGTCTTAGGTGCAGTCCATAGGAAAAATTTTTGAACCCCCTCAAATACGAACACTAATGTAGATACCTCTTCAGATGACTGCTTATTTTGTTGGTTGGTGCCTTACTGGTAGATGGTAGCTCCCAAGAGGTCATGGTTCCGACTATAATATCCCATTGAAAATAAGATCGGCACCATATTGGATTTTCGAGCTTTAATTTAAACATTGCTTCTCATCCCTCCCAAATTTTGAAACTCCTTTTGTACGCTGATGTAATATGTACTGAGTTCTATAGTGTTCGGCAATATATATTATAGGATGCCACCCTCCCTTAGCGATGTGTATGTGTCTTTACTCCCCCCAAGAAAAGTCTCTCCTACCCCTCCTATCTCAGTCCCCTATTGGTTGAACCGCTAGCTCTAGAAAACTAGCAAGTCCCTAACCTCCCACTGGTCCACCCTATATAATATAGGGAAAATTATATGATTACCCACCTCTAGGTTTCTCTTAACAAAATTACCCATAAAAAGTTTCAGTTAACAAAAATACCCAAAATTATGTTTCCCTTTACAAAATTACTCACTTAAAGTTTAAGTTAACAAAAATACCTAAAATTGAGTTTGGGTTTACAAAACTACCCACTCAAAGTTTTAGTCATAAAAAAATACATGATTATGTGTGAAAGATGAAGAATCACTATTTTGGGTAGTTTTGTAAACCCAAACCTGATTTTGGATATTTTTGTTAACTAAAACTTTGGGTGGATAATTTTGTAAATTCAAACCTAATTTTGGGTATTTTCGTTTACCAAAACTTTTTGTGGGTAATTTTGTAAAGCGAAACCGAAAAATGGGTAATCATGTAATTTTTCCTATAATATATTAGTTTAAAATGAAAAAAAAAAAGCCAAACAAGTTAGAATGTTTTTCACACTAGTCCAAAACATGACTATGCTAAGTTAGAACATGGGTACACAGCCCAACACACAGGTGCACTCCCCTGATACTCACAATCGTTGGATGCTTGTTGTACTTCTAGTGCCACAAGAGAGGATATGAAAAGCGACCACACTATTGAATATTGCCATTATTTGCCATAGGATTTGTTTGATTGCAAGTGAAATCCAAAATATTTCCTAAGGAAGTGAAATATATTCTTCAAATATTATTCTTAATTTCCTTTCCCTTTCCTTGTAACCACTCAGAACCATAAGTCCATTGGGATTCTTGTCCATTGATAACTTGGGACCTAACGGCAAACCATTGAGCAAACTATTGAACCAATTTTAAATGAAGTTTGGAGTTTGGAGTGAAACTTTGAAACCAATACATGGCTCCAATTAAGGGTGTCAAAGTTGAGCCCTAATTGATCGAAACCGACCGATTTAACATGGTAGAGAAGCTTTATTGGTTTGGTTATGGGTTGAAGTTTCATTGACCAGTAGAAATCGAAATCAAACCAGACTAATTGAAACCAAAAAACAAACCAAACAAGATAAAGATCAAGACCGAATCTGATAATAACCCAATAAGAAACTGAACCCCCTAAAGCTAAAATTTTTACATTGATGTCCTTATGTGTACATGTAAAACTACAACCAAACCTAATAGAATCTGATAGTAACCAGAGTACAAATCAACAACAAAAAACTAATACAAAACTGAACCATAAGAGATCTTGAGAAATTGCTGAAGATAATCCCTTAGACTCCATTTGGTTGCAATGAGAATTTAAAAGGGAAGGGAATGAAATTTTCATACTTTAAAAATAAATGTTTATAATCATTATCCCATATGATTGTATAAACTACTTAATTTTTTTAACCATATTTACTAATGATATATTTTACATGTAATTTTTATTTTACATATTCCAGCAAAGGGTTTTGGAAGCAAAGCAAAGTGAAATTTTATAACTAAATATGGAATGGTTTGAAGTTAATGTTAAAGTTACACGGGTAATGATTATATATATATTTTTTTTTAAGTTTGAAAATTTCACTTCTCTTCCTTGAATTCTCCTTACAACCAAATATCAAACCTAAAGGGGAAAACCCTCCAGCACATAGAGACGAGAGCATGTACTATAGATTCATCACACTTAAGACATAAATGGCAAACCGGGTTGGGAGGCATTTTCTTAGCAAAAATGAGGGATTTAATTGCTATTTAACAATATCTCCAAACAAAATATTTCAGCTTAAAAACATTTAAGTTCCAAAAGGTGTTCAAAAAAGACCAATTTGAAGGGCTTGAAGCATCAGAACTTAAATCCTTTAAAGAGGATTCAAGGCCTAAGAAAATCAGTGTGTGCAAAGTACTTACATTTGAGAATCTTAACCGTAGAGCCTCGAGGGTTATGAATCAACCTCCAGCATTGCTTGGCTAACATAGCAAGGTTAAAATGAGGGGCGTCAATCAGTCGGCCTGGCTGGCCAGTATTCTTGTATTGTGATCGGTTTATTTAAGAAATGAGTCGGTCTTGTGTTGATCTCATTTTGGACTTGGTTGGATACTGGGCTTTAAGCAGGCTTGTCCTAATCAGACTGTAATCTGGCCTTAAACGGACTAATGTATCAACAAAGTCCAAAATAAGCCTTAAATGACAGTTAATTATCTTAAATTTAAGAAACTTTAATATATTTTATTAAATCATCAATAATTTAAAAAAGACTTTACACTTAATTACATTTAATAACGGATAAAAGTACCTATATATATTAAAAAATAATCAAATATATATATATATATATATCCCTTGCACCATGTACTACTTATTTTATAAACGGACACGCTTAATAATCAATACAGGTAAGTCGATCTGTAAATGATCGAATTCGATCAATTTTGTCAATTCCTTGGGATTGATGCCCCCTAGTTAAAACAATGAAAGTCCTTAAAACCAAAGTCCCTTCTTCTTACTTTAACACAATTTAGAGCATTTCATTCAAAAACACCCTTAATTGAATTATCTTTCACCAAAATCTTTGATGGTCCATGGCTAGAGAATGGCATATAGACATGGACAATGAGAATATAGACATTGTATAAGATGACAAGCAAGTAGCTACATCCTTAATTAACACTTCTCACCAGATATAGTCGAATTGTTATGGTAAGTCAACAACGACCTTAAGTAGCGTGGCCATATATCCATGCCCATTCACTCTCTTATTGTTATTATGGACTTACAAGTGACAAGGACGAAGCTTCATAGGGGTCCAAACTAAAGGTGTTATAATAAAATTGAAGTCATTTATTAAAATTGAACTGGGTTGTTTGCATCAAAATCATAAAACCATCTAATAATTAGTTTGGTTTTGATTTGAAAATTGGAACCATTTAACCAAATCAAATGTATCGTTTAAGCATAAAGTAAACCGTTGAACCGATTAATATATACATAGTAAATTTAAGTTATTTAATATTAAATTTGAATATATAAAAAAAGAAGTTTACATTAAACAAATATTAAAAGAAAGCATATGATAATAAACAAAATTTTTTTGATAACGCAATGAACAATTCTTTTTTTGTTCGTTTGCTGCAAGCAATTCAAATCAATGTTGATTTTTATATCCATTTCAATAAAAAAATTTAAAGGTAAAAATAATCCATTTTCATAAAAAAATTAGAAAACCTAAAAAACCCGTTTAAATAACTGGTACACATATTGATGTTGAACCCACTTTTCTTTTATTTTTGCTGATTCCTTTAAAAAATTTTCCATGTATGCACGTAGTCTAGGAATACTGTGCGGTACTTGGGATCAACAGAATTCTAAAACCATAGAACCAACTATTTCACACAAGGGGAACATATAGGGGTGGCTTTGATTTTACCTTAAACTATTGTACCAAATCAGAACTAAACCATTTAAAACAAAACCAAACTGTTAAACACCTTTAATCCAAATTGGGCTAGGCTCTTCAACCTTCGCATTATGCAAACATAATTTTTTTTTGTTTCTAGGTCAAACGAAACACGATGTTATTGAAAGAGATTAGCTAGCTGATGAACTTCTTTCACAAAGACTAGAAAAAATAAAAAAAATATATCCAATGCATAAGGCTCCATCATTGTGGAATCTACAATCAATTAGCACCGATCAAGACCATCATTTGCACCTTGGAGAACCAAATGCAGTGCTAAGGGGACAATACCTGTTGATAAGTGAATTACTATATTTCACCAAATTTTTTATTTTCAGAATATTCTAATCCGTTGACTAAGATACTCTTTTAACAGCTCTCCCATGAGTTATGCACGGACCAGACCGAATTAAAATTGCAGAAATATAACCTGATATTGGAGCTACTAATTATTCCAATTTGAAAAATTTCAGTGGTTGATCAACCGGGCCTATGTAACCGAAACATGAAAAAAAAAAAAAAAAAAAGAAGTCAAACCAAATAAAAGGGTATAATTTCAGAATATTCTAATCCGTTGTCGGATGATCATGAATCATGATGAGTCAATCCATCACTAATAATCTAATATTAGTTCACTATAATAGTTGAAATTTAAATAGGAGGTTAACGCTTTCTTCTTCTTCTTCTTCGACAAATTCGCTGTTTGATTTCCGTTGCAGGAGTGGATTGTTTCAAATTTCCAAACTCAAAAGACTAATCTCTTGGTTTCTGGTTTATCAATAACGAGAAATTCGCTGCTCGATTCATGGAAGGCGATAGTGCGTTGCATAAGGGGTCAGTGACATGTGCTTCTTGGATTCGAAGGCCAGATAAAGCTCATCTTGTGGTCTTGGGAAGGTCGAGGCGTGGTGAATCTTCTCCGTCTGTACTCGAGATCTTCTCATTTGATGCCAAGACTTTCTCCCTTTCCTCTTCTCCAAAGGTTGCTCCATTACCCCCCCCTCTCTCTCTCTCTCTCTCTCTCTGTATTCTTATTAGGGTTCAAGAACTCATCTTTTATTTTTATTTATTTATTTTCATCAAAGGCCACATATGTGCTAGAAGATGGGGATCCCGTTAGCATTGCAGTGCATCCCAGTGGAGACGACATCATTTGCTCCACCACCACCGCTGGTTGCAGGTCAGTTTCTTCTTCTTCTTTCATTTCTCTGTTTCTGTTCTTTCCAATAAAATTCTCGTATTTTTTTTTTTTTTTTAAAAAAAAAAAAAAAAGGCAGCCCTTAAGAACCCTTATAAGGAAGGAGAAGAGGCTCTGAACAAGGCAAGGCATACCCTGCAGACTCAAAAGAAAGACAATTTGAAAATAAAATATAAATTACATCCGATAATAAGTAACTAAATAAATATCCCTTTGAATAAGAACTTGAAGCTCATAACGGAACTGGTTGGGCCGCCAAATAGTTTCTGACAACGATGTTGGAGACGAGGCTATAAAATCTGCAGGCTGATTTTGTTCTCTCCTAACATGCTTGAACTCTTTACCCCTAAGGAGGGATGAAAGATGGTTAATTCTGCTTTTATTGATCTGCACATTCCAACGACCACGGATTTTCCCATTTATGATATCAATTGCCAACATGGAATCTGATCTGACAGAAACATCCATGAAGCCCTCATCAATGCACAAAGGCAATCCCCTTTGAATAGCAACCATCTCCATGCAAAGAACCGATAGCTCCTCTCCATTCCCGCATAAGCCATGATAGGAGATCCACTGAAATCACGAATCAGCCCCCCATATGCAGCTGTATCATTTGAAAGAGACCCATCACAATGAACCATATTAGTAGGAGGGGGAAACCACGAGCAAGCTTTCGGACTCTTTTTGATCCACGAAACCTGTAATCCCCAAGAGTCGACTATGTACTGATTTTGAGCATTATGAACCGATGAGATAGGGATGGAAGCACATCTAGAGGGCACATATTTTTAATTGCTTCCACAAGTTGGTGTTTGGTTTTTGTTTTATTCCGAAACACTCTGAAATTCCTTTCCGTCCACAAGTGATGGATAGTGGAAAAAAGCGCAAGTTTCCCCACAACTCCAATTTTATCATCACCTCCCGGGAAATATCTAACCCAATGTGCTGCATTTACAACATTACTTTGCCGCCTTTCATCTTGAGAACATAAGGAATATATTTCTTTCCAAACTTAGAGATGTAAAATTGCATTAAAAAAAAATAAATGATCTCGACTCTCCATACTTGCCCAGCAAAAAATGCAATTCGGCTGAACTTGCGTCCTTCTATAGATGAGCTTATCTCTAGTAGGAAGAGCATGATTTTAAGTATCTCCGATACCGATACGTATCTTAAATTTAACCAATCGATACGATACACATCGATACGATACATGAAATTTTTAAAATCCTTTCGTATTGATATATATCCTACAATACATACCGATATGCATCAATACACCACCAATACACATCGATACGATACGATATGCCTCGATACGACTATGAAAATTATAAATTGAGGTAAAATGTACGTTTCGGTATGTATTGGTAAGTATCGGTTAGTATCAGTATGTATCGATCGGTACATATCGGTATATATTGGCACGTATCGGTGAGTATCGATATATATCGGTACGTATCGGTGAGTATCAATACGTATCGGTGAGTATCGGTATGTACCGATACAGTGCGCTATGGTCATATAATGGCCAAGATGGATAGTTTTTCAGAAAAAACACGAATTTTTGAAGGGTTTTTGTTCCAAAGTTGCTATCAGTCATATTTCTCTCTAACTAAAGTGGAAATCAAGGTTGGGAACAAGGATTTTACATTTATGGGACAACTACAAACCTTGAATTCTTAGTACGATACCCTCAATTTAGTGTTTATGCATAATACATGTTATCAATAGCTTTTTTTAACAAACTCTTTATGCAAAAGTGTTTAAAAAAATGTTTCCTATCCATTTATGTGTGTATCTTTAGCGTATCTTAGTGTATCTTCGATACGTATCTTAATTTTAGCCGACCGATACGATGATCGATACTGATACTTTAATCCTTGAGGAAGAGCATTCACAAGGCATCTCCAAGATGTAAAGGACTGTCTAGGGATATTTTCATCATACCAAATAGCCTCACACCAGTCTACCCTTGTCGCTTTGTCATGAATAATATCCCAGGCAGATTTTGAAGTAAACATTCCCCATGAATGCCCTTCCATACTACGAGGTCGTTATCTGAAGGATGCATCCGTTTTACATTTGGTAGGTCCCCCCAAATCTGAATAATATTAGAAGAAGATAATGGTTCAGGATGTCAATCACCATTCCTCATGATTTCCTCCACAAAAGCAAGACGGGGAGACCACCTATCATAGCAAATCCTATCTCCAAACTGCTTAATCAACACTCCCTGAGGATGCCATCTATCAAGCCATAGTCTACTGCTTTTTCCGTTTCCAATGAGATGCTGAATATAAGGCTCCACTTTATCCCTGTAATTCAGAATTTTCCTCCAAATCCAAGAGAAGTTATGTAGAATTTTCACAATCCAGATTGAGTCTTGTTTCATGTACTTGTTGTAGACCCACTTGACCCACAAGCTTTCCTTCTTGGCAGCTATCTACCATACTTGCTTCATAATACCAGTAACATTCATATCTTTTATACGTTTTATTCCTAAGCCTCCCCCCCTCTTTGGTTTACAAACAGAATTCCAGGAAATAAAGTGCATTTTCCACTCAAGATATGGTCCTGACCATAAGAAATTAGAGAACATCAATTCTAGCTTGGAGATAACCATACCTAGTAATCCAAAAATTCCAGACCAATAGATGTAACTTCCCTGAAGGACTGAAGAAATAAGTTGTAATCGACCTGCAAAGGATAAAAACCTTGCCTTCCTTCCCTCCAGCTTCTGTCTCACTCGGTCCAAAATAGGAGCACAGTCGGCCACAAAAAGCTTTCCTGAAATTAGATGGACACCAAGATACCGTATAGGTAACTTCGTGTCAGAAAATTCCTTCAATTCCAAAAGTTGCATCCTACTAGTTTGGGTAAGGCCCCCTAAAATAATAGAGGACTTAGCCCTATTGAGTTGCGACCCAGAGTAGGTGGCAAGCTCATCTAGAGCCCCCAAACTAGCAAAAACTGACTCACGGATTGCCTTCACGAAAATCATCAAGTCATCTGCAAAAATCATATGAGATAGCCTAATTGACTTGCACCTATGTAACAGTTGAATTTTCCCATCAATCTCCATTCTTCTCATAATACCAGAAAAAGCTTCCATTGCAAGAGTAAATAGATAGGGGGAGAGTGGATCCCCTTGTCTGATTCCTCTTCCTCCAGGAAAATAGCCAGCTGGACTCCCATTGATGAGAACAGAAAATATGGGAGAATTAACACACGCCTTCACCCAACCAAGGAATCTTCTAGGGAAACCCATATGCTCCATCACCTCATAAAGGAACTTCCTGCTCAAAAGAGTCATAGGCCTTGTGTAGATCAACCTTAAGAATTGCAGTGGGAGAAGCAACTTTTCGCTCAATTCCTCTAACAATATCATGACAAACTAAAATATTATCAGCAATAGAACAACCTTTAATGAAATCTGATTGGTTCTCACGCACCACGCATCCGATCACCTTCTGTAACCTGTTTGAAATGATCTTGGTAATTATCTTATAAAACACATTGCACAAAGCTATAGGACGGTATCCAGCAAAAGAAGAGACATCTCCAGTCTTGGGAATAAGGCTAAGAAAAGTGGAGTTCACTGAGTTAGGCATGATGGAATTATTAAAAAACCACTTAACAGCAGAAGTAAGCTCACCACCAATAAAATCCCAACAGTGTTTATAAAATCTAGCTCCGAAACCATCAGGCCCTGGAGCTTTAAAATCTCTTAAAGAAAAAACTACACCAGTTATTTCATCCATAGACACATCCTCTTCAAGGCCCAACTTCTGGTCAAGATTCAAAACTCCTTTCAAAAGAATATTAGATGGGCAAGACCGCCCCCCCCATCCACTAAATCTGTTCCAAATAGATTCTTATAGAATGTAATAGCTTAGTCTTTTATCAGCCTAGTATCTTCCAGAATACTCCCATCTCGCCCTTTAATTTCCAAAATGTGATTTCGGTTATGGCGATAATTCACAGCCTTGTGAAAAAAACCTGTTATTCCCATCTCCTAATTGAAGCCATTTAACCCTGGATTTTTCCTTTAAAAATTTCTCTTCCACTTGAAGAGCTGTCCACATCCTACTTTTAGCCTCTCTTTCTTTAGAAAGAAGAGATAAATCAAGAGGCGACGAAGTTAGACTCCTTTGAATCTGATGTAATTCCAATTCAGCCTCCTTGACAGCTTGATGAACTTTACCAAAAGTAGATTTATTCCACTCCTTTAACTCCTTCTCGTATTATTCTTTTTGGAATTAATAATTTGTAAATACAGCGCAGATAAATGCAGAAATTGTATAATCCGTCCTTTCAATACTTAATTAACTCCGTCTCTTGGCTAACATAGATTATTTGTCAAAATTTGAAATGGAAACCCTTTGCGGGTTAATATTTGGATCCTATGACTTTGATATGTAGAATGGGATCGTTGTAACTCCTACTTGAGTGCCAATCTGTAAACCTTTTGAATGCAAATCAGGTGTGTTGCTCTTTGGCATCGTTAGGTTACAAGGGGAATTAAAGGGATGGGAAGTGAATTTTTCAAACTTAAAAAGGAACTTTTCTAATCATTTCCCCATGTGACAATATCACTAACTCTTAACTCATACCATATTTGATTATTAAATTTTGCTTTACTTTGCATCCAATTCCCTTTGGTTTAAAATGTAAAATATATCATTACTAAATATAGTAAGTATAGCAGGGATCAATGGATTTAAGCATTGATCAAATTGTACGCAAGTACAATGGTGGTCAAAAGAATTAATGGCTGTTCAAACTATACTTGAGTACAATGGTGATCAAAATATTAAATTAAGGAGGATGACGAAATGATCACGCTGTCTCTGCTCACTTCAAGATGCCAAAGGATTCCCATTCTCTTCCCTCTCTGACCCCTCCACTCTCCACATCTCCACCACAACCAAACGTAGCCTTTGTGATTTGTATGCCCCATCATTTTTTAAAACCACTTCTGTTAGATTTTATGTGTCAAAGTTTCAAAATATTTCTCCTACCAAGCCGGGCCAGACCATGGCCGAGGTCGAGTGTGGGTGTACGCCTATATACGTACAGACACAGGCTAGAGATTGTTCAGTCATTCCAAGTCTCTGTATTATGTTCTATACAAATAGAGAGTTCTTATGTTCTTCTAAGTCTTTGTATTCTGTTCTACTGAGTCTTTGTATAATCAGTATTCGGAGTTTCTATGTATACATAGTATTCTGAGTGTGAGTAATGAGTGTAGCACTACTATAGCCTTCGAGCTTCCCTATATAATCGCATTTAAGAATGCACGTTATGTGATTAGGCAGTAGTTTCATCTTGGAGGTATAAACGCAATGGTCAACCTGGTTGCACAATTAGGGGCGTTTAAAAACCAACAAGGATAGTATCATTTTGATTCAACTCGACTCCAATTTCATCTGTTCCTGATTTAAGAAGATGAAGAATTACTACGTTGCTGTGAATTCCTACATCATCCGGTAGAAATACATCATTTGATGTACTAATGCAACATAATTCAGAAAAGTCTTATAGACTGTCTGCCATTATTTTCTTACAACTTATAGTTACATTCTTTGATATCTTATAATTTGTAGTAGTATTGCTTCCAATATAGGTCATGTTCACTTTTCTCCATAAGGCAAACTCTCGATCCACTGAGCTTAGATAACACCACAGAGAGCTTATGATCTTTTAGCTGATCTGCAAAATTAGATTACTGCATCTGGCTTAAGTATGATGTGGAGAAGGCCCTGCTTGAAACTTAAGTTACCTTCTTGAGTTTAAGGAGTGATCATCGTTTTCCCTTTAAAATTTGTTTGAATTAGAGTTCTTTGTCAACTGTCAAAGAGGAGAGTCTTGTTTCATAGGGCAAACACATTTTTCTTTGCTAAACCATTGTCTCATTAACTCCTAATAAGTTGGAATCTCTTAATTGTAGTTGGTGTGCATGACTACTGGATGATTCTATGTACTCTTCTTAATCCTCCTTTCTAACATTTATTTTATCTGGAAATTCTGTTTTTTCTGTTCAGACGAAGGTAGAACAATGATGTTTATATATGGTAGTTCCTATTCATTTGACCTATAACATTTGCAGTAATGATTAGGGCAATTTGGGATTGGTTTGTTTTCTTTTGGCATGTTTAAAAAAAATGACAGCGAAGAATGAGAAATTTTTTTTTTTGGTGATAAAACATGCAGGGTGTTTGAGTTGTGTGTTCAGGAAGAAAGTATAAAGCTGTTGGCCAAAGACCTAGCTCCTCTTCAAGGTGTTGGTCCCCAGAAATGTCTAGCTTTTAGTACTGATGGATCTAAATTTGCCTCAGGTGGGGAGGTAAGCATTCAACCTACAATCCCTGCTTGCGTAATGAGTCTAGCATCTCATATGTCTGCATGATGAATATTGAACTTTTTTGTGTTTTTTTTTTCTTGAGGATGACTTCCATCTATATGGTGGAAACTGTGAACATTTTTATGTTAACAAGTTGAGCTGCTTTTTCGTTTTTGACTTTGTCAACTGAGAATTTCCTAGTGTGTGTATATATATATATATATATATATTCCTCCCCCCCTTCTTTTTCTGTTATTTTTCCACAGTTAAATTGTTATCCTGAAGAGTGTATTCTAAATATCTTTTGAAAGGACAGAACTGGTGTTCATGAGTTTTTATGATAACATAGATTATGTAATGAAAAATTCTTTAGCTGTAAAGTTTTGCATGCGGTACACAGTTGTGGTGATCACAATTGTTAACTCTGTAAGTGATACCGTAGGTTATGTAATGAAAATTTCTTTAGTGGTAAAATTTTGTATGTGGTACCTGATGTATCTTGGTGTATTTCTTTGTTGTCCATAGGATGGGTGTCTTAAAATTTTTGAATGGCCAAGCCTGGGCATAATTTTAGATGAGCCAAAAGCACACAAATCTTTCCGAGATCTGGATATTAGGTGAGGACCGAGTTACTCATTATTTTGTATAATTAATATCCATGCATCCATACATACATATGTTTTTTTTTCCCATTTTGTTTTGTATGGATCCATGTACCCAACTCCATTACGTTGGGATAAGGCTGAGTTTGTTGTTGTTGCATCCATACATACATAATTACGCTTTGTATATGAATACTTCTGCACAGTTGAAAAGAAAACATTAATTTCTGAGGTTAATGTAAACATGAATATGATCATCCTTTATGTTTCTATTTTACATGTATCTACTTAAGAAAGTTCCACTGAATATCTACCTATTTGTGTTTTCACTCTTGAAACTGTCTGGAATTCCTCCAGCCTTTCTCGCATGCTACTTTATCACTCTACTTTGGTTGGGAGTGAATAGAGAGTGCATTCACTGTTTAAGTTTGAACTCTGTAGGTTTGTGTGAGACTTGTCTTACCCTTTTTTTTTCTTAATTTTTGATGGGGGATTGGGATACTATCTTAGTCTTTTCCTGCATGAAACTTATCCACTCCATTGACCTATTTCTTTTGGGGTTCTTCCAATGAGCTTCTTGTTACCCACAGCACAATCATATAACTTTTGCTTGGCTGGAATCCATCAGAACAGCTAGTTTTGTTAATTTTATTCTGGACAGTCATTTTCACAACAATGCAAACAAAAACGTGATCATCCTTTATGTTTCTATTATGCATGCATCTACTCAGAAGTGCTACTAAATATGTTCCTGTTTTCTTTTGCACACTTGAAACTGTCTGGAGATTCCTCCTCCCTTTCTCCAATGGCACTTTATCACTATTACTTTTGGAGGCTGGGGATGAAAAAAGAGTGCATTCACTGTTCAAGTTTGAACTGTCTGACTTGTCTCACCCAGTTATTTTCTTCTTGATGGGGGAGGAGGATACCATCTTAGTCTTATCTTGGATGAAACTCATCCACTCCAAGGAACCATTTCTTTGGACTTCTTCCATTAGTTACTGATAAATGAGCGTCCTGTTATCCAAAGCAATTGTATAACTTCTGCTTGGCTGGTATCCCACCAGAACAGCTAGTTTTGTTCTGGACAGTCGTTTTCACAATTACTCTCTCTCCCCCCTTTTTTCCCCATGTAGCTAAAAGTAGCAGTCATTAGGAGGAAGCGATACTGACCTTTATTATCTGTAACAATAAGAATGGTAGCAAGGCGGGCTCAGTATGGGTATCAACAATACCACCCTGCGAAACATGCGGCACACTACCTAGTTTAATGATGTAACCAGGGCAGGTACCCGTGGGTTTAGACGGGGCAGGGAGGGTGGGAGGGAGTGGAGTGAGATGGGTAACTGGATTTTTTTGATACAACACATGACCCTTACCCGATAAGGAAAGCTTGTCTAAATCTGAACTTACAGATACCTTAAAGCCTGAAAATTGATATCAGAAAGCTTGTCTAAACTGAACTTACAGATACCTTCAAGCCTGAAAATTGATATCAGAAAGTTAGTCTGAAATCTGAACCTACAGATACCCTTACAGTATTCGGAGTACTTAAGTGGATCTAGAGAATAGATCTTTTTGTTGCAAGGCAATTAAGAAATTCTTGGTTGGCTGTTTAAAGCATACAACTAGCAATTTTATTGTCTAAGTTTGTAGTCTTATGGGCCATGAGTTAAAATTTTTCCAAATCAGTTGCAAGTCTGCTATAACTCAAGTTTACGGTTTACCACAGAAGAAACCACTGATTTTTCCTATTTATATTGTTTCTATAATGATTAGACCCAAAAAGAAAAAGAAAAAGATATGAACGAAAATATATATTTGCATCTTTTGCGCCCCTCTCTCATGAGTATGCATCAGACACTTTTTCATTAATTGGATTATTTATGCATCTTCTATTAAATTATCTGATCATATCATTATGTCACAAATAATCCTTTTATACTTCAGCCTGGACTCAGAGTTCCTTGCTTCAACATCAATTGATGGTTCTGCACGAATATGGAGTACCAGTGATGGTCTTCCCTTGGCATCTTTGACTCGTAACTCGGTCTGGGTTTACTTTTCCTTTTCTTTTTGCCCTTCTCAAGTGATGCTAATAGTATTCTGCATAATTTTCTCTTGCCTTCTGTGAATCTGAATGCATTATCTGTATTCTGTTGCAGGATGAGAAGATTGAATGTTGTCGCTTTTCCAGGGATGGGACCAAACCGTTCTTATTTTGCACTGTTCAGAAGGGTCTGCATGCTTTTAAAGAATCTGTATACCATATTTTCTATTGTATCATTGGCTTCTATTTATTTTCTGAATTTGATTGAATGTGAAAATATGAAAACAGGTGATAAAGCGGTTGTTGCAGTTTGGGATATTAGCACTTGGAATCGAATTGGGCATAAAAAGCTACCTAGAAAGTCTATTTCTGTGCTGTCCATCAGCTTGGATGGAAAATATCTTGCAATGTAAGTATTCATTTCTTTACCATTTGTTGATTTTGTTGCACTTCTATTAATATTTAGAGGGTATCTTTCCCTGATGGATCTTGCCAAAGTTTTAGCTCTGTAGCTATCTCCTTTTTAGTGGGAGCTTTAGCCATTTTAAAGGTGACTGACAGATTTGTTCAATTTCGATTTGGTCTTTTCTTTATTTCAAAAAGCCACAACATCAGTGTCAGACTGTCAGGATCATTTTTATTTAGCATTTCTTTCCAGTTACTTCTCAAGCTATCTAGTTGTTGTTGTTCTCTCATAGATTGGGGTTCACACATAGGTATTTTACGTCGGGTGTGTTATATGTTTGTTTTCGATGTTTACTATTGCTGTATGCTGATTATACAATATTTCAGACTACGGACAATTGGGTCAGGCCAGGCTGGGCTGGCCCTGGGGCAGGATCCTAAAGCCCTGGCCTGAGTTCAGGATGGGATATGCCAAAGCCAGGACTAGAGTGTCCAGGCTCGTGCTGGGGCCCATGCCCCATTTTTGCCATATTTCAAGTTGCAGGATACCTTGTATTAGACTAATGTACTTGTATGTATATATGGTATACCAAATCAAAGGTCTGTAGTTGAATATAAAGTATGGTGCGTAATCAATGGTCTTTATTGTATATATTTGAATGTAGACATACATTATCTACAATTTTATATAAATATGTATGGGCCGAGCCAGGTTTAGTCAGAGGGCTCAACCCTAACCCAGCCTGAGGGCACAAAACAGCCTAGCCTAAGCATGGAAAATTTTGGGCAGGCCTCAGGCAGGCTCATGCTTCTTGGTCCAAGCTTGCATTTGTGCAAGCATTTTCTCCTTTTCGAGATGGTCTAAAAATGAATTTAATTTAAAGTTGATTGCGTTTACCGGCCTTCTACCTGCTAGATGGTCCCATTCATATGTTTTATTTGCAACTGACCCTTGGGTGGTCCCTTTAATTGCATAACTAAGATGTGAAGTAAACTGAAATTTTATAAAATGGATTTTTTTGAGGGTAGTCTATGTATTACAAAAAAAAAAAAAAAAAAATGAAGCAACATATACCAGGAGAAGAAGTTTTATTCAATTGGCTTGTTATGGTTGGAGGGGTTTCTTCCTACCAGTAAGGGTCATATAAAACACAATCCTGCGCCTCTCGGAACCTAATCCAAAATTGTGTAATTGTATTTTCAGATTGCTCATG
The DNA here is from genome assembly GCF_013358625.1 of Macadamia integrifolia. Lineage (NCBI taxonomy): Eukaryota > Viridiplantae > Streptophyta > Magnoliopsida > Proteales > Proteaceae > Macadamia > Macadamia integrifolia. Next base: position 28,458,785 of record NC_056558.1, read on the forward strand.
TATAAAATGGAAAAGTTTTTAGTTTCACTCTATTTGTTAACAAAAACAACATGTTCTAGCTTGAAGAAGCTCTGGTCAAATTGGCTAATGAGGGTTGGTGATATTTCTATCTCCCAGTAATGCATACAGAGTACAACCCTCTGCCTGGTTGAACCCTCATCTGAAATTTTATGTAATTCTTTTGCTCTATTAGGGCCAATCATCTGACACGGTTGTTCTCAGGGACACCAAAATCCTATCACTTGGTTCTTGAGATTTGCTCAGTTTAGCTTTGACCAATTAGGAAACAAAATTGGACAAAAGTCTAATGCTCAATGGTTCATGACCGCTGAGGCATTTGGACAACATTTGCAATTCTATCTCCAGCTACATCTGCATCTGTTTTTTTTTTCCCTTGGGTTATACTTCATAGGGAAGAAATCATTGCCATGTAAGTCTTTAAAGAGGCATTCATAAATCTCTTATCCAATTAGAACTTGATCCAAGCTAAACCACTTTCAAAAACTTGACCCTTGCAAGTAGTGTTGAAGGGTTTCTTCTGAGTCATCTAACTTAAGGGGAGAATTTATTGTATTGGTTGTACATAATGATGCCTCATTTTAGCTTTGACTGACATTTTAGTCAATGTCTTGTTTTCTCTGACCTATAGGTTTTTCTTTTCTAGGAAACTTGCTACTGCATTATTTTAACATATCAGCCATTTTGTAGGCAGTGATAGTAATATTTATTTCCTTTCTTCTCACAGATGGCCATCTTATTGGAAAAAATATTTTTAATGAGGCCCTCAATTAAAATAATTTGTCATTATGATACCACTTTGCCATATATTGTGACTAGTGACTACCCAGAGTGAAACATTTGTTTTCAAAGAACAAACATATCTTCAATTTTTGGATATTATTCTCCTTTTGATGGGCATACGGTACACTTCTGTTGGTGATGTTGTGGTTTGTGATACCTAATGGTAGATAAATTTGTTGTTCTGGGTTTGTTGTAGTAGCCGTCACTATCTCCTTTCTTATACAACGCTATGCTTTCTAACTTTGTACATTGATTTCTTACGTTCAATTTGGCATGTTTATTGTAGCATTAAGATTGTGATTTACCTTGACAAGGGGGCTTCTTTTGACTTATTCAGGGGAAGCAAGGAAGGTGATATATATGTAATTAATGTAAAGAAAATGGAGCTCTGCCACTGGAGCAAGAGGCTTCATCTTGGTACATACATTTCATTGGTGGAGTTTTGTCCTAGTGAAAGGTAAACTCCGCTAACATTTTAAAGTTTCAGTAATAGAAAAATATCTATTCCTAAATTTTTTGTTGTAAAGGAACCCTTTTGTTGACCACATTCACGTTCAGTTGGGCACTTAATTCATTTAGAGAAAGAAGAGGTTGATGAAATACCCTAGAAGGGGGGGGGGGTGAATAGGTTATACTAGTGGATTTTGAAAAATTCTTTGATTGGATTCCCTTGGTAGATGATTATGAAAAAAAATGCGGAATATAAAACTTATTTACAATCACACGACATAGAGAATTTATAGTGGTTCAACTCAACCTGAGTCTAGTCCACTCCCTTACAAGTTCCACTTGTAAAGTATTCTACTAGTTCTTCTCTTTCAGTACAGTAGGTAGGGAGGAAAACCTTTACAAATCTCTTTCACGGTAGAGAGCAACCTTTACAATATCTTTTACAGGTGGAGTGACCTTTACAATCTTTTTCACGGATAAGAGAATCCTACACTAGCCTAAATACAGTCTAGACAAGTGTAAATAAAAAGTAAAGTGGAATAAAGTTTTTGAGTTACCTCGTGCGGTGCTTGATATGAATATGCAATGATAATTAAGAACATGCACCTTAGGAGTCTGCCTTGTGAATAAGACGTAGTGGAAGAGTTGTACACTAACTTGAGTTCTTGAGTGTTGGGTATGATCACAAAAGAACTTAAGGTAATAATGTTTTTCCTCACTTTTTAGCTTTTGATAATGGTAGTCAATGCTCAATTAATTGTTGTTTTATATAAGCTATTAGTGGGGTATTTATATAGGTGATGATTAGTCCTAAACTAGGTAGGATAATCATCAAATTTGGGAAAGAAATATGCCTTAACGGGCAAATTTTCCCTCTACTGGTAACTACCGACGATTACCGGATCATGTGATTGTTGGGCAAAATAGATCCGTTGGGTTTAAAAAATATAGCCGTTGGACAGGCTCAGATCACCTGGTAGGCATCGGGTAGGCCGGGGACCTTACCAAAAGACATCCGGTAGGGTGCCCGCAGGATCTGTTAGTTATTGGTTCGTCTCTGTTGGTCTAGCTTTGATGAGTTCTCTGCTCACAGAGCTCTACCAGTAGTTACCGGCAGACTTCTGTCTTCTGTTCTAACTGTCTATCAGTATTCAAACGGCCACAACTTATTCTTATGAGGTCCAATTGACCTAATTCAAGTTGTGTTGGTTTCACAACTTGATGGTCTACAATTTTCCAGTTTAGTCTGTCTTGAGAATTTGTCATTTAGAATGACTTAAATACCCTCAAAGAATAGTCTTGATGTAGTCTTGGAAAAGACTTGAGATTTGTCATTGCCAACACACTTAGGGCCTTTAGGTCATTAAGACTGAGTGCCTTCTAGAGTCAGCCTAACTCATGCATGCATCTATGCAGTGTAGTGTGTTGTTACAACCTATTCTATAGAGAGTTCTTCATATGGGTCTTCAATCATGACTTCTTGTATCCATGTCTTCTCGTATCTTCTTCTTGACTTTTGCTTTCTTGTCATTCACCAGTGCTTGATTGTTTTAAGGTCTTCATGACTTCAAACTCCATAATTTGAGGTCTAGCACCATGCTCTAGGTCCATATCAAGTTAAAGTTCTTTCCTTCACATAACACTTGGTAGATAGTCATTAGAATGTGTATTTGTTTGTTATCATCAAAACCAATATGGAGTTAGAGCTCTGGAGGTTAGTGGGTATCCCCAACAGTTGATCACAAATTAAGCAAATGTTTGCACAAACGCATCTTGACATTTTAATTATGTCTAATATACATATTAGAATCACTTTGCTTTTCTTTTTCTTTGGATTGACATTAGAATCACTTTCTTTGCTGGCTACAATTATTGAATTGAAGCTTTGAAGCTTGTGTTCTTACTGTCATAGTCCTTTTGGTATTTGAAGACTGGATATTTTGAATGAATGTTAGTCTCATGGCCTTTGAGTTATGTTGGAATTGAAAAGATAAAACTAGAGGTGAACTAAGTGCCACAGTTCTGGAGCAAGAACAAGAACAAAAGTAGGAGCAGAACACAAGAACACCAAATCTGAACATATCTGCTGTTGAGGGCATCTCTAGAGTGGCTGGTGGAGATAGAACTCCCTTCCCCTCCCGCATCTTTAAGTACCAATTTTGGAGAAAGGTGTTTCAGTAATAATATTTTAATAGTTGACTATATGATTGGAATTCTTTCTTCTTTGTATTACTTCGCCAATGGGCAAAACTCATTTTTCCAAGGATTTTGATTCGACAAAAGTTTTTTTTTTTTTTTTTTTTTTAACATGGATTAGAATCAAATGCCACACCATTTGAGAGCCTCTCCTGAGTCACAATCCTTCTCCTCAGGGAAACATTGTTTTCAACCACCATGGCCACATCTATTCCAACTTATCCACCCGTGGTTGCTTGAAATTTCATCCACAGCTATATTGGTCAGCAGCCATCTGATAAATCATCAAGCCATATTTCTGCTGCATGCATTGAACAAGAATCATCACTTGATATTCTTTAGGAAGAAATCTCTAGTTGGATGCATTAGTCATGTGTCAGACTCACAAGGCATCCCATGCATTCTCTCTCATCTTGGGGGGTGGTGGTGGGAGAGTTGAAGGCTTATTGGGAATAACGTCTCGAGGGAGAAAGGGCAATAGGCTGACAATATATGGTCACAGTTTCCTAAAATAGATACACGTGTACTTGGCAGGGAACATCGATAAGGAGTTCTTTATGCTACAATTGAAGGCAATTTTTTGGGGGAAAACTGATTGATGAAATTAATGTTCAGTAGAACGGAGAAAGCTCCAATTTTTTGTTGGAGTCGCACTCTTTTATTTTCTATGGTTTTCTGGGTGCCTAATTTATATTTAACTTTTGTTTGTGTCCAACCATGTATCATTAAATAAACAGCTTGAATAAACTGAGTTCCGCCTATACTTTTCCAATGCATTCACCCTAGGATGGCATGTGTACTGCAATGTGGCTTTTTTGTGTACTGCAAGAGTTAATAATTCATATATGATTATATATATTTAATGTGTATGCCACCAAGTTTTCAAAATTTCGGATTGGTGGCTTTGATCCAGCTGTTGCTGCTGATACCAGCCAATCCATATCGGGATCGGCAGCCACCAATCTGGTCTCTTATGCAATTTTTAAATCCTTGTATGCTACAAACTCTTGGAAGAGAGAGAGAGAAACTCCCCCCCTCTCCTCCTTGCTTGTCTAATATGCATACTTTGCCATGTGCTTCTGTATTTTTGCCATGTTATTCCGTATCGTTTTTTTTTTTTTTTCATTTATTTGATTATGTATATGTACTCATTATTATTTTATATTTACGCCAAATTCTCACTCTTCTTTTCAGTAACCAAGCCACATTATACTCAAACTTATCCTTTATGTCTTTATCTTACCTGCCGCCTAACTAGAGTCCCTCCTAGATTTTCTACTCTGTAATTTGATGAATTTCTTATCGTCCAACGTCGTATTTGTTTTAATGGCCACAAATGTCTAAGAGTTCAGACAAATAAAATTTTCTCGATTGGATGTTCCTGTTGATCTTTTGCATTAAAGGATGTTTGAAATGAGATCACTTATTACCATACAGTTCACATGTAATTATCAGCTGTTATTATGTTCTAATTAAATCTTTATATAGAGAACTTATTTGCAGTGGAAGGTTTCTTGGTCTGCACAGATCATGGAACTTACCTGGTCTGCAGACATAGTTGTGCCACATGAAAGGATGATATGGTGATTCTGAACATTGGATATTTAGGAATGGATCTAGATTGGATGTGTCAAATTTGAGTTTCAAACTCAAACGTTTACCCTCCCGTTTATGTATATGCACCCTATACATGATCCATGCACCCTTTTAGTCCCTGATTTTTCAATGCATTTTTCTGCCACTTGGCGAACTCTGTTTGGCCTGAAACATAGTTCTCCAAGTGTGGGGGGAGGGCTGGGGCTTTTGGTCTACTTACCCACACAATTTCAACCCCATCCAACCTAATATAGTTCATAGTTGTCATGTATTATGCATAAACAGTAAATTGAGAGTATCGCACTAAGAATCCAAGGTTTGTAGTTGTCCTATAAATGTAAAATCCTTGTTCCCAACCTTGATTTCTACTTTAGTTAGAGAAAAAAATGGTTGGCAGCAACTTTGGAACAAAAACACCTCAAAAAATTGTTTTTTCTGAAAAATTACCCATCTTGGCCATTTTATGACCGTATCGGTACGTATCGGTGTGTATCGGTTGATATGTACCGATACGTATCGATACATACCGAAACGTACATTTCACTTTGATTTTTATTTTTTTATAGAGTATCGGTACGTATCGGTGCTTATCGGTGCGTATCGGTGATGTATCGATGCATATTTGTATATATGATAAGATACGTATCGATACAAAAGGGATTTAAAATTTTCATGTATCGTATCAGTAAGGGCTATCAGTATCGGCCCTTACCGATACGATCGGACCGATACTTTAAACCCTGGGGATTCTAAATTATTTATGCTATTGAAATAGTCTGTTGACTGAAAAAAAATAGCCTGATTACAAAATGGAGGTACATTTGTTGTGTTCATAGTTTGGTCTAGTGGTGTAATTAGTGTGGCATGGGCATTAGTTTTAAAAAATTCCCATGGTTGCCCCGCTCAGGCCCAGTCTGACATCGTACCGGAAGATCACAACTCTCCCTAGTCTGTGCGAGCACAGTCTAACCTGGCCCAGCTTGGCCCGATCCTAGCCCAAAACGGCCAAAACATATAATATATTCATGAAAGTGGGGGTGAAGAGAGGATTGGAGCTTTGATCATGGGGGTGGTAGTCTACAGATAACCATTGCAACATGTGGATGCCTTATACTAAGGTTTTCAGATTTCACACCCATTTCGACTTCTGTTGAAACTGAAATATTTCGGTGAAATTTCAATACACATTTTGGTAAATTTTACATGTACATCACACTTGGGATTGTCCTGGCTGAACCGATGGCTCACCTATGGTGGCCTAATCTGCGGCTGGGATTTCACAACCTTAGCCAGGACCAAAGGCTGGAAATCCCAGCCCAAGCCTCAAAATAAACCAAGCAGGCTTGGTTTTTCTTGGGTCTAAGTTGGACCACTATTTTGGTCGATGTATAGGACTCATCCTCCTTTTTAAGTTTTTTCTCATCTGGACATGTCGGATACAGTTGTGGATGTGGCTAGGCATTTATCTGGATACAGCTAGAGGAATTATCCTTTTAGATTTTTCTCTTCTAGACACTTGTCATGTAAATATTTCGGACACTTGTGGATATTGCAAGCAATGTCATTGGATGCAGCTTCTCTCACACAAAAAATTTACTCCCTTCCGTGGACTGTAGTAAACCTAAGTCTATGCATGCAAATGTGCTGATCTTCGTCCAGCTTTCATCATTAAAACATGAAATGGCCAATAATTGGGGCTTCTTCCTTTGACCAGAGCTTGGAATATAGCTTTATAAACTATTTATCAATGTGATTGACCAAGCTTGCATCTCTCTCATATATACAAGGTGTCCCATTCTTTATTATTAATTTTTTTTTGGGGGGGGGGTGGGGGGCGGTATTTTGTGTTGTCTGGTCTACATTCTTGTACCCCCAGATAAAATGATTTATGAGGTTTAGCCTTTTTTCGTTTTCTATTACTTAATGCGTCCTTGAGTTTTGGCTTTGATTTAATTGACATAATTTTGCAGGGTGGTACTTTCAACTTCTAGTCAATGGGGAGCTGTTGTAACAAAGCTAAACGTGCCAGCAGATTGGAAAGGTCTCTCTCTCTCTCTCTGTCTCTCTGCATATATTTTTTAATGGAAGTAACAAATAAAATTAACATAAAATCGAAGAAAGGATATCATCTACCTTATCACAAACTACCAAATTCATCTTCCTATCCGAAGTCTGATATGCTAAAAACCTAACCAACCGCATCCCTAGGTTCTCAAGGCATTTACCTTATCACACACGCATGCACACATTTTTTGGGATAGATTTTTTGACAGTACTTCACTGTAAAACTTTATCGATTTTTAGAGTTGACATTTGTCTTTTCCTACAGAGTGGCAACTCTACTTGGTTCTTTTGGGACTGTTTATGGCATCCGCTGTTCTATTCTACATATTTTTTCAGAATTCTGATTCATTTTGGAACTTTCCTCTTGGGAGAGATCAGCCTGCAAGACCAAAGGTCGCATTTTTTAGAGATCCAGAGACTTCTGATGATCCAAATTCCTGGGGGCCCCTAGATTTATAAGTAACTTTGCAGACTTTAGTTACTCTGGCTGAAGTCATCTAAACAAAGTAGCTAAATAAGCAATTTTTGGGGAGACAATGTATCTCTGCCTGTTACCACTCTTTAGATAGATTCGTCAGTAGAAAAATTTCCAATGTATATTCTAGATCGATTGGCCTGAGAGGGTAAAACTGTGGCTTTGTAGTTCGTGATTACATATCTACTGATGACATATGGGGGATGTAACTGGGGATCCAACAATGTTCTCAATCAATTTCCATTGACATAATGGTGCTCTGGTATTCTGTAAACTATTGTTTCTGTACTTGAGCAGTTGCTTAATTTCTTTTGAGTCTATGAATGAAGCGTTACACAGGGTGCAGGGAAGCTTTCTGTAACCGGGGTTTACCTCTGACCTGAACCTTAAAACCAGGCAGGTTAAAGGGTTCCTTGTTAGCCAAAAAAGAAAAAAGAAAAAAGAAAAAAAATAAATAACAATTTCTTTTTCAGTTCAGGCAGGACAGGAGGGGAACTATAGGGTGCCATCTTGTTTCTGTGATGCAAGTTTGTTTTGAGTCTCATTATAGGTGTTACTTCAGGAGAGTGAGCTTGGGGTGATTTATATGTTTCTTTTTTTGGGGGATAAGAACGCTCTCTAGTCATGTGATTAGTCATGTGATGGTTTTGGGGCTTCATAGAGGTTGGGGTATCATTTCGCCACCCTCTGGGCGCAAGGGCTGTACGATCAAGGAGCGTTCGTTTTAAACTCTAAACTTGAAATTCACCCGTTACTGAATTTGGAAAACGATCTCCCTAGCCCAATGCTCCAATTTCATCATCTTCGATTCTTCCTCCCCATCTGGTAGAAGTCTGAACCCATGCATTCCCATTTACTGTTACTCTGCGATTGCAGTGTGCATCGGAAGTGGAATGTATGCGAGGGAATGTAATGGTTGAAGATTAAAGAGATGTAGTTCTTAGGAGGAAGAATGAGGAGACGTATCTTCAAATGGCCTGTGATGGCTTCCAGGTTGGCTGATGATTATGACAAAGAAAACTCTTATCTACTGAGGAAAAATATCGAACAATTAGGGCAGGATAGGGAAGCCACCATGAATTCCCAGTAGCCATGCAACTAGGGACAGCTTTATTGCCCTCTTTTACTACTCTGAACTATGAATTTGGCGGTCAGCCATGGCTTCCTAATATCACATAGGGATGTAAACGGATGGTCGAGAATTTTTGTGTGTACCTATTTGGGAGAATTAATATTCGAAAAATTGGTTTTTGAAAATAACTAATGACCACTACATCCCCTCCCCTTGGATGCCTGTGTGTGCACTTACATTGGCCCCTGTGTTGGCACAAGGGCCATGCATTCTAACAGCAACCCTTTGCCTACAAGTAATTAAAGAAGTCGAATGAAAAAAAAAAAAAATGACATTTATGTAATGTCAGATATGAAACTTGAATGTCAACCGAGGTTTGTTATGGCAACGTTCAAAAGAAACAGTTCTGATGTTTTTATGTTTTTTTAGAATAAATTTGGTATAAACATATAGGTGATGTTTGGTTTGTTTTTTTTTGTGTGTTTTTTCTTAGGTGGAATGAACTGATTGAAATAAAAAAAAAAAAAATTACATTTGTTGGTCATTAGAAAAGCATATTTGATGTTGTTTATAAAAAAAAAACAAGAACACAACCCAATAAATTTGACTCTTGAGCTCAACTCTCTTCACCACCATCAATCCCTACACCATTGCCGCCACCACAGAACAGAAGATATACTTCTGTTAATATCCATTCCGTACATGTATTTTATTTTTTTTTCGAATATGACATTTTTTTTTTTGTACAGAAGTATTCTAAATGAAGGAAAACACAAAATATTTTTGGCTCAGAAATGCTAATTTAGAATAGAAATTTGATATACACAGCCCTAGTGGCTATTGGGGTAGTGGACTCAGTCCTTCACCTTTTGGGTCATCTCAACTTTCATCTTCTGCAATTCTCCATCACTCAACACAGATAGTGAGACCATAACGCCACTCTTTTTATACTCCACTCTTCAGTTTGCAATATTATGTAAATGGATAGCTGGAAATCCATGTTTGATTCGTTTGGGGAATTGTCTAATTAAAAGTTGATTTTCAAAAATCATTCAAATCCAATTGAAAGCTAATCAAATGCGAATACATATTATATTATTATATTCGATTTATTTACATCCCTCCAGGACTATCCCCACCATAAATTTTTTTTTTTCTTGGGTACAAATGAATTCCTTTGATACTACCCATTCCTACATATATTACATGGCCCAAGGGTAGTGCTACGAATAGGAGTTCTTGATGGTTGGGATCTCACCAAAACGATAAGACTCACTCACACCCATTCAGGATGGGTCCACCGCAACAGTTGACGACCTTCTGTCTCACACACTCTTATCTCTACCATTTTCCTTCCCTATAAATTGAGCAGGATTATCTCAAACAAAACTACTGGATATGTCCCTTGCACAAGGGCCCAGTTGGTACACAAAACTCGGGAAGTAGTTTATCCATGAATTGATCTAAACTCAACAAAACCCAGCAGCATTAACTGAAGAAAATGACAACATTCAGAAAACTTTCCTAGAGTTACTTTTTTTTTTTCCCCCAAAAAAAGCAGAGCATCAAGAACTGAAGAAGATGACAATATTCGGGAAACTTTCTTCCCAGAGTTCTCTTTCTTCCACGTATGTGGCAAAGTTATACTAGTCAAAATATGGACTCATGAACACCCATGCAAGCAAGTTGAACTCATTTCTCTTCCAATAAAAGAGATGTGGATGAAAGCAGAGATGCGGACTCTTCTTTTGTTGCCAATCCAAAACCTTGCCATCTAATTCTACCGAACCTGTCCAGAAGGAAAATATACCTGTATAGAAACAACAGATAAACATACATCAGAAACAAAGACCTCTACTGTAGAACTATGATGGAAAGGAGGCACACCCATCATACCCTGTTAGAAGGTTCAATATTTTAAGCTCTTTTCTGAAGTAATAGTGGTCGCCAAATGAATATACAAACTGCCGCTGGAGACTATTTTTCTTTTCATCAGCTTTGGACTTCCGCATCATTAGAAGAAGCAGTCGCTTGATGGGATTCAGTGATAACAACCAAGAGTCTATAAACGAAACCTGAAAATATGATATTACTAAAGACTACAAAGAGAATAATATTCAGAAAATAGTATAATATTATTAGGGCAGGGGATTGACACGCTACTGGTATGGGGATGGAAACTCCCAAGCCAAGCCAATGGGAGCATAGGAAGGGGAACCACACAATTTGTATATAGAAGGTCCACATGTCAAGAAAGAGAGAGTGTCAGTGAGTGTGAGAGAGCACATGATACCGGCAGCATGGACATCATTTTCCGATATTATTAAAATTCATCAATCCAGGATGAGAATGATTGTGGGTGAACAAAAAGCATATCAATTTCAAAAAAGAAATTTAATTTGGTACAAAGAATTTTAAGTTGGCAGAAATCTTATTGAAGCCAGACTGCTACTGGCTATTAGTGACATACTTAAAGATCCCAGACTACATCTCGTCCCTTTGCAAGATAAGCTTGACAAACAATTAAGAAGCAGCAAAGCTGCCTCTCAAGGGTATGAGTATATTAAAAGTTGCAATTACCTCATAAATTTGTATGTTGCTTGATGCCTTAAATGCTTCCAGAAATGGTACAGTCCAAGAATCAATCATTGCCTGTCAAAGAAAAAAAAAAAAAAATTATATGACGAGAGAAACTAAATCTAAAAATCCGGAATACAGTAAGATATAGCTTTCATCCATGTGTTTGTAACCCATCATATAAGAAGATAATGGATGAGAAGTATGTCCCAGGCAATGGTTAAGATGTACAGAGGAAAGTGAATATGCCCATTTGGCCATCTGATGGATGAATTATGATGATTAATTGGGTTAAGAGCATGAATCTTGATAAGGAATTAGGAACGGCCAAGACATAGGGTTGGATAAAAATCAAAAAAAGAAGTCATGTTTTTAAGATGAAATAAAAGGAAAAAATTTAGAAGGTTTGTGACATGATTAGCTAGGATAGAATAGCTTTGTCTAGGGTTTCGGAGTGGTGGGTTGGACTGCGGGTGACCTCTAGAGGGTTCTTGATAGGTTAAGCAGGTTCTTCCATGGTTTTAAAATCGGAAGCGGATCAGCTGATTTGAATAGGAATCGGCAGTCCCTGGATCCTGATTTTTCCCAATTACTGAGAAGATATTTTGACATATTCCAACTGAGTCCTGCCGATTCCTGGCTGATAAGAATTGGAATCAGTTCAGAATCCATAGAGACTGATCTGTTGCCAAATTCCAAGTTTTTAAACCTTGAGCCCTTATGTACTTTGATGATTTGGTTGGTGGCAGGGATGGGGATCTGTGGGTTGTTTACATTTGATGGGGATCTATGATGGCATCAATAGGAAAGTTGAAGCTTAAAGGTTGCGTTATACTATAACGGATCGATTTCAATAGCAGGTCACAGGAAACAGTAGAAAATCAAGAAAGAATGGAATACAAATTGAAAGAAATAATAGGAAAGAATTATAAGGGAAAAGAGAAGAATAGATCTCTAGGAGTCCATCCAGAATTTGGAATAGTCCGCTTCAACACCATGAATCCATGTCTTAAGCAGATTTGCAGCAAGTTCTCACATTTCACCGGTACAGTGTAAGAGCTGACAAACCAATTCATGTAAAATGAATAGTTGAACATGGAGAAACAAGACACAAGAAGGGACTGGCTGTTGATCCCACATAAATCAAATTAAAAGACCAAGACCACTACATTTTGAAGTTCGAAAATCTCAAAAATACCTCCATGATCATTGATAGAATTCGGTAAATCCTTCTGATTTGAGATAGTAATTATTGTGGAAAGTACTTCTTGGTTTTTAGAAGTGATTCTTACAGTAAATTACCATAAATCGTCACACAAAAGTGACGAAATAAGTAACCGATTGTAAGGATTGAGTAAATATTTTCACTTCAATAAAATGCTCCAGAAAAGCACAAAAAACCAAGGAATTTCTTCAGGGGATCAAAATTTTGGTGAGCACAGGCCCAGTTTTTCCCGTAATTCTTTCTGTTATCTCTGCTAAATGTCTATGAGACAATATTATCTTACCCTCAACGAGAGCCACTGTTTTCTTTGCGTTGCTGTGACATCTGATTGCAAGGGAGTTACCACATCTGGTAAACAAAAATAGCAAGGCCTACTACCTGATAAGTAGGGTAATGTAATGTATTTTGGTCTCCGCAAAATATTTCGGTTTCGACAAAGGTCGAAACAAAACCATGTGCGATACCTAGGTCTTACCAAGTTTCAATCAAACCATTTGTAGAAAAAACGAACTGCAAAATTTCGACCATGTTTCATTCCAACCTTTTGTATAAAATAGCATGGTTTCTGTCAAAATTTCGCAATTTCGATGAAATTTCGACCATGTTTCACGTTTTGGTATCGTTTCTCTAGTTTGACTCCAAAGAGGGAAACTTTCTGGAAAACCTCAGTTTTTGTGGACTTTGGCCAAACATTTGATAATTATGGAATGGTTTCTAATTTTATCTTGGGAAAAGGACAGGCATGCTAGCAGGATACCTAGGTATCAAGTATGCTAGCAAGTCTTGACCGTTGGATTAGAAGGGTCAAATCTACACCGTTGGGTACTTGCTGTCTTACCTAACCTATCCAGCCCCGACGCTCTACCGTCACTCTTCTTCTCCCTCACTATCTCTGTCATCGTCATCGTCATCGTCACCATCACTGTCTTCGTCTCCGGCTCCGTCTCACCACTGTTCTTTCCAATCTCCCTGAATCATGAACCTGCATACTTGTCTCCTGCAAAATCTATACAGGAAGAAGCCAATCACTGCAAGCAAACAGGCTGACTAAATACACAAACTCCATCCCTTTACACTTCCTACGGTTACATTCAAATCACAGTAAGTATAAATCCTCAACACATCTTCTCTTTCTCTCTCTCTCTCTCTCTCTCTCTCTCTCTCTCTCTCTCTCTCTCTCTCTCTCTCTCTCTCTCGTAGATTATAGAGAAAAAAAATACGAGAAAGCTGCTTCTTCTTCTTCTTGTTGAAGCCAGGCGATAGAGACGGAGAGAGCGAGAGGTCTGAGAGCTCTCTGGAGCGCTTTTCGATCAATAATTTATTTATCTGTGTTCATCTATAG